>NW_009952564.1:5121627-5129205 GCF_000747805.2 Chaetura pelagica
TGATGGCTAGGGCAGCCAGTGTTGGTGCTGGTCCTTAAGTCAGCAGTCCTCAGAAGATTTGAAATGACTTGAGGAAAGAGATCGTGAGGCTTGAGATGACACTGAGACCCAGACAAAGGACATCAGGCAAGGAGAAGCAGAGACCAGGGTTTGGATAGAGAAAATGTGCCAGTGATGGGAAGAATAAGTGTAGAGAGGGGATTATACATGGAGGAGCAGCAGCAACTGCGGGGTCTGGGAGAAACGGAACAAGGAGCAAGACAACAGAGTGACAGGGAGGATACTGAAAAAACATTGAAAGAGGAGAAGCAATGGACCTCCAAAAAAGTGAAGAAAGCTCAAGTGGATTTGGGAAATAAAGGAGGGCTTAAATCAAGGCATTTGAATGATTGTGAATTTATCAGAGAGACCCTGCAAGAATTTAATAGGCTCAATGGTTTAAGAAATTTTGTAATGGACATCAGGAACTACAGTTGAAGAAAGGGCGAATATTCTAGTGGTGTAACAGTTAAAAATTATCAGAAAATTAATGAAAAAAAATCATTTGTGCAATGTTTGTAGGATTAAAAAAAAAAAAAAAAAAGAAGGGGACATTTGTACAGGACAATGAGAATAATGAGAAAGGAAAAGCTGAGGTTAAAGGGAGAAAGGAATTAGCCTGTGGTAAAATAATTCAGTACTCCAAATAGAAAAAGCTTTTAAAAAATGAAAAAAGGACAGCAAAGGGTTTAGAACTGGGAAATGGACCTAGCTTACGCTGGTGAAAATTACAAATTTTGAGCTTGGTACTCACCTCTGGATACTACTATGAATGATATCCTGCTAAGTCTTCTTAGTTTCTAAGTCTGAAAACAACTGAACTGAACAATCTCTAAAATTATCTAAAAATGTGGATTTGGTTGCCTAAAAGAGAGCCTGGTGCCATAGTAGATATACTAGGACATCCACCGTAGCCACACATGGCTGGCAGGTGTGACACTGGACAGGCATGGGCAGAGCCATGGTGACCTTTTGCATTGGCAGATGGAGGTCAGTCAAGATAACTACAGCATCTCAAGCAGCACTAAATGCTCATTAATTGCACCTGTTGTGTCTAAGGAAGCCAGCACCTTTACTTGCTTCTTAAATAATTAGTTCCTGCTCTGGGCACAAAAAAATTGGAGGAGAAACTATCAATTTCTTTTCAAGAGAAAGCACAATGAGCTCAATAACTTTCTCTACCGAGGAAGATTTGCTTTCCTCTCTAATATTTATGCACAGATCCAGCAATTCCCCACTATGGAAAATTTCCAGTTATTTATTTAAACAAAGAAGTGATATTCCTAGGCAGAAGTTCTAACTGTAAAACTGGAACTTCAGACACAGAAGACCTTCCTGTGCTTCCCCATGCACATGATGCACGCACAGCTCTGGCAGAGTTGTGAATGTCAAGGATCTGTCAAGACAAAAGTTTTCACAGTTCCCTGACAATGTTTGATAAAAGAGGACATCCAGGAATTAACATGTTCCTTTCACCTTACCTTACCTACTTCTAGTATTCAAGCGGAATTGAGAATAGGAGCTTGGTTTAAAAGCAGAAATGAGATAAATATACCAGAGAAAAAGGTCTGGGAAGGAGAAAGAAGAGAGAGGTTGTAAATACAGTGTGGTCTGTCACTAAACCATGAACATGATTCAGTGGCCAGATACAGAAACTCTGCATTGTCTCTTGTATGTATATGCATACATATACATAGATATGCTTTGCTCTTGCAGTCAGGGTCAAAAATGCAAAGCTCTGGTGAAGACAAAACAGGACTTGCAGATCACAGCCTGTTGATGGATTCTGTGTAAATATGTGGAGGGCAGTGGGAGGTGTCTTTGTCAGCCACCACAGAGCTGGACCATAAGCCTCACCATGACTTGTAGCATGCAGCATTGAATCATCATGATGTATGTTGGGGTCCCGTAACACGGCATATGTGGAACAAGTTTAGCTGTAAACTCTGAGCAAACATTTCCTAATGAGTATTTCTGGCTTAACAAATGTAGCAAATATTTTTGGCTTATACAGACCTGCCTACTCAGGCTTCCATCTCACCTGAGTCTGAATGGTCAGTAATATGAGCTGACTGTATTTACTGTGATGAAATCTGTGTATATTCCACTTTATGGACTAGGGGGACGCAGAGAGAGAGCAATGCCTGGGTTTCTTCACCACTGTTCACTGAGGAATTTCTAGACTGCTTGATGTCTGGGAAGTTTTTGTTTGAAAAGAACTGGAAGGGGTGTTGCCTACACGAGAGTTTGGAGCAGAGTCTTCCTTCTTCCTCAGGAAATTCAGGATACTGCATGGCATTATAATTTTTGTGCATCCAGAGTAGAGCTGGGTCGTCTTGTCAGTGCAGAGGAGCACATTCCTGGAAGCTGCTGTAACCCCGCCTGGTGAAAACCACAGGAGATGAGATTGGTCTAATTTCTCAGCTGCAGCTCGTTCTCATGTTGGCTGTGTTTGAAGCAGTGATAGAGGTTGAAGCCACTCTGATTCATGCTGTGGACAGTTTGTGACAATAGGGGCTTTTCATTTCAGAGGCATAAAAAAGACTGAGAACTGCTGCAGGTTCTGTGTAGTTTGTGACGAGAGGCCTGGGAAGGTAAAATGGCAGTGATGGCCCAAAAAGTGGGGCTTGAGTGGTTGAGGCAGCCACATTAGGCTGAGCTTCTAGGTGTTGTCACTCAAATCTTAGCTACACCAGACCAAGCTGTGGCTGCTGTGAATACGCTCTTAAAATAATTTTCCTCCACTCCAAAACAGAATTAGTTGGATTCGTTTTTGTTTTGTTTTTTTTTAATGTTCTTTTTTTTCCTCATCGAATGGAGGGGATTTAACAGTTCCTAGGATAGCCTCCCAACATGACTAACTGGCCTTTGAGATGTTAGAGAAGCTAGAAGAAAAATGAAGAGACTGCCTCTTGGCCTGCTTCTACCTCTACATGGAAAAAATAGCTAGATTATCCATCTTTTCCTATAAACAAATAACACTTGCATCACTTAGACAGTTTTGTGTTTTCTAATCTGAACGAAACCGCTTCCTTCTGTCTTTTCCCACAAGTCACATTTTCTTGCAGTTGTTCTCTTTGCTTTTCCCTGACACTTTGGCTAACGCTTCTATAAATTTGATGCCTATAAGTAAATAAATCTTTTGATTAGAAGAGCAGGCTAGCTGCTCCTCCTTTCACAGAACTGCTGTTATAGAAATGAGACTTGCCGTGTTGTGGGTTTTTTCAGTCACATTGCTGCCTTTTTCAGCAGTTTTTCCTCCTGTTATTTTAAAACTCAACAGGGCCTTTTCATAGTGACATCTTACATTACCAAGCACATTTGGAGCTCTGGTTCTACCAGCTCTCCTGGCTGCAGCTCTGACACAGCAAAGCTCTTAATAGCAGCTTGGGTAAGAATAGGAGATCTGAGCAAGGACCAGGTTGTTTGACAATGTTGACAGTTAAGGTTCAGTGAATTATTGGGGAGGGTGTGGGAGATCAGGGTTAGATTGAAAGCTGTGGTCAAAAGCAGCTAAAAGCACAGCTGGTGTGCTTGAAAACTGGTGTGAATAAAGCAGGAAGCAGAGTGGTCATTTGTTGCTTGATCAGATAGCAAAAAAAGCAAGATAAGAAAACAGAAAGAAAGCTGATTTCTAGCTAAGTCTCCTGAAAATTTGAGTTCTCACTGAGCTATGTTGCTAGGCTGTCACAATACTGTGGCTTATTGCACAAACTGTAGCAAGAAAGGTTTTCACAAGAAGTACTGTTAGAGTAACATATTACATATCATTTTGCAAAGTTCACAACTGTAGCGTGGAATCTATAGCAGTCTGTAATTTTGCAATGTTTTGTAGCTGGGGACAAAGTTTTTAGTGATACTTGTTGATTGTAACATTGTAAATTCAAGAAGAAAATTTAACTATTATGTCTATTACTTATAGATTGCTGTTAGAGCTGTCTGTGCATTGCCAGAATAAATTCCTAAGACTCCAGAACTCTACCATTAGTTTTCTAATAAAATCTAATCATGAGGGGTTACCTCATCAATGTTTACAAATATGTTAAGGGCGAGTGTCTGGAGGATGGAGCCAGGCTTTTTTCAGTGATGTCCAGTGATAGGACAAGGGGCAGTGGGTGCAAACTGGAGCATAGGAGGTTCCATGTAAACATCAGAAAAAACTTATTTCCTGTGAGAGTGACAGAGCCCTGGAACAGGCTGCCCAGAGAGGTTGTGGAGTCTCCTTCACTGGAGACATTCAAAACCCACCTGGACACGTTCCTGTGTGATGTACTCTAGGTGACCCTGCTCTGGCAGGGGGGTTGGACTAGGTGATCTTCCAAAGCCACTTCCAGCCCCTAAGATTCTGTGATAATATGTGATTCTGTAAACCTAGGGGGAAAAGCATGGTTTAGAACTCTCTCAAAATATTCTCTGTTAATTTTAAATACAAGTAAATTGAAAATTATTCTTCAAACTGTGAACTTCTCTGTGCTAAAATTAGGAAGTCATAGAACCAAAGAAAGAGTCACAAAATAACATTTTTCATTTCACTGGCAACCCTGTTGTGAGGGTTCTCAATGGCTCAAATTCAATTACTCCCTGAGCCAGTTCCACACAGAAAATGATTTACTTGAATTTCATTCAATCCATCTTAAATGATGCAGAACTTTGTAAGAAGAGCACTTCGACTTTCTTGTAACAAGTATACACTACTGCGATAACAATAAAGACCTAGGAAGAACATACTTCAGCTTTCTTTTTACAAAAGCAGCTCCCTGCCCCAGGTTTGAAATGTGTCTGAATCATGTTACCAGTTTTACAGCTTGAAAATTCAACTTGTAACACATAATTGGTCTCAAATATCACATAAAATAATTCATGAAATGCATTAGAAAGTCAGTTCACATCACAATGTCTCCAGAGTATTGCCTGCCTGTTCAGAAATGTGCAAATACGGATCTGGGACATGACAAAACCCACTACACTAAATCACATTTCTTTATTTCTGCTGCATACTACCTCATTATAAAACTCTCTTTTGTAGCTTTTGTCTTACAATTTGACAACAAGACACTGACTAGGGTGCTCATCTGTCCTTCACCTCCAGAGTAATATCAACAGTGACATCTTTTTTACTTTCTCCATTTAGTCTTACTAATAGATCTTTTTACTGTTACTGGTATTTTCCTGGTCACCAAGTTGCCACTGTCCTGTTCAGAGTGCTGTATACTACAGCTTGCCACTTTGAATGAGTGGCTTGTCATAGTGCTGCTGGCTTCTCATCTTTGAAAATAACACTTTTTCCTCTAGTAATTAGGTCCTGCATATTGTAAAGATAATGACAACATGCAGATTTCAGAGGGCTCTTGCATAATTTTCTGAAGCACTTTGATGCCAGCATTTAATTTTTATCTTTCAACTATCAAACTTCCTTCACATATTCCTATTCCTTTACTGATTGTCTGGACAACACTACAGAGATGTGATTGGAGAACTAGGCTCTCCAAGTACATGGTGCAGTGCATGGACAGAACAAATGATAGTCTAAACTCTCAAGAGTTTACAAGACAAGTCCACACAGAGCTTGGGTTTGAATCCTTGCTTGTCTTCAAGCAATGCAGACAGACATCATTACCCATTCAGAGGCTTATACTTGGTAGTATCAACTAGGCTAAAACTCAAATGGGTGTTTAAGTCAAAGGCATATAAATAGTGGAGTCAAAATAGTAGGGTAGGAGAACTGTTTAAAGCAGAATTGTGGAGCATATCAAAAGCAAAGGAAGCATTAGAACTGTCCCCATGGTTTGAACCAAAAGCCATTTCAATATCGCACATCCAACAGTGTTCACTGGCAGATATGTAGAAAAACAAAGTGTAAGAAATACACTTTTTTGTACAAAAATGAATATACTTTTTGTACAGGACAGGATAAGAATTGTGTAAGGACAGCTAGGATAAGGATCTTACCTGTGAAGATGAGTAAGAAAGGACATGCTCTGGGGTTGGTAGACAGAATTTGCAAAATTCAAATGCAGACTGAATATGAGAGCCTAAAGATGCCCCAATGAAGCCCTTTATGTCTATTTTGTTGTGCTCCATGGTAGAGAAGATAAGGAAGACAGGCTTGGTAGCCAGAGATTCCAGACAACTCATCTGTTAACTTGGACAGAAGGATTTAACTCTGAGAGTCTGTCAGCAAGTTGTTAACAACATGTGGATGCATTTGTGACTGCAGCAAAAAGCACTAGGAGAAAGATCTCAGCCAGAAATTGCTGGGATTCCTCAAAGAAAGTCCAGAAAGAAGCAAAGAAAATCCCTTGAGGACAACACAAATCACAGCAGAGCAAATCACAAGATAGAAAGGACAGAGAGAGACAAAAGTGACACATAATGAGGAAGTGTGAGATCCTGGAAGAAGTCCTTAAAGTGGGGGATGCTAAAACCATGGGAAGAGCAACAAATGCCTCAAAGACAGTTACAGTCATGCAACAGGTCAGTGGATGAGGTGAGCCATAGGTGAAGGCAGAAGTGAAGGTGAGCCACCAGAGGAGGGAAAGGAAAGGAACTAGGGAGGGTAAAAAAACATCAAGTGAGTAAAAATCCTATTTTCCTTAAAAGCAAAGAAAGACTGAAGAGAATTACATAAAAGGGGAAAAATCTGAAGACTATTTAACCTTATGTTGCTTAAAGACATCAAAAGCATTGATCAAACAACAAGTGATTCATTAGAGCAGTATGCAGTATTAGAACTATGACTTTCATGTAAATATAGCCCATGAAATACACAGCAATATTGTTTACCTTCACTGTTTCAGGTTCTTTGACCAAATTCCCATGACTAGTTTCAATCTTCTCCAGTACAGCTGTATTTAAGCAGGGCAACTTTTATCTTTTTCAATAACAGTTTCTGAAAGTGACTTGAGTGGAGGCCATGTGAGGATTCCCACCTCTTCTGTGGGTTTCAGAGCTCAAGAGGATGGTGGTGGCAGCTGTTGACCTTCAAAGTCACCTCCCTGTCTCAATGAGAAACAGTCTCCCTAATTCCTCACTTGTCTTCTAGTAGTTTTCACTACTTTGCAAAGTATTAGATTAAGATTTAGCAAACTAGATTAGAGTTAATCTCTTCAGTGAAAATAAGGTTTTCTGCATCCCCAGGCTAGTTAGCAAGCCTCTGTTCTTTTTGACACAAATTAGTAGAGGCCAACATTTATCAAGGGCTTAACATTTTTACAGAATGCATGGATTTGTGCTGATGAGCCAGGCAGGAACACTTCTTCTGTCACTTGATTAAGTGAGAAGAAAGGAAGGACTTGCACTATGGCAGAACAGCAATAATTCAGTAACTTTTGCTAATGGAGCTCACAGTTCTTTTTCATTTTGTCTATCTTTGGCAGATAAAGCTTCCCACTGCTACTGTTGCTACTATCAAATTCATATTCAAGCCCAAATGCTCCATCTCACAGCATGAAGGCTGTGTGAACTCATTCTCTGACTTGGTTTCTCTGAAAATAGCTCCATTGCACTAGTTAAATTAATTGTGAAAAAGAAAGCAGGAAT
>NW_009952564.1:5129263-5130958 GCF_000747805.2 Chaetura pelagica
CAGGAATGAAAATCGGCAGCATAAACACTTCCATTTTTCTTTGGAAATCTGGGAGTTTATCAACAAAACTCTCAACTTTTGTAGAGGAGAGAAGGATAAGAGTATGTGATCACATAAAGGCTGTTATAATCTACGTATATAGTTGTGCTCCAATAAAAGGCAGCAAAATAAACCTTGCTACACAGTTTTCCCAGTGTCTCAGCTATTGGCTCTGCAACCTGACACACTGGTACTAAAAGCATGGCAAGCACTCACTGTTTTGTTTTGGTTCCATCCTACTTGCAGCTCACTGCCTCACTTCTGTGATCTAGAGAAAACAAGTGTTTGGACATGTATTCATAAGGACCTTATTTCTTAACTAACTGCCAAGAAAAGAACTTGTTGTAGAACATCACTTAAAATATATGCAAAAAAACCCCAAACTCTCTGTCACTGTAATTAGGACAAAGAGGAAGAAAATGCAATGCAGAAACTCCTCAGTTTCAAACTGCAAGGGCCCCAAGCGCAGCCCCCTGTGAGGGCAGCTGGCATGGCTGCTGGGGGCCCCGGGTGCCTCCTGGGTGATCCAGGAGCTTGTGACCTGCCCCAGGAGATGCTTTCCCTCTCAGCAGAAAACCCTGGTCTCAGCAGGACCTGCCTGGTCCCAGCTGTGGGTCCCAGCCCATCCCTGTCCCCACAGAGAAAACTCTGAACATGGTGGTAAAACTGTACAGGCAGAACATACGGATTTACAGCAAAAACAGGTTTTATCCATAGGCTTCCTTGCAAATATGAAATCTATTAATCTCGAAGTAAAAAGTGATTTTTAACAGAGCTATCAGGAAACTATCAAGTAGATTTTTTTCTTGTGTACCCTCTGAGACAGCCTGGTTAAACCCCCCTCCTCGGCAGCCCTTGATCTTTACTACATGCTGGGCGTTTTGTTTTAGCTTGGAGTCATTTCTTGACTGCTGAAAAATACAGAAGGTCTGTCATGCTGATTTGTTATGTTGAAGTGATTCAATAAATTGCCCTGTCAAGCTGAAAGAAGCTCTGTAGGGTTCCTCAACAACTTTTGTAAAATAACATCTCATGTGGCTTGTTACAGACAAATATGCCATGGTTACATTTAATATTGGGCAAACAGTACGTAGACTGTGGCTATAGGCTTTGGGTTTAGGAAGATATTCAGCTGGTAAACTGTAGACCCCCAAAACGTGTAAGGATTTCCTTTCACAGTGGGAGAGAAAACAGATCATGGTAATGTTATAGAATTTGTCCAGTTCTTTGTTTTAAGCTATGTTTTAAGCTATTTTAATTATGTATGGAAGCTAAATAGGAACCAACAAGGTAGCTGGTATAAAACAAGAGATCTTTTGCCTTTATTACTGTATTGTAATTAAGCAATACACATCTATCTATCTATCTATCTATCTATCTATCTATCTATCTATCTATCTATCTATTTCTCAAGTAAAGCTGAAGGGGTTTTTCTGCCATTCGAAGTCTAGTCCTGTGAAGGGGTATGAGGGACCAGGATCTATAATTTAGATTGAGCTCAAGAGACTTCCTCAGGGCTCTCTTGCCTAAATATTTTTGATTGGGACATACTGTAATTTTCTTTCCCCCTTTTCTATTTCATTCAGCTGAGTTAAAAAAACAAACCACAAAACACAAAAAATGAACAACAAAAAGGGAAGATTCTTTTTTTTCCCC
>NW_009952564.1:5131579-5169223 GCF_000747805.2 Chaetura pelagica
GAGTCACGCTGATGGGTGCACGGCTCTCAGCGACCAGTGGTGACTGATAGCCACAAATAGACTCCAACTCTTTTGTTTTTCACTTTACTCCCTGGATTGAAGACCTCAGCAGGATGCTGATGCCAGTCCCCAAATAATAATATGTCCCATTTTCATGGGTCCATTCTGCTCCTATGTAAGGTGAAAAAATGTAGTAATTTCTTATATGTTAAAGAACAAGAACAGAAGGCAGCAAGACAGAGTTTTGCACAGCCACCTCGCATGGGGCTACACTGGATTCTTCAGAGACATCACTGTGATGGTGCAGGACAAGCAGGCCTGCCCCATGGGCTGCACAGCAATTGCACGAGCAAAAAGCAATGTTGTGCTCTTTCTCAAGGGCTTCCTTCAGCTCCAAAATCCTAGATGCTCCCAACACAGATGCTCTATCAGCTGTTTCAGGAAGGGTTGAGACTTACTCTCCATAGTAAACACCTGGTGAGCTCTGGATGCAGATATGCTCAATAGCTCTCTTCCTGCAGAAGGTTAATCTGGGGTTGCCTGTGGTAGACATCAAACTTCTCTCACTATTTTGTCTTCATTTTCAGAAGAGACAAAACCCTTTCACAAGACAAAACCACCATGGTGAGATCAGGATATGATAGCTGAACACCCACACATGCTCATCCTTGGAGCAACAAAAAGCAGCATCTCCCTCCGGCAAGGGATGAGCAATTTATTCAAGAAGATGTAGAGATGTACTTCTGGGAGACATGAGGGTCCACATAGCCCCAGTGTTGTTTTATAATTCAGTTATCCAATCTCAATTTGCTCTTGTCTTAAAAAAAAAACAAAACACAACTTTACACTAACATGGTATGCAAAGAAGACACATGTATTCAAGCACCTAGTGTAAATTAACAAATTGGGAGGGGTAGGCAGTAGCCATTATCTCAACTTTGAAATAGCTTTACAGACACTGGGAAAGGCTGAGTGTGGGATTGCCAGTACAGTAGAGTTGCTGGGCTTCCCTAAATAATCTAGAAAGACCCCTAGACCTACAAACCTTCCTCTCTCTTCTTCAAAACACCAAGGATATGAAGTGTAAAAGCACAAATGACAGCACCTCTGTGGGTCCTGACTGTGCTTTTGAATGAAATGCATGACATACATTTTGCATGAAATGTTTGTATCTTCTCCACAGAGGCAAGAGACATAATCCAACTGGTTTTGGATGTCTGACTGAATTACACAAACTATGGCCATGGAAGATCTACAGAGTTGTGCTGCCCAGTTCCTGACACTGGCTCTTTACGCTAGGGCCTCCTGAATCCCAAAGTTTCCATCACAGCTGCAGATTCAGGGACAGATCTCAATTTATGCTTCAAGGCTCAGGAAAATTCAGACCATCTCCTTGACATTACAGAACATCAGTTTAATCTCTTGGGTTTAATTAAAAAAAAAAAAAAAAAAAAAAAAAGTGCTGCTTCTCTCCATCACTCATCCCAGATTGTTTACCTCAGTGCTTTGGGTAAGTGGCTTTTTTATTCCCCACAGATCATGGAACAGAGCAGAAGTAATGCTCCCCAGACACTTGCTCGGCTGTGCCTGCAGCATTCCTGGCCTTCTAACAGCTGTGGAGCTGCCAGCTTGGAAACAGCATGTCAGCCAGTGCTGAGCAGGCAGCCTTCCCCACACAAACCTTGCCAGGAGAGCTGGAAATGCAAAGTACTTCCTAGCTGAGCCTTACCCCCTACCTTGATAAATACAGTGAGGGAAAGCATATGGCATCTGCATCAGGTTGGAAGTTCACAAGGATTACCTTGTGAGTGTGTCACGGTTTACCCCAAGCTGGCAACTAATCCCCACAACTGCTTGCTTGCTCCCCCTGGGTGGGGTGAGGGAGGGAAGAGTAAAAGTGGGAAAACTCGTGGGTTGAGATAAAGACACAGTTTAGTAAGTAAAGCAAAAGCTGCAATGCAAGCAAAGCAGAAGAAGGAATTAATTCAGTACTTCCCATGGCAGGCAGGTGTTCAGCCATCTCCAGGAGAACAGGGCTCCATCACACACAGTGTTGACTTGGGAAGACAAACACCACTGATCACCATTGCTTTCTCCTTCTTCCTCCAGCTTTATCTTGCTGAGCGTGACATCACATGGCAAGGAATACCCCTTTGGTCAGTGGGCTCAGCTGTCCCAGCTGTGTCTCCTGCCAACCCCTGGTGGATCTCCAGCCTCCTCATTAGTGGGGTGGGGTGAGGAGAAGAAAAGGCCTTGACGCTGTGTGAGCACTGGTCAGCAGTAACAAAAGCTTCTCTGCATTATCAATGCTGTTCTGAGCACAAATCCAAAACATAGCCACATACTAGCTACTGTGAAGAAAATTAACTCTATCCCAGCCAAAGTCTGCAATCTGGTGTGTCTTGATATAGCTGCAGTTCAGGTTGCAAATACTTCAGGTTGGTTCTGTCAAAGCCTGGTTCCACCAGTCCCCCGTCTTCTTTGCATTTCCATATTTAAGATCAGGTACCAAAAAAACCCCACAAAGGCAAGTGATAGATCCGTATTCAAAACTGAATAACCATAAAGCAAGCCATTGTTTCAGTGAAAGCACTGTTCTCAAGAAGTAATGTGTTAAACCTCAGCAGGCTAAGACTTCTCTGGTCCTCTAAAATCCGATCTGAAAGCTGTTAAAAATCTGTATGCAGTCTCTAGATGGCACTGTGACTCTATACAGCGATTAATCGAAAATTAACAACCCTATTAAAGTGTTTGCATTGCCAATTGGGTAAGAATTCACAGCTGCCAAGTGACTAGCTTCCAGTTCTTTATGTATCAGACGTGTAATAATAGCTGTATTTACAGTGCTTAATTACTTCTTGGGTCAAAACACAAGCTTGTGCTTAAGATGTTCCCTTTACCTTGTTCACAGTTAAGACTGCAAATACACCCTGCTGGGTACTGTTATAAGTTCTTTCCTAAGTAAAGTCATTTAGCTAATTAGGAACTTGTTTGACTACCATTCGGTCCCTGTACTCTCAGGATGTAGTATCTATAGCCAGGTTGTTTTGTCTGATCACAATTGCTGGGTATCTGTGTGATCAGTCAGTGTTAGTGAATTTACTGCTAGCCATCATCTTGCTAAAGGCATGGAGAGATATATTATCCAATGCCTTAAATCAACAGAAATAATATTTTTCCTGCTTCCAGAGTGGAAGTGTACATATTTTTAAAATGTTAAAACAGAAATCAACTTTCCAATCTACACTGCTATTCAGAATTGCTACTTCCAGAAACACTACTGTAGGTGGGTGGGTGATACACAAATCAAAAGCAGGTTCAAGATCACAGGGATCTTCTGTATTATCAGAGAGACTAGTATTTAGTCACCTGATTTATATTGAAAAAAGCCTCTAACATTTATTTAATGGAAAGCAGCGTGATAGCTGTCATGACACAAGATCAGGCTTAGCATTTTGGATAATTATTTTGTGTATTTGGGCTGCAGTTGAATAGGATGAAAGAAGAACACTGTTTTCTACAAAGAACCTTAATCTGTTCCAACCAATTGAGGAGATCAGTGCATTATACAATCCTCTCTCATTTATAGCAAATCCCTTTAAATCGTAGTATATGTTATTATGTGAGCATACTATGTTTCAACAGGAGACATAGGCAAATGTTTTAATGAAGATACAACAATAGGAATTAAGTTATCAAGTAAAAGTGACAATTTTTTTTCTGATCACACACTGAAGAGTCCTAAGCTGCCACCCAGCACTGAGCTGCAAAGCTGCTCATCTTTCTTAACTTTGAGTCAAATACTTCTTATTTGCACAAAGATGACTTCATGGTTATGAAACCAAGAAGCCTAAATCAAGCCCATGGTGCTATACATGAGGAAGTCAGTTGATTCAGTTTCTGTCATCCAAAGACTGTGATTTCTTAGCATGCTAATCAGATAAGATGACAGGAGAGGAGAAATAATAATTAAACTGAATTTCATTGAAGTCCTAGCAAAATATCTCCACATAGCCAATTTCTTTACAATACCCAAGAAGGATCCAGTGACCCTTGTAGTATAAGGATAATCCATCCAAGTATTGTAAACAAATACTGCTGACTCACAACTTTGTGTTTCAGATTTCAGTGGGAAAATGTGACACACCAACTGTAAGATGTAACTAGTGAATTCTTGAATAGATTAAGAAAGAAAACATAAAAAGATTTAAGCCACATAAGCAGCAGTAACATTTTTCAAAGCAAGCCCCTTGACCTTCGCTGACTGTCAGAGGATGCTGTGATATCTGCATATCTAGACACCCCCAAGTAATGGAACTGCCCAGCAAAACTGTAATTCTTCTGATGTCCCTTGAAAATCTTCCTCCAACATTAATCTCCTGGCTTGGACTCCTGTAATGACAATTATCGTAGCAACAAGGAGCTTTAGCAGGTGTCTACACACTGACAAAACCCAGTAAGTGCAGAATCCTAACAAGTGGGCTTAAACATTCCCTGGTGCAAACTGCTGTTGCAGATACCCAGAACCAGTGCAAAGTGGGAGGGCCGTGATGGCCATTCACTGTCCCATGCTGCCAGATGAAAGTGATTAGGCTCCAGCTGATGCTGGTGCAGTATGCACTTCTGGCTGGCTTGAGCTCTGGCCTCCAAAAAGCCTTCGGGAGGAATCAATGAGTACTTTGTTGTGTAAATCTGCTGCTATACAGGCAGTTGAATGGTGGAATTACTGATTACAACTGACTGAGTTTTGAAGATTTAAGATCATCTTCAATAACTGACTGAAGGAAACAGATGGACCAAGACATGCTTGAAGTTAAAGCAAGATATCAGTTTATATCTGGTGCTTGCTCAGTGTCCGTGAGACTATGTTCTGACCTACCCCTAGCTAGAAATTTAAATCACATGAAAAACTAGCCTGAAGTAATCTAGTTAATATTTTGCAAAATCAATACCACCTTTTTATTGTCCATGTCAAAAGAAAAACAAAAGGGAAAGAACTCTTTGTTTATGAAACACCAGTTTCAGCTTTTTGGTCCTAGCTCCCCTTTCCCACCTCTTCATTCAAAGATAAGAAGAAAGAAACTGATGATGCACATATAAGCTAAAACTTGGCACTTCAGTAATATTGCCTCTTATTTATGAACTTACACTATACTCTTCAGAAATCTGAAGATTCATTGGTTATAAATAGCTGTATCATACCAAAAGTTACCAAAAATAACTTACCACTAAGGTCTACTTGCTTCTTCTTCTTATATGCTATTTACTTACAAATTTGATTCAGTGTTATGGCATATATTTAACACTATTGACTCCAGAATACAAGTTCATATTTGGCTTGTTGCTACATTACAGAAAATAAACCCAAAGCTTGTTCTTTGCCAAGATAAGAAGTATATTTTATCTAGGGAAGAGAAGTAACACTCAAAGACTATTCACAAACCAGGCTTCCAACTCAGTGGAAAATGTAAAAGGTCATTATGAAGCATAAGAGTTGTATTGAGAAAGATCTGAGGGGAAAAAAAGCCTGATTTCTAATATGTGCCATGAAGTTCAGATTTTGATCCAAACCCTCTTATTTAAAAGGCTCCAGGTTTTGTTTCATTTTGGTGATTCTGACTGAAGAAGAAAATCAACATAAACCACTTTTTTTTGCTGTATCATACCAAAAGTTACCAAAAATAACTTACCACTAAGGTCTACTTGCTTCTTCTTCTTATATGCTATTTACTTACAAATTTGATTCAGTGTTATGGCATATATTTAACACTATTGACTCCAGAATACAAGTTCATATTTGGCTTGTTGCTACATTACAGAAAATAAACCCAAAGCTTGTTCTTTGCCAAGATAAGAAGTATATTTTATCTAGGGAAGAGAAGTAACACTCAAAGACTATTCACAAACCAGGCTTCCAACTCAGTGGAAAATGTAAAAGGTCATTATGAAGCATAAGAGTTGTATTGAGAAAGATCTGAGGGGAAAAAAAGCCTGATTTCTAATATGTGCCATGAAGTTCAGATTTTGATCCAAACCCTCTTATTTAAAAGGCTCCAGGTTTTGTTTCATTTTGGGGTTATTCTGTGAAGAAGAAAATCAACATAAACCACTTTTTTTTCAGTTTGAAGATATCAAAAATAGTTTTGTTTCAAGATCAGTGATTTGAATATTTCAGAATTTTGGTCTTTCAGAATTTTTTTAACCATGGCACTGCTTCACAGTAAAATGTATCAGCTTTTAGCCTTTTCCTTCTGGAAATTCAATGTTGCAAATGCCCAGATATGTAGTGGAATTTTCTTCAAACTGTGCTTGAACTTGTCATTATGCAATTATTGAAAAACACTCTCCAGCTAAGTTAAGGGAAACTGATATAAGTGTTGTTCAGTTAAGTAGATGATCGAACAAAAAACTCCTGCATAAACACAGACTTTAGTTATGGTTACACTGTAACTTTCCTGGGGAAATAAATGCAAGAATAATTAGAAAAATCTGTGAGTTTAGTAGGAACTTGCCTCACATGAAACTTATGCCATATTTTTGAACTTGTACTAGATACAGTCGGCTTTTCTGCAGGATCCTCAGGATTAATTCTGGATCAGCTGGTTTAACTATGATCCTTTTTGCTAGCTGTCAATTTTAGGTAAGCACGCTGCTAAGTAGAGCTTCTTCTGGTTGTACCAGCTGTACCCTTGGTAAGCTGCCATCTTCACTGAAGCACAGCAAACAGCCTTCCTTGTCTGTATGCTGAGGACCGGTGTGCAACAGCCCGTGGAAGCAGTGAGCAGCCACTTTGTTCTGACATTGTCAATGTAAGTTTTTTGGCAGAAGCCACAGGGATAACATATTTTGGCATTCTGCTTCCTGAGCACCTGCCCCATTACACACCCCAGGCACGGAGATGAGGAAACAGCTGAACACCTTCTTTGGAAAACTTCTGCGATCTCTTCCTGATATTATGAATCATGCCTATTTGCACTTTGACTGTCCTGGAAAAGTTATACTAGCTTTCTACATGCAAAATGAGGCTTTTATGAGCCTCATGAGGCTTTGCCTTTATGAGGCAAAATGAGGGAGTTTACACAGAGAACAGTACTTGTGTACCAGTTATGAACATTTAGATAGCAGTACAGTAATCCTGCCTAGCTGGCAGTGGAGAATTGGTTATGTTTGTCCCAGCCATCGAATTAAGCACTCCCACACTTCTGAACATGGAGTATGAATACATTTATCTTTTCTGATAATTCAGATTCAAGTTACTGATATTTGTTATAATTGAACATTTGCTAGAAATTAATTCAACTTACTAATATTTTTTTTTTCCTAAAGGAAAAACCTGCATTTTAATCTGTTTTGTCAGGACAGCCTTCACAAGCCCAGACTTTGATGGAGCTGTATACTTCTAAAATCAAAGGACTCATTATTAGCTTTCAGCATTTTAACTCAGAAATTTCCCTGGGGCTTTCCTTGGCTTTTACTTGAATTTCATTTTAGATTTCTTTTCTTCGGATATGATGTGCTTAGTTGAGTGCAAGTAATTACTGAAAGACAACAGTTTTTTGGAGACCAGCCTATTTACCATACCCTGAGAGTCTCAGCTATTGTTCTTGGTTCGTTTTCCATCCATGTGTCTCCTTGTTTATCTGTAAGATGTACTGTACTAGTACAAATTTACGGACTATTTATTTGGATGAGTGTTTTTTAATCACTTATGTCTTTTGCTGCACCTCCTTCAACACCTGTTTCATCTTCATTGATGTTTTTGATGTGTTTTTGATGCTTTTTTTACTTCATTTTACAGCAATTTTTTTTGTCTCTTGCAGGTGTTAACAAGAAACAATGTTCATCTTTGTTTACTATCTTAATATAGATTTTAGATTTATACATCTGAAAAAAGCCCCAAACAAAATAGCCAAGCTATTAGCATAATGGTGTTTCACACATCACAGCATAAAAACAGATCAGAATGTGCTTGTGCAAACTCCTTAAATGTACTTTTTAGTTGTGCTGTACAGCAAGTGTGGTTGCATTTGATGTCAGCTCCTTTGCACTCTGGTATTACAAGTGTGAACCTCAGTCTGCTGAAGGCCACATCCAAATCACATGTGACTTATCAAAACTCTTCCTTCCTGTGCTGACTATGCACGCTTCCAACTGGTTACAATAGTCCCTCCTGCTTCCTGATACAGGCTAGCACTAGCAGATGCAATAATCACATCCCAAGTGTAACCCCCAGGCTGGACATAGGAATAATCCTTTCACCTTTAAGAGAGACTAGACTACAGTTCATTTTGTCATGGCAGAGATTAATTAACAGTACTTACATGGGATTTCAGTCATCAAATTCCCAAGCAAGAAGCAGTCCCTTAGATTAGATGACATCTCTCTCATTGAGTGATCAGTGCTTGTAAGAAGCCTTTCTTGAAGTTATGTCTTACTGTGGCTCAGGAAAATCCAGAGATCTTTGCCCTCTAAAAAGTAAAACAAACAAATAAATAATGAAAAATGTATAAGCATATAAAAATGTACAACAGCTGGATGCATCCACAAATTCCCATCAGCTAGCTTACCACTCTTTTGTACAGTTAGCAAAACTAACCTGTAAGGCATACTCTGTAGCATCTAACCACTAAACCCCAGCCCTTTAAAAGAGAAATACTATTCCACTCCAGACTGACAGCAACACCTATACCACCTTCCCCCTTCCATGTCCTTGATTTCTCCCCAGGTTGTTTCAGCCTTGCTGGTTCAACAGTAACCTACAGCAGCAAGACCATGGCTGGGGCCTCCCCAGGGCAAGCAGTGGAGGAGAACAGGGCTCCCAGCCCAGCCCAAGCAGGAACCTTGCAACTCTGTGCCCCAGGCATGCTGTGTGGGATTGGCACCACTGAGAGCTTGAGGAGCAGGGTGGCAGGAAGGGAGTGAACCAGCTGGCCAGCTCTGTATGACTCAGAGCACAGCCCAGTGTCACCAGGAGCCTGTGGTCAGCATCAAGAGAGGAAAATCGAGAGAAGCTGTTCCCAGCTTGCCTTGGGAAGAGAAGTGATGGGGAAGCAACGATTTCAACAACAAAATTCCAGTGGCCCACTGGGAGGCAGGAAGGGAACAAACAAGATGGGGGTTGCTCCTGGAGAAGGGAGAGGCTGGGAGGAAGCACGATGCTCCCATGAGATGAAGCCATGGGGTCAGCCAGGGAGGGTCCCAGAACAAAAGTTGTGTAGTCTCCTCCCCAAAGGCAGGCTGGTCTCTGAGGCACTGCTCTGGGATGATGAAGGCATGACTGGCAAGACAGAAAGACTAACAGCTGTCACCCTGTCTCCCACCTGCAAGGAACAGAGCTCTGGTACAGCGCTTGCCACCTGCTTGCTTCTGCCTCCCTCCTCTTCTCTCCCAGGACCCAGCTGGTTTCTGGGGAAGAAGAAGGGCTGCAGTCCCTATAAAGCCCTGTGCTAGGAAGTGTTTAAATGGTAGTTTATTTGTTGGCAACTCCATTGCAGGGACCTTGAAGTAAGCCTGATGTCCTGTGGAACAATGCTGCAATCACCAAATTGGAGCTTGAAAGCAGCAATTGCCAAACTTACTCTCCTGTGGAGTTCTGAAACTCGTGCCACACTCAGCCATCTTCACTGGGATTTTACCATCCTCAAGCTGGATATTCAAGGTTGCTGTATTGTAAGTTTTTATTTTAACTTTGTTATGGCTGATCTTTCATTTGCATCTAAGATTTTTCTTTCTGTTTTCAAAGCTTAGCAGCTATTTTGCACCCTGGGACATAAGTATAAAGATGTCATGAAACACAGCTAACACCCACTTCCAAATACCTGATAGTTTTCCTCTTGAAAGGGCTTTTATCAGTTCCTGGCCTTTTGAGACTTGCAGAAACACAGGGGAATCCTGTCTGATCAAGCAATATATCCTGCTCTTGAAGAGGGAAAAATCAGAAAAGTTTCTTCTGATTGTGTGCTGCTATGTGCAACACAGCTGAAGTAGCAACGAGGTACGGCTTGCTTTCTGTCCTGTTACTTCAATCCCTTTCAGAGGAAATACCAACTTCAGTTGTATCAATAAATATAGGAAAGTTCTTGTGATTGCCAAATTTGGCAATCTGTAATTTACGCATTAGATCTCTGCCAATACAGACATCCAGTCATGATGTTAGTCCCTGTTAAATGGAGAGGGGGATTCAATTTTTATTTTATTCCACCACAAGTTAGGAGGTGATCTGTCAAATTAAAGGTGAAAAACTGGTAGAAATTATGTGATCCAGAGCCCAAAACATTTGATCTTGGTATTTTTCTTCAGTAACAAGGTCATTATTTTACCTTTAACATCTTTTATACTTTTAAGCCTGATATATACAGCTACAATGGAGTGTCTCCTATATGGTAGTCCATCCCATACAATTTATAGTACTTAATTATAAATCTTTATTTCTGGAGAATATTTACTGTGTTGTTTTTTTTTTTTAAAGTGTGAGCTAAATATTTAGCACTCCTTTTGTTTTGCAAGCACAGAATTCAACACCACATGACTGCACATAAGGTGCTGAAAGTGGGGCTCTTCCCCAGTTTCCCAAGCTAAGCATTATTTTTAAGGTGACTTTGCAATATGGTCAGTGAGTCTTTTCATACCTTTAATCTCTGTGTCCCTACCCAGCCTTTTAGATATGTTCTTTATACTTAGAGCTGCATTCTGTACATAACTTTGCTAATGTCACCAAGGTCAAAATAACACGTAAGTCTTGGATACTATAATTATAACATTATAATGTGCTTTGAGACAAAGGAAAAGCTTTCAGCCAGCCTTGCTGGTTAATAAATTCAGCCTTTACAGGTGTTACACAAGGGCCATCTTGCCATACACTGTTCAAGCAAAATACTTGGAAAAGCAGGCACAGACACTTCATGGAAATCTCTCTGACATGCTTGGGGCATGAAGCCAGTGCTTTTCAAAAGATTTCTTTTTTATATCAGTGCTTGAGTGTGACATTTTCCCAGCAATCCTGTCCTTCCAACTTCAAAAATATGTTCCCAGTTGGTGTCCTAACCTTTCCACAGCTGCCCAGAATCACTTCATAGGCTGACTATGATTACATGCTCCAGATCAGTAAAGAAAGAATTGGTGCTGTTTGGTCTCATACACATTGTTCACTCTTCATGTAGCCTACCAGGCTGACCATTTTGATAAGCATTCAGCCCAGAAAGAAATATGGCAGAAAACCATTTGTACAGTTGCTTGTGCTTCATGCATATGTTTCTTTTGAAGAAAGAGGTAGGTGATATAGAAGGTAGTGTACCCTTTACATCAGAAAGAGTTCCCTAACAATTTAACACTTCATTGTACTATGACTTTCTCCTTAGGCAAACAGATACCACTGTGGCAGTTTATATACCAGACTAATTGCTTGAGCTTGATTCAGCATAGACAAGACCAACATGAAAATATCCTCAATAAGGCAGGACTGTTTGGACTCTTTATTCTCTGGTCACTGTAACAGCTATTACAATTATTGCTAAAACACAGAGGATTAAATGCTCAAAGAGTCTGTAATAAATTCTAGAGTCAGCTCAGAGCTGGGCTACAGAAGTAAAACATTCCTCAGCACTGCTTATGAGGAAAAATTTTTACAACTCAGATCCTAAAACTTATTTTCCAAGGAGGAACAAGAGGTCCAAAAGTGACAACAAACAGCACTAATGAAACTGAAGATGGTATCTCTTACCCACAGTGAGTGCATCACTTTTTGTTACCAAATCACTATAATTTCAAGCATTTCAGTTTTCAGAGTGAACTGCTTCCAAGAAAGAAACCGTATCTGAGATTAATGAGGGATTAATGATTTGCACTCGGAGTTTTTATCTTCTTACCTTGTATTGGTTGCAAAAGGCTGTGTGTGATCTCCTGGTTCTGTATGTTTAACACACTAGTAGAGGGTGTTTTCCTTCCTTGGCACTTTCCTTTGGACCAAGCAATATTCTTATTGCAGCCATGATTATGCTCCCATTGCAAGGGGTGCTGCTTACAGGTGGCTCTTCTGGATTGCTGAACCCTGGAAACAAATGGGGAAAGCCCTGTTGGCTGGGCCCTTGAAACAAACAAACACAAGCAAACAGAACATGGTATTTGGTTACACACTAGACCATGCAATCGTATTTCAACAAGAAGGACAGAATTGCTAGGCGATTTGTGATCAAGTCAGAGAGAGGTTCATAAACAACTAAAGCCATAAACATTATATCATTCATATGCTTACTTACCCCAAAAAGCATCAAATATATCTCACTTAAGTTTATCATCCCAGTGCAAATTATTTTAAAACCACAGTTTTGACAGATGATTTTCATTGCCTGCACTCCTTAAAGGAGTTTGAGTTCAGGTAGAAATAATGGTAACCCCTGAGACATGGATTTACTGATGCAGGTAGCTCATTCAATGTCTAGATGAAACATGATCTCCCGAAGATTAAAAGTTGTTTTAAAGTTATTTACTCTCCACTACCAGAATGGTCTAGCTTTAAATTTAATTACTTTTTCTTGTCTTTAGACTTGCCTACTATTTTTTCTGAATACTGTTTCCACTTCCACTTTTTTGAGGAAGAGAACAATTTTAGAATGAAGAAAATATTTTGCTGTGAATTGCAAGCAAGTCAGGAACAAAGGATCTAGAAACAAACTTAACTGATTCACAAGCACAGGACAGAATGAATTCTGTAAGAGAAATACAATGGTTAGTAGTGACATGCTAGCAGGAGAAAATCTAACAAGATTCAGTTGAGGCAGAGTGGTGGTGGGGGCATCTTTAATTAGGTAACAGTGATGTGTTAATCCAGCCCTTAAGAAACTGGCCCAAACCTGATCATACGTATGCATTTGTTTAGAATAATTTTCTCTGTTCTCAGCACTAGGTAGATTTCAGTAGGTAGAAGTCTTTCTTTTGAAATCAGTCTTTATCATAGCAACATTCAAGACTGAGAATTTAAGTGGTTAGTTGCATGGTGCTGTTCTGTACATAAACACTCCCCTCTCTGTTAAGTACATATTTATAGCCTGGGAGGAACACTCAAAACTGCACTGTGTTTATATCTATGTGGTTACTTCGGTGGTTTCTGAAGAGAAAAACAGTGCTTTCCACTGCCACTCGAGTGTTTGTCTTGCAAAATCTGCTACATTGCTCACAGTAAACGGGATCTTGACAGGTGAGAATTGCTCTGAATTTAATTAAACAGAGTGCTCAAGTGCTCCTTACCTTCAACTATGCACATACTCCTCCTGAGTTCAGCATATCCATGGAAGACAAAATGTAGTAAGTGCTTTGCCAAATCATGAGTAGAATGCACAAAACCTGCATGGTCACATCACATATGGCTTATTTCTGTTGTCCTTAATATTTCTACTGATATTTACAGAAACATCACTTTTAGGGATATTACAGGCTGCAAAGTAACACAATTTAGTCCAAGAAATTAAGCAATTTAAAATTTCATCAGCCTATATATTGCATGTTTTGCCATGAGGGAATATATAAATATTACATTTTAGAAAAAGGATTCCAGACAGAAAAAGCAGCTGGATGATGTTCGTTGAAACTTGAACTTTTTTTTTTTTTTTTGGTGTGGGTGTGTGTGATCTATACTGACCTAGCATAGTCAGAGATCTTCTTTTACTTGACAAAAAAAATAATTACTGCCATTTGTTTGACAAGAGCATCTATTAAAGGTTTGACACAGTTATAGAACTATGACAAATCTATGCATGCCTAACAGGAAGAATTCATTTCACTTTCAATTCAAAAACATATCCTCTTTCTTCTTCTGGTACTCACAAGTTTAAAACCAAAAAGAATGCCATAGTGTATACCAATCTGTCCAGCCTGCTTTAGACTATTCTGTTGCAGTAGTGACAGAAATGGCCAGTGACCCAGAGAGAGAAGGATTTTAGGCTACTGTCACATGAAAGGCAAAGGTCAAAAAGCCAGACCTTGATGTGGCCAGGTTTGTGCATCAGCATTTCTGCACCTGTAGAAAGCACATTCCCCTCAAACAGTATGTCTCTGGACGCATGATATTGATTAAAGAGCAAATCAATCCCCATGTCTGCAGTTTAGAATGGGTCTCAATCTCAAGTAATTTCATGGAAAGCAAAAAGTCTAACTGCAAGTACATCAGTAGTGTGAAGTGTTTTCACATGAGCATCTGTTTGCAGATTAATTTCTATTGGCATAAACACCACTCATGGTCTTCTCTGCTTCAGTGGGAGCCATGATATACTTTTGCACTCAGGAGAAATTTGTTTAGTCCAGACAGTCCCTCAATCTTCCAATACCTTTGACATCCCTTTCCATGCTCTGAGAGTCTCTACTGCTTCCACAACACCTTTCCCTATTATTTTCTGGGCTTTTGCAGGAGGGCAGAGAAGAAACTCATCCACTGAGGAGGGAGGGAAGAGACTGAGAAAGATTTTATGCAGGAAAGAGTAGAGGAGGGATAAACTGGACTCCATTCCTACAGCTTTTGCAGAGATACCCCAAAACCTCCACACAGACCAGCTTACCCAGAGGTAGCTTGACTGAATTGTATTATTAACAAGGAAGTTTGGCTCCACTCAATGGTTACCATGCTAACTGAGGTGGCCATTATGAATCCTAGATGGAGAAGCCCATATATTTTGGAAAAGGCTCTGATGGTCTTCTGGTCTCTCAGCAAGACAGCTTGGAAAGATGACCTAAGCAAAAGAACACTTAGCATCTCTATCCACCATTACCTTGTATCTCCTGTTCTTTTTGCCCTTCCTCCCTCAGTTAAGGGTGGTCTAGAGATTTTGGCAAGAGGGAACTGAAACAGATGAATGAGCTTAACTTACTGTGGGAACACTCAAACTTTTCTTCTGCTCATTTACTGAAACATGATTAGGTTTTGCAATGTCTTGTCATGTCAGCTGCCAGTTTTCACTCTCATGTTTTCCTGACCATGAAAATGTTCACATCACCCAGACCACTGAGGCTGTAATGCAACTGCCTGCAAAAGTGCAAGAGTCTCAGTCCTTCCAGCAGCAAATCTCCGACTTCTGTGAACGAGCTGCTATGCTGCCACATAGATGATGTTTATAAACATCTCTCTGTCTTTTTAATTAACCAGACCTTAGTTAAAGATAATAGAAATTATCACACTCCATGCTGCCTGGACACACCTATTGCATCAAATCCTCATGGGGTTGCAGTAGAGGAATGTGCATCTTTAGACACAGGAATTACATTCAGTTAATAAATACTCTAATTCAAGACAGCAGTCCTCAAAATATATCCTCATATCACACCAGCCCGACTGAGATCTGAAATTTCTGCCATATTTCCTGAAAAATGTAAAATAAACCCCTCACCGTCTCACACACTCAGAGATGCAGCTGTTTGAGGCATGAGGTACAGCAAGGTTGAACTTAGGCTCTGAAGAATTTGTTAGTGGTGGAGCAAGAAGAAAACTATTGTGCGTTTCAGTTTCTGTCTATGAAACAGAGATGCTGGCTCATCTCTGTATCATAATATCATATCTACATATATGTATTTTAAGACCTAGTTGCTACAATGAAAACAGATCAAACATAGTCCTTGGTATGTATAAAACCATAGGACATGGGAGATAACCTGCTTTGTGCATGGACTGCAGTCTGTCCTTTTTACCCATTTTGAATCACTGCATCTGAGATGGCTCTGAGCCCTCTCTGTCACTTTCAGGTTTCAGGGACAGGCCCCATTTCTATTCATTTAGTCATACTTTCATAGCAGTTTATATTAAAGTACCATATTCAAAACAGGAAACACTCAAGGCTGAGCTGCTTGCATGTCTGCTGTAGGCAGGCAATGCTCAAGTCCACAACAGCTTGCTCCTTTTTCTCCTTGATTTACTGAAACATGAGATGTGTTAGTCTTCAACTGAATCATATAATAGAATCATAGAATGGTTTGGGTTGGAAGGGACCTTAAAGATCATCTAGTTCCAACCCCCCTCCATGGGCAGGGACACCTCCCACTAGACCAGGTTGCTCAGAGCCCCATCCAACCTGGCCTTGAACACTTCTGGGCATGGGTCTTCCACAGCTTCCCTGGGTAACCTGTTTCAGTGTCTCACCACCCTCACAATAAAGAATTTCTTCCTAATGTCTAATCTAAATCTCCCTTTTTCCAGTTTAAAACCATATTTCACTTGCTCCTACCTCCTCCCTCCCAACTCCTCAATTGTCTTACTGCTTAATATACATACAAAATTATAGCAAATTTATCTTGTCTGTGTTTGAAATAATCTCTGCATTAGCCTTGCTTTCCTAAAAACTTTAGTTTTCAACAGCACCTTTTATGACTTCAAGCTTAGCCTGAGAGTCTGCATTTCAGTGTTCAAGGAATCTTCACATTTTTCCTGTTATACTGCTAGGAGTCTGTGCTTTCTCTGTTTCTCCAGATCTGAGATAAATTTTTTTTTAAAAGTTGAGTTTTGGTTGTTGGGTTTGGTTTTTTTTATATAATACGAAAGATTGTAATTTCTTTATAAAAAGAACTGCAATATTGATACGTTTTACTTTCTGAGGATAAGGCACATTTGAACTTCCAGAAATCTGGATAGTCACCTGCATTTGTCCCAGTTTAATGCAAAAAATTATGTCCTTGACCAAGAACATTCACTTCTGTAAGAGCAATCTGAAATGTGGTAAGCCTTCCATAGTTTCACATGACAAAATGAGCTTTCTTGTTTCTTTTGAAGCCTATTTAATTATAATTAGTTTGGCTTTTGATCTGTCTGCCTCTGTAGAACAGAGAATAGATACTTACTAAAATTGATTTGTGCATGAGTGCCTCCTTCAGGTTACTGCTTGTGGTTCTACTTAGTGAACCTCCAGGTATTTCAAAAAACCTTGACTTTCAATAATTTTGATAATTTTCATACCCATTTTGCAGAGTGTTAACAGCTACCCCTTCCCACCTGCTACTTACTGTTCTGTAGCTCAGGAGAGCATTATTATTCTGTATAGGATTAACGTAGTGCAATGCAGGAAGCCAAACATCAGAAATAATCAAAGTAAATGGTTTACAGATTACCAATGAGTTTCAGATTCTTTCTCACCATCTAGGAAAAACAATGGTAGCTTTTTTTTTTTTTTTGAGGGCTGTTTGCAACATCAGAGAAAACCCACAATTTTATGAGTCACAGGAAAAGTTTACTAGCCCATGAAACATCAAATATTGGCTGTCTTCAGACACAGCACTTCAGTAATCAAAAACTGCATCTAGCAGCTGAAAAAGCAATGTGACATCACAAGCAACCTCTATAACTGCACACTGTATCTGTACTGCTCTGACAGGCCATAAGTTCTCTGGGAAGCCAGTCTAGAGCTGGAACAAATGAAGGCAGCTTACCTCCATCTGAGTTTTTGTCTCAAATTTTTAAAAATTCAATTTACACTTGTTGCTGATTTGGTTTTTTTTTGTTTGTTTTTGTTTGTTTTTGGTTTTGGTTTTGTTTTGTTTTGTGGTTTTTTGTTCGTTTGTTTGTGGGTTTTTTTGGTTTTGGTTTTGGTTTGGGTTTTCTGGGTTTTTTTTGGTTGTTGTTGTTGGTTGGTTTCTTCCTAATATTGAAAATAAAGCACATTCTGATTTAATGATGAGAGTCCACAATCTGGGTAGGATTCTTGAGCTAGATCTGAAGCCCCTATGCTTCAAGCCATTCCCCGGCAGCAAGGCAATTTCTATAAACTTCAAGTACTCACCAAGCATACTGTTTCTAGGGCATCAATTCAGTTCTGTCATAATAGCTAAAATTACAGTTACAAACTACTTTCCAAATGTAATGTGTGTGATTTTTCACCAGCTTGTTTTTCAGAAAAAGAAATGGAAGCAGAACCTTCTGCAACACTCCTCCTCACTCATCCATAAAGTAATTTGCAAACATCTATAATATAGGAGCATGGAAACCAAAACCAATTAATTGAAAAATAATTGAAAAACCATTAAAGTGATCTACAGAACCTTATAAATAAAAGGCAATTAAAAAAAAAAAGGAAGCATAACATTTTTAATTAAATATTATATGATAAAAGCTGACATTTGTTATTCCGTAAAGCTTTCAGATTGATTATTATGCCCAATTTTTTGAGAAGTGTACTGATTAAAAAGTGAAGGAATAAATAAATCTTGTGTCCAACTTAGGAAACATACCTATCTTGATTACAAAAGCAAGAGTTTACTTCTAAACCTCAGTTTTTACGAGTTAGCTGAAATGCTCCATCTTTTCTCCACCTACTTCTTCTTCAATGCCTGCACAAGAATGTGCTGATTGTTCTGGCTTTGAACATTAAAAAATGGGGAAATTGTATAATATCTGTTCTGCCAAAGTATTAACTTGGCCTTAGGTCACTTCCACATGCAGCAGCAGCTTTCCATGTTCCTAGCCCAAAAATCACCTTTTGCTCATTGCTGTGATTATTACAGATAAGCTTGCAAAAAGACTTATTTCGATCCCTTACCTTGGTTGCGTGTTCTCCCAAGATACCTGAATTAGTTACCTCCCTCAGAGAGTTTTGTAGGCTCTCAGCTTTTGGTAAAGAAACATTTTGCTGCTTTTCACAAAAAAAATATGCAGAAAAGGCACTGTTTTCTTGAATCAAGAAACTAATGCAGATAGGAAAATTTCTGGATATAGCATTTGAGCAGCTGAATCTGAATTTAACATTTTCAGAAATATCTCAGAGCCTTAGGAGCACAAAGGTGTGCTGAATTTTGGGTGTATTTTGCTGCTGTGATGTACTTCACAGTTCATGTAGCACAAACAATTATTAGTATTTAGATGTATACTTTTAAGCTCCACATTAAACTAAGCACATCGTTAACTTCCTTTGAAATAATTCATTACAAAATCTCTAAGCCCTTGAATAGCTTAAAAAAATACAATACCTCTCTCACCCTCTGAAGACACCAAAAACCACTCAAAGGACTTTTCCACAAAGATGCTCACTGGGAGTTAGCTTTCTCCAGTGCTTTGACATAAATCAAAATAAAGTAGCTATTCATGATTTCATTATCTCAGTGTGAAACACACATCTGCAACAACCCACTGAGGTGTGAGCACAAAGCAGGTACCTGCTGCTTTGCCTGCAATGGTCAGTGCTAATAGAATTGCTCCAAATAATGCTGAGTGGTGCTGCACGTGGCTCCACTAACAGGCAGATGACACAAACTTTCTTCAGTGGAACAAGTATAGAACAGGAATTTGGGTATCCAGCTCAGGTGCTTAATCAATGCTAATTTAAGACCATTTTTAGATGTGAGAAGCTTCGTTTATGTAGGTTCCCTTCAAAAGCTCTTGTTTTACAAAATAAATACTTTGTGTGAAGTACAAACCAAATGGGATTCTCCCACCTGCCTCCAGGAGAAATAGTGATGTTAGACTAGTTGTAGGAGAACAGTTAAGTAACTATTTAGCCTCTCCCCAGTCCAAGCTTTTATAGCAGACAAATGACATACAATATTAACAATGCTGCTTCCACAATCCTAACAGTCTTATAATAGAGGTATTTTTTATGCTACCATAGAGTAATACTAGTAACTGATTACACCAGGATGTGAACAATTATTTAACCTACATGGAAACCTAGGACTGATTTTGAAACAGTACCTGAAGAGCTAGAAAAGCAGCAGATTAACAAATGTGAATCTTTAAAGAGATCTGTGTGCTTTGTCTTTCTACAGACTGGGTGACAGTAGAGCAATTTCCCAGCACAGTGTATGTTAAGTGTGGTACATCAGCACTACCTGCTTTTACATTTGATTTCAAGTCTCTCTCTGAGGCTGAATTTGAAGTCTCTTTCAACAGGCAGCTTGTAAACACCCAGAAGAAACTAACCTTGTAATTTAAGCATGCACAGGCTGGAGCTAAAGGTATCACCTCTGAAGATAGGGCATGTTTGAAGGCAATCTTCTGAGTGGCACAGTCTTCTTGGAAGTGAAGAACCTCCAGCCAAGGGACTCTGCATGACCAATATCACCTCCATGCCTGGAAGCAAGCAGTAATGGAACATATGTATATGGAAGGATATTGTTAACTTGTTTTTACAAGCCCTTCTCCCCAACATACAGCTAAAACATAGGGTGCTTGCACAAGAGAAGAACATGTAATTATTTGGCAGGTTAAACTCACCATAATCTTAAATCTTCAAACCTGCAACAGTTGCCATGAATACCGAAGTCCTGTGCTTATCCACAGGCTGAGACCCAACATGACCTCAAATAATTCCCAAGTTTATCACAGTCTTACACATTGTTCCTGTTTTGGCACAAAAGTGTCCTTCAGTCATGGGCTTACAGCAGATGGAAGCCCTGTGGCTGCTTGAAGTGGTGGAAGGGAGCAGAGAGTGGAGAAAATCCAAACACTCATCCAAGGTCTCAATTTACCTTAAAAACAGGAACCTTATAAAAATGTTTTTGAAGCACCTGTTTTTATCCATATTGCTAGGGTGGAATAAGGAAGTAGGAGATCTTCAGTCACATCTAATTTTTCACAAATACAGTTAGGTTACAAATTAAGTTTATTTTGGAAATCCTGTGATAATAGAGGTGTGTTGGCTTGGGATTAGATACCTAGTAAACTTTCCTACAGTTTGAATCTGAAAGGAAAACCTTATTGCCTCAAAATGCTTCCCTTTATCAGAGAACAACTAATCCTGTTCTGCTGGAGAATTGTAGAATGGTTTGGGTTGGAAGGGACCTTAAAGATCATCTACATCCAACCCCCCTGCATGGGCAGGGACACCTCCCACTAGACCAGGTTGCTCAGAGCCCCATCCAAGCTGCCCTTTAACACTTCCAGAAGGGAAGGACAGGAACTAGACATAGAAGACAGGGACTCAGATATAAACTGTATTTCTGCACTTACACTGGCTCCTTGAGTGCAATTCTTTCCTCTCTTCTTCCTTAGTTTCCTTTGTGAAAGAGAGGCAAAAATGACAGCTCTGCAAATATTTTGAACTTCATGAATTGAGAGGCAGATTAAAAAAGAAAGACAAAACTCCATCACTTACTAGGTGCTCAGGACACTCGTCAGAGCATTCTGCTGCAGACAGGGGAACCCAGGTAACAGGAGCACCTCACAAGCTCCTCATTCTTGACTTGTAAACTGCAGGACATTGAAGAACAGAGATATGCACCCAGATGATCATAATACTTGAAAACATGTTCCAATGGAAGATCCTAAAGAAATATTTTTCTTAATTTAGAAAAAAAGAAACATCATCAAAATACTGAAAGAAAGCAGAAATTCTTAAGGACTTTTATGGAAGATGATACTCAGATCAAAACATCTCTGGTGGATTTAATATCTTTGGGAAAATCTTCCCAAGTCTAAAGTGGACACCTTTGAGTGACACCTATTATGAAGAAGACTAGAGGCTATGTACTCCCAGCTTCTTATCTAGCTTCCAGTGCCTTATATCCACCTCAAGTTTTCTTGCTCATACCTTCAAGCATTTCAAAAGCATTTGAAATGGCATTTTTTATTGTGTTAGCTGCTTATTTCTGGTATTATCTAACAGGATTAGGGGGATACAGAAGATGGGGATGCACTACTCCTGTAATACTTTAGGAGATTAAATGTTTTCTTTATAACATTTTAAAGTCTTATTTCATTTTGCACCAATTTATAATGGAATGGTTTCTACACTCCCTTCCTTCCCCACCTCCTGCTGTGTTTGAAGAATGACATGTCACCTTGAAAAACAGCATGTGGTATCTAGATGAGAGAGACAGGAGAGAAAAGCTTTCAGGAGCAGATTTGTGGTCCCTGTGGGAATCAAAAGTGTAAATCTGAAAAGCACAGGATTAACTATAATTTCATATTTCAATGTGAGAAGTAATGAAACTGTATACTCTTCTACATTCTTGTGAAAAGTAAAATTAGTTTTCTCCTTAGAAAGATAGTGTCAAAAGCATCAGGTAAGATCTATCATTTTACCTCAGAAGCGATTCAAAAGGAGCTTGATACATTTGCAAGAATCCTGCTTTTTATGTAGCTACTTCCCTTTATTCTAAGAATAAATAGTTTCTAAAACATCAAATAGTGAAATAGTAAGAAACTCCACTGCCTTCTAGCTATTTAGAAGCATACCAGCACAGGAGCCCATAGAGCCACCTACACAACCTCATAAAGAAATTAAGATATGTTACCCAACCATCATGTTACAGCCTTGTTGACTTTCCTGTATCTGAATGCAATCTAAATGATAACAGATATAAGATACTGTCCTAGGTAAGGACATAATGCTGAAATGGATACCTCTGAAAGCCTTCATCCCTTTCCTGAGCAGAGCATTTGGAGAAAAAGAAGAAGCAGGGAGTGGAATACTTAAAGACACAAAGGCTAAGGCAGGTGTGCTTCACAGGAAACATTGCTTTAATTTTGTCTCAGCTGCTTTCAGGTATAAAGCAAAGTGCATTTATTCAGGAAGGTGGCCAGGCTTCACTTGGCTTTCACACTGACTAGCACCTAAGCAGGCTTGATCTATGGTGTGCGGGAGTCTATTACTGTTAACTACTCGCACATGGCACAAGTCAGCGCTATCAGGAATCGGTGCTATTCCCTCACTGCAGACATATGAGAAGAGCTCTTAAAGAAGTGAAATTAAACCTTAGGTGCTTGGTCAAAGGAGTTCCAGCTCCAGGTTATGGTCACAAAGGCTCAACTCTTTCACCCTCAAGGTCACTGAATCTGTTACTACACACGTGGAATACAACAAGAGAAAAAGATCAGCTTTCATTTACCTGGATTGTTTTGCATTTTAGCTAGAAGTTCATCCTCTGTAGACTTTTCTGAATCCTGTCTCTTTTACCCTTCCTTTCATGTTCTCTACCCAATTTTACCTTTCCTTCTGAATGTGCATTCTGGTGGATTTTAACTTCTCACTTTCCCAGTTAAAAATTATATCTATATGTAGGGAAATTTAATGGTGAAGAATGGCAACTAGGTAAATGCAAAGCTGCTGGATTACACAAGCTGACAGGTATGAAACCTGCCTTTTACATATTTACTTCAGCACTCCCACAGCAGATAGCTCAATTTGCTATCCGTAGGAAGACACACAGCATTATGATGAAGTAGATCTTCCTATCCTTCCTCTAATAATCTCTGGGAGCATTTGACTTGAAAGAGTCCATCTCACTTAGCCTCTCTATTATGTCATTTTATTAACCTGTATGTCATGGCTAAAGCATTGGTGGTTTCACTCATGCTCTGTTAACCCCTGCTACAGACATTGCAGATAAATGAAGCTCCAAGTTCTAAATGAAATATTATTACATAACACATCAGTTTTATGTCAGAGTTATTGATGGTTTTATGGCCTCTCTATTCAGAGTAATGGGCCTGTACTCACAGGGGTTTCATAACTTTAACAGTAAGTATCCTTTAGATTGACAAAATAAATTATAAAATTTGCATCATGAGTCAAGGCTAGTTATGTAAATCTGAAGTTTTTCTTGAAGAGAGAATTGCTGTTGCTTTCTGTTGATGAATATGGTCTGTGTGTTCTCTGGAGAAACTCCTAATCCCTAACAGTATCCCGAAAATAGCTTTATGCTAATGAAGGCCATTTTTGCCTTGTAATTATACCCACTTAAATTTGAGCAATGGCTTTCTGTATATGGATATATGTAGCTTAATTTCCTGAGCAATTCCTTTCTCGTGCCATAACCAACATAAGATCCCACAAATTTTGAGGCACAGCACCTGCAACAGATGTTCTGAACCATGACAAAAAGCACATTCGCAAGTATGGGCCAAAATAGTCTGAAAAATAAAAGTTGAGATAAAGCAAGGAAGAGTCTTCAACAAAGTCTTTCTGAACCCTTTTGGTAGACAAAAGAAAACTAATCAAATATTGCTAAGTAGTTGTTGCTTTTTGGTTTGGTTGTGGTTTTTTTGTGGTTTTTGGGTTGTTGTGGTTTTTTTTGTTTCTTTGGTTTGGTTTGGTCTTTTTGGTGTTGTTTTTTTTTTTGCCTAAAAGATGCTTTTAAATATCTCTTACATGCATCCCCTAGGTGTAAATTAAAGAAAATTTGATTGAATGCATGGAGGTAATCAATGCCAGATTTGATGAATTCAGACTGTACTGCTGCAGCTCTTGTACAGATCCCTTATTTTCTTCTGAATTTGTCACATTTCTTTGTCCTGTTGCTTGGCCAAATCCTGATCATCTGGGCAAAGAGGCACCCCAGCAATGTCCATGCTGGACATCATGCTGCGTTCTTTTTTCCTGACCTTGTTACCTAAATCCAAAGGAAGTATGTGACACAGTGATTTAAAATTTCAGTGTGAAAAAACTGTTTTGCAGTGGTATTCTGATCTGAGAAACAGGGAAACTGGAAGAAAGTTCAGGCAGTTTATCATTATAAACCACTCAGCCCTAAGCTGTTGAAGGATACATTACATTGAGCTTGTCTACGACTCAACTTTCTCTTGATAACCCTATTATTTTAATGTTCCCCCCAAAATGTGAAATAGTATTTTAAGATAGCTGTAGGAAAATATTAAGGAAAAGGTTTAGGAAAAGTTCTGAGAACATCTCAAATCCAAAATTCTTTAAATGGGAATGTTTCCTATTGACTGCTGATGGTGAAAATTTGGGACAGATTTCATTTTAATGTGAGACTACTCAGAATAGTTCTGAGTCACCCTTTTATTCCTGTCATTGAAGCAAAGAGGGCAATGACACAACCCAGCAAGGTCTCTTATGAGTCTGTTCCAATCTCTGCTTTATTAATGGGAGGCAGGAACTTCCTTAATTTAAGCTTTTACTGTGTTCCCATTAAATATTATGTTTTGATCTCCTTTTATATTTGAAAGGAAGAAAGAGGAGCTTTCAAAATGCTTAGAGTTGTTTCATTATCAGAATATATCATCTATGAAAAGTAGCTACAAGATTTAAATAACTTCAAGTGGCCATTTAGAGATCTGAAAAGCATTTTGTCTTTTCATGTTATTTGACTATTGTAGAACTCATTCAATAGCCATGAGACAATAGATGAGGTACTTATAAATAAATGAGAAAGTTATTAGGAAAAATCTAGTAAGTTGGTGGAGATAACCTACCTACACTCTCTTCACTTTAGTGTTTCATGTTGAGCTAATTAGCACTTTCTAATGCAACACTATTTCACAACATTTGCATTCTAAGTGCTGGAGAGGAAACATCTCCTTAGATCAACAGGTTTGGATATTAGTATATTCAAACTTTAGGAAAAGTTTGAACATGAAGGGGAAAAAAAGAACCATTTATAGGCTAGGTAGCTGTGCTGCTGAAGAGGACAAAGGTATCTAAAAGATACTTCAGCTTAATACTTTCCCAAAAGATCACTTGAAAATAGTGTAATAGATATTGTCTGTGACCTCCATGAGCCCAAAACCTTTACGTAGCAAGGGGATGGAACACACAAAAGATTATCTATCCGTTCATTTTTAGCTCTACGTACTGTGTGTCTGACACTTTGCAACCTCAGATAAACATAGCCCCTCCTCCAGGATGTTTCTGCCCTCAGACAAAGACTACTTGGCAGAAAACCCAGTTGTTGTGGTTTAATGCTGGGCTGGCAATTAAACAAGTGACAGATGCTCTCTGTTAGCCCCCCTCCCTCCCCTTATAGGGAAAAATTGGGGAATAAGGGAGAGAGACTCTTTTGAGTTGGAAACTAAACTACACAGCTTTAGTGAGACAGTAGTGATGAAAAGATGAAAAGTAATGAAATATGTACAAATATATACAAATATATGTAAGAGCATTAATGTGCCCTTCCCCTGCCCCCCAGTAATGCCCCTGTCACCATGGAAGCTGCAGGGCAGGCCCTGGAAAACTCCCCAACTCAACTCCGAGTCAGTGGCAAACAGGAGCAGGGATGCAGGAACACTGGGGTGCAGGAATTGGGATCAAAGACTCAAACCAGGACACCAATACATTGAAACAGTGAAAAGATTTTACATAAATATTACAGTAGCTGTGCATATAAACAGCTGAGTTATTCTACAAGCTTGACACCGAGAACTGAAATATAAAGAAATGCATATGTGTGCATACATGCATATGTATATATGCAAAAGCACATTAGTCCAGAACATCTGAAGTGCAAAACAGCCACACAGGTAGACTGTACAATATTTAGAATATGAAAGTTTTGGGTTTTATTCCTATCGTGTTTTCATAGTAATGCTTGGCAAGCAGTGTAATACTGATGGTCACTTGTGACCAACAACTAGTTTTTGAAATAGCACCCCTCTTTCTGGCAATCCAGGAGCTTTAACATACCCACTTAAACTTTAGATGCAATAACTTAGTTACAAGAAAATCTAACTCTAAGTCTCTTAAAATGTACCTTTACCACTGCAAACACAAAATAATGCCTGCAATAACTTAATGTTTCTTTTATATTCTTTCCAGCTTCAAAGAAAATCTCCATCTGCTAGATCACATTCACAGCCACCAGGAGAGTCCTTGATATGTGTGGACATGAACATCAGAAGCCTGAATACCAAGAGTGAAAGATTAATGACCTTGATCTAAAAAAATAATTATGTTCTTCTATTTTTTCTGTACCTTGCCATGAAAATTACAGATGTAGTGCATTTTATATCTAAAAACCTGCTGATTCAGCACTACAGAATACCAGTAGTTTGACCCTCACTTTTCTTTTTTTGAGAGCCTTAGAATTTAATTTTGTAACTTGCAAGCTAGGCTCAGAGCCAACAGGGTGCTTCAGGTTCCTGGACTTAAGGTGATCCCCAAGTCTGAGAATATAAAGAGACTAGCTATTTTATTGCAAATGTTGACCGTCTTAGAAGCATTTTGGGTGCAGGGTGGTTTTTATTCTTTGGCTTCAACGAAACACGTTGCCTTTCTTCTTCAGTGCTCTAATGCTAATTATCTTAACAAGCCATCAAGAGTTCTTTTTTTAAATCAAAATAATGAAATCCCACTCTGAACTCCTCAAGCAGTAAGGGTGCACACACGGTTTGCTTGCTGCACCGGCCACCCAGCTGATCCAGCAGGCGCTTCTCACAGCAGCATGTTTAGACCTACCACTCAGGTCAAGTATTAGCTGGATGTTTGCTTCAATATGCATCCGTTCATTAATACTTTGGATTAGATGCTTTGTTCTTTTCCATTTGACTTCAATCAACATGTAGTACCTCTATGGAGGTATTACTGCTCTTACAAATAGCTAAAAAAGCTAGAGAAATACTCAGAGATTATGGACCAACCTCATAGCTTCTTGCAGGTCAAACCATTAATATGCAAAAGTCAGTTAGCACTGAGAATCACTGCTTTTATTTTTTGCTCTTGTTAAAATAATGTGTTGTTATTCACTAGCACCAGAAATAACTACCAGCTCCTACAATTCCTAGCCAGCATTTGTAAAAGTAGTCAGGAATTCACATACTCACCTGGAGTTGATGGAGCTACCCTGCATATTCCATGTTCTCCATTCTATCATCTTCTATGCAGGTTTCCTTTTGAATGTCACAGAGCAAACCTTTTTCTCAGCCACTTGACAGGGAGCCAGGACAGCCTTGATACCCTGCACATCATCTAGCATGATAGAACAAGAGACACAATTCTTATGGATCAGTTCAATTTCTATCCGAAAAATGAAACAGGAGTTATGTCTCCCTCATATGTAGAAGGATTTTAACTTAACAGGTACAACAATCTTCTGTTGCTAGCATGGGCAACCTTCTGAAATAGATAGCTTTGCATGGAACTGCATTTTATTACACTCTGTAAAAATTGTTTATTTAGGATAGGAACAATTTCAGAAAACTCAGAATGACATAAAAAATTAATCAAGTAAGAGAAAAATGTTGTTCCTGTTTGTCAGTTTCAGTCCAAGGAAGCTTCCCCAAAACATTGATCATTTCTTGTCCAAGGTAGCAAAAACGTTGAAATAAAGTTGTTTTGCACCCAAACTTAAAACATGTGTAAGAGTATTAAGATAGGATTTTTTCATAAAACATTTTGAACGTAATGATCATCCAAAGTAAGTCTTTCTGAAAGCCATTTTCAGCACAGTGACATTCTCTATTTTGCAGTGGTTTTGCCTGAAGAAAAAAACACCTCACCAAACCCCAAACCACATACATACCTGATTGGTTTGTAAGCTAACTTCTGTTTGCAAACTACTTTTGTAAGGTAGTTCTGTGTTGAAGTAGCTTACAGTAGCTAAGTATTCAAAACAAATATGGATACAAACATACTGAGAAGTCATCCAGGTTTTCAGTTCTTCTTTGGACAGTGTTGCATGAGAAAGAATAAAAGAAGACACAGGAAGAAACTGGTTGTTACCTACTCAAATTTCCAGTTAAAAGGCAGATATGTCTTGCAAAGCAGAAAGGAAGATGATGTAAACAAACATTTCCTTCAGCTAGAGAATTTCCAGACTTCTTCACTGCTTGGGTAACAGATTTGCAGAATACCCAGAATTTATTAGTACTGCCATCTTAACATTAGATTTTAGTATTAATGTGATTTGTAATCATCCCTACCCCACCTCTTTTTTCATATCTGTTTAAGCTTCAGACGAACTCTAGTAGTAAACCCAAGCATTCTTAAAATGCAACTCTGTTTCAAGATCACCTGATAGTAAAAGGGAGAATTTGCTCTAGGATCTCCCTCTTACAGTAGAACATTAATGAAGAAAGTGCTGGACCCAAGAACAGCAGAGCTAGAAGTGTACCTACAAGAACACACAGAACTGTTTTAAGAAGAGTTGGGCTGTGGGTTGACCACTGACCAAATGATGAGAGCTCATGATGTCTGAGATCAATCAAAATGATAGTACTTGCCCTATTCTATGGTATTTCACATCCTGCCATTTCTGGGTTCCAAACAGCTCGCTGAAGTGGACGTTCATATGCCCTCCCATTGCCACTCAGGTGAAGGGTATCCCGTCATTAGCTCTCCAGAGGGCAGCTCTGCTCATCACAAGCCAGTTTACTTCGTTACAAATTGCCATTCAAAGTGAAAGCATGGATGAAGGAGAAAGCAGGATACACATATTGTTCTCACAACACCCAGTAGTGAAGGACTTTTGAATTGGGTCCCTTTTTCTGCTAGAATTGCCATGGTAACCCTTCTCTATATGGTTGTTGCTGGTATCTCCTCCAGCAGTTAGTTTATACACCCACTAAACAACCCCCTAAATCTTTTCTGCAGCTCCTGGTTAATGAATCCGAGCTTGTTTTACATGGAGCCCTTATAGTTGTTTTCCTTCTGACCCTCAAAAGGGAGCTGATTTCTCACTCTTTTCCCTGACCTAAATTACTCTTTGGAATTAAAAGAAGAAAAACTAAGGCGAAAGATACTGGCTAAGAAGTGTTAATGTGGGGTCTGTCCCCATGGAAACCAGACTGCCGAAAACCTCATGAGGAAATTAATTTTCCAGGGACACCTCATCTCCAGCCACACACTGCTCAGCTACTGCTACAAGGAATCTTCACAGTATGGTTACCTAGCCTTTAGTTTGTTCAGGAAAGTTAAATATAGGTCACATCTCTAAGAGAGCTGAAATAGGGGATAGGAGTAGAGGACTGAATTAAGATTTGAAGAGGGTATGGTGAATAGTATCAGCTTGAATGACAAAGGTTTAAATGGATTTATCAGCCAGTCAGGCAACCAAGATGAAGAACGTAGATTATTCACTATGCAGCAGTGCTGCCAACTGAGGTTGGATATCATGAAAGGTCAATGTCCTTATATCTTTGGCATTTATCTTCTTAACCATTATCTAAGTCCTCTAAAAGTCTAGCTCTGCTTGATGTGTCACTCACAAATCCCTTAATGATTTCTGAGACACCATTCTTACTCATTGAGAGGCTCAGAACTGTTCTCCAGAAGCTCACTGCTAGGCACAGTACCTAATGCCCCCATAAAAGCATGTCTCACTAGAATGTACCCAGGCTCGTTGAGAAATATTACTATGCAGAGGCTGTGAGGAGGCAGCTGACACCCATCACTGAAGTCTTATGCAAGTCACTTAACATCTCAACAGAGACGACTCAGCTACAGTACATGGGAGCTGCTTGCTACAGGTACAGAAAGGAAATCTTCAAGCCCCTGGAGAGCTTGCCCAAGCTTGCCTAAAGCACAAATAGGTTTCCCTTTGCTTCTTTCATCCACCTTCCCTTCCTATTCAATTCACTACACTTCTCTTCTCCTGCATCTCCTCACATCTCATTCTACCAGTGGTACAAATCCTTCTTTCCCTTTTTCTATAGAAATGTCCTTTTCATCCAGGTAAATTCAGCACTATTCATTATTTGGGCATATATCTTTTGTTGCCCTAGTTACTGCTCCTTGCCACATATTTTTTCCATGAATGTATTTATGTATTTTACATTTATGTATTATTTTACAACCATAGCCTCCTGTTTCTTCCGTCCTTGTTTGGCATTCTCTTTTTCCCCTGTAGACTCACTCCAAGTAATAAATGCTTGTTTTGATAATAAACTCAGAAGAGCATTTTACTTTCTTTCTTCTCAAGTCCTTTTACCAAAACCAGATTATATGTTTGTTGCAGTAGCAGCCAGAGGGTGCCACTGAAATGAGGGTTTCTATTGTGCTAAGCACTATAAAGGTGCATTAGTCTGACCAGTGGTAGTCACAAGACACTTTGTTCTTTGAAGAAGTTCAAGGTTTCTAAAAGGATTGATCCCAAAGGGGACAAAAGGTAAACCTTTTAGAATGAGATTCTGAGAAGTAAGCAGTATTTATCCACAATTTTTAAGGGGACAAACACATTGTGAAATGGTGCTGAAATGGGGGCTTAAAAAAAATAAAAAAGTGCTCAAGTTTTTCCAAAGTGAAACAGAACAATTTTAAAAGAAAACTTTAAATCTTAGTTGAAGTGACCTTTTGGTGGACAACTTTTACTGTAAATGTTGGTACCACTTCTGGTTGTGAGCTTTCTGAGGAAGTTAGTCAAACAGAAAAAGGTGCATATTGTCTTTCATATGGTCAATGGGTAAATACAAAATTGGAAAATATAAAATTTGGCATCATAGAAGGATGACATTATCAGTGCTACACGCATCTATAAAGGGCATTTGTGCTAGACATGAGACACAGACAGCTCAGCTCTGGCTCTGCCAGACAGGAAATGAGTTTTGCAGCCTCTGCATTCCATCAAAGCAGTTCAGCCCTCACGGGAAGGTCGAACTGTCCCCACTGGGTATAGCTGGGGCCAAAATGAAGGATGTGTCACGGCAGTGGTACAGCAAGAGCTGGAAGTTTTATGGTCACTGGATTATACAGGCTAACTAAGGTACCAGTGTTCATGTCACACATGGACAAGCACTGGGGTCCTGCCTCTCCCAGGCTTTTATCAATCAGCTGTTGACTTCAGATGCAGAGATTTCATCTCTGCTTTGTCTGCCAGGGCCCTCACATTTGTGCCTGCATAGGCAGCACAGATATCCAGCAAAAGAATCAGTTTTCCACAAACTTCATGTGTTTGCAAAAACCAGGAATTCTTTGAGACCAGAACAAAAAAGAAACATCAAAACCAAGACAACACATGAAGTCTCACTATTGTACATCTTCCCAAAAGTTTCCAGGACTAGAATTGCAAGACAATGAAAGTACTTCCTAGAAAAACTCAAGTTTCCAGACAAAATTTTAAATCTTGCAGACTCATTGGCATGGAACAAATCACAAATACAAAGCTAGAACACTTTTGTATTTTGATTAGCTTTACTTTATTGTAGTGTTATATCTTTCAGGTTAAATATTTCCTTGCTATTCAAGACCAAGCCATCAAATTCTATAATCAAAAAAAGTGTCATGAAACATACTGTTTCACACTGCTGTGCCTAAATCATAATCTCTGCTGCAAGACTTGCCTGAGCTTCACACCTTAAGAAAGAGAAAAAAATTAAAATACAAAGCAAAAACTCTCAAATAAAACTGCTCCCGTCCCATTTTTAAGGGTAATGAAACTGAACTATAAATTGAACTATATAATTATTTCCTGCCACTCAGTAAGCAAAGACACAATAGCTGCCTTACTCATTGCAAAAAGCAATACAGCTTACAAACTCTCCTATCCAGTACAGATATCAGTTTCTAGTCTTAAATATATTTTTGTAGTGAAATGCTGAACTTTTCTAGCTATGGAATCTCTCACCAATTCTCCATTTTATTTTCTTCACTGCACAGAACAGTTACTACAACCAAATTATTTAGTATGGAAATAAGAAGCAACAAAGTCTTCTTTCAATTTGCTTGCTAAGTGAATGGATAGTTGCAAAGAATTCTTACAATGAAGTAAGGAAATGTCTAACCAGAGGATACAGCAAACAAATAATGCCTTTGTCTGGCAGGATTTGGCAGATATTTGTCAGATAACTGTGACAAACTTAGAAACTTTACACAGTTGTATCTCTGCACTTCCACACTCTTGGGTGAAAAGCAAAATATATGATGATAGTAAAAAACAGTTCTAAAGAGATTTATAGAAGCATGGGGGCTGTTCCATAGTAAGACATTAAGTATTTTTTAAGATACTTGCCTTCACTGTAATAAAAAGAGACAGTGCTTTCATCAGCTTGACATATGTTCATACTAGATGAAGGTATTTAGGCCGTAGTCCCTTACTGATGCATGACTGTTCTGCTTGTTAAATGAGAGGAATCTCCATTCCCCCCGTGCTCTAATCCTAAAGATCTTGCTGCCTTTTTGCAGCAGCCACCTCTGTACTCTGCTGTTTTCTACCACACACAGGTATCAGGCCAAGGAGGTTTGGAGAGACAGTGAAGATTATTTGCACTCAGAAAATTTCAATAAAGTAGTTGGACATTTAGAATCCAAACATTTAGAATCTCGTGTGCCACAAACAACTCTTGCTGTTTCCTAGTATCATATCTGTTTAAGTGGCCTATGTACACTCTTCCAGTCTTGCTTTGGGCACGTTTGCAAACAAGTGCTAGCTGATCTGCACTTGGTCAAGAAGCAGCTATCAAATGGTATCTTCAATAATGAAGGAAAAAGAATAGCTATGAAACATCTTGTGCTTGTATTAAAATGGCATATTTCAATATGTAAGGTGACAGAAATGTCAGCTGGTAGAAGCCTTAAGATGCATGAACGTCTCATGGGTTTCCTTTTGCTCATATTTGTTTATGAGTCGGAGTGATGTGAGGCAGCAGTAGTTTAATTCAAATCTTACATTTCCCTGACATCAGGAAGAATATGTTCAGAATAGCTGAATGGTTCAGAACAGCTGTATTTTTTCCTTTTCCTTCATTCCTCTCAGGAAAGGACATGGTTGATATTGCTATGGTTTTAGGTCTGATTTTTTTGCCTAGTTTAGAGAAAATAGATATAAGCAGGAAAACAAACACTCCTCAATCTTTCTTTCTAATAATCTGCACTAAATTGGACCAAACAAATTGTTCCATTTCTGTAAAACAAGGTTTGTAATAAGAAAATCCTTCTTAATAAATCAGCTGATTAATGGAAGGAAGAAAACCCCAAGCTGGCAGTGCTTCACTATTCAGAAGTCCACTTTTGGGTTTTTCCCCACAATAACCAGTCTAAGATTTTATCTCCCTTGTTTATGTTCTGACTTCATTCAATCTGTCCATAACCATTAGAGGTCACAGAAACGTAAAGATGGAGAACATTCAGAATCTTTACATTTGTAACTGTAACTGTTGCTGGATCTAGAGTTTTGGAATTGACAGGCAAGGGGTGGCCTAGTAAGTTAATCATACCCTACATTCCAGTGCATAAACTGTGTACTTGGCAGATGTTCTGCTAACTGTAGGAAAAGATGCTGCAAGCTGTGTGAAGTGGGGGCAGGGAGGGGAGAGACAGCAAAGATAGAACAAAAATAATTAATAATTACCCCCACAAATTGACCTATAACACAAAGTCTCATGAATTTGGGCTTCACTTAAAAACCAAATACCATTATGTATGAACTTATTTTTCCATAAATGACCTCTGGAACATCTCAGCACTAAGTGGTGCTGGTGTACAACAAAAGAGGCAGCCTTGTACTTCTGTAAAATAGGAAGCAAGGCCATGTTCCTTCTTCATATATCATCAGGCAGTAACAGGATAGTGAGATTACAACGTGAGATGCAGGTATCTGTGAAGGTCTCATTGTTCCTTTCAGAGCTCACTTAAGGCAAACTTTTCAATCAGAAAGATTAAGGAAGCTTCTAACATCTTTAAATATGATATTTTTTTTAGGTCAAGGGCGATGTACTCACACTCCTCCCCAAGAAAGAATACTCAGGCAAATGCTTTAAATTCAGGAATTAGGCATGTGGAACGATTCAGCTTCATGCCCGTTCTGGCAGTGAACTAGAGCTCCTGATGATGGAAGACTGGTCAGCAATAAGAATGCAAGATTGAAAGTGGAAATACTTCTCCATAGCAGAGGGAGGCAAATCAGGCTGGCCAAGATCCAGAGAAGTGATTAGTACTCTAGAAACACTTTCGTCATTTTAAGATGATCCCAAATTTCTAAGGTGAACACAGTGCAGTCTGCCTAGGAATTGACAGCAAGATGACTCTCATGACCCACTCCCACACACAACAAACTGTGTCAATATGAAGTCCCTGAAGTCAGTGGAGTGTTTCCAGCATGAAGCACAAAAAGCTGTGGAGTGAGGTTCTCACAAATTACTCAGCTTCCCGCCAGAAGGCTGAGGGGAGTTAGCATTGGAAAGAGACCATGACAGTCTGTGGAAGCTCCACATGCATTTCTAAGCTGGTACTGAAAGAAACTACCATGACAATAAGGAATAGGCAGGAAGCAGGTATATTCAGCAGGCATATCTATGCATAGTGGGGGTTCTAACCAGACCCCTTATTTGCTGCCATTGCTGAGGGACAGAACAGACCATGTATGCATAAAACACAACATCTTCTCTATCCCAAACATTAGCAAGGGGAGTCAATAGTTAAACCATCTTGCTACTGACAACCAAAATCCAGACCAAAGAAAGCCACCACCATCTTAACTAAGAAGAAGGAAAAGAAAAAAAAAGGGGTTTTGTGCTAATGGTACATTTTCTTCTGCATCAGTAGATGGTGCTCTTTATATTCTATCACAGGCTACTTCTGAGAAATAGTGTTTGCATGCCCAAGGGTGAAATCTATTTCCACAAGCCCCTCTTCATCTCTTCAAATTGCCAGACCTTCTTTCCTCTAAGGTGGCCAGATAATAATCATATTAGCACTCAATGGCTTCAATGGGAACTTTAAATTCATTTGTCATGGTAAATAACCAAAGAAGTCAGTGAACGTGTAGGATTTCTCTGCCTCTCTGGAAGACAACCACTTAGCAAAATACTAATGTGATCCTTTCATAGTAAGCTCTGCTGGAGGTGACTCTCCATGTTTCTGTCCATGATTGTCCTGGCAGAAATGTGCTGAGTGGCATAATGACACCAAATCCAAAAAAGACCAAAGACAGTGCTTGTGTGTGTGCAGTGTTTAGAGCCAGTATGTAAGTTTGACACATCAGAGACACACCAAAGCCACCCTGCATGCTTCTGTAACAGTACTTACTCCTTTTAGGCTGCCAGAATCCCAAACACCCTGAACACATCCAGATAAAATTTCCAAGTGCAGAGTAAGGGATGACACATCCCCGGGGAACCCACATTAATACCAGCCCCTATTCTGACCCCCAGAACAGAGGCATCCATGGGCCAGCCAGTAGCAGAACCAGCTGTCCTCCTCTCCACAGCCAGGCACAGATGTCCTTGTCCTCTGGAAATGGAGCGTCTGGGCATTTGTTCCAGTGCACTTACTGTAACTCAGGTAGGCAATAGAATACCACACAGGCTTTAAATAGCCTCAGAGGCATGACAAAACAGAATCAATTTTTGGGATAACAGGTGGAAAATAAGTCCAAATATACACACCCATAAATCAAGCAAATTGGCACGCTTACATGAAAGTGCTATAAATGCTGCAGTGCTGTGCAGGATTCTTTGTCCTTTCCTACTTGACTTTTAAGTCTACTGCCTTCCACAACCGGCATTCACTTTTTCATGGCTTCCTACTGAGTCTGGCACTAGAAGTTGCTCTAAAAACCATGTGTTGCATGAAATGACCTAGATTTATTAAAAAGGACTTAACCTATATCACAAAATGCATCCAGCCCATGACAATAACAGTAAGAAAGAGTACAAAACACAAACGGTGGCACTGATGCCACTGAGGTGGCAATATACTGCAGTGCTTGTCAACCAGCCTTCCCACCAGAGGAAAAAAGACAACAAACCAAGCCCAGAAATTGCCCCAGAAGTCCAAGGAGGCAGCTGTTACCTTTACTACCACCTTAATTCCATAGCAAACGTGGTCAAAGTGTTATTCTTCAGAGGCTTGAGAATGAGTATTTTAATCTCTGGCAGTGAAGGTAACTCACAACAAACCGTATGGAGAGACTTCCTCAAGAATTAACTCCTCCTTCCTTTTCAAAACTAGAAACCTCTGTTTTTTTATTGGTTGCTACATGCAAAGCCTGGTCTGTGCCCTTGGCAGGAAGTATTTCCCCAAATCAGTTGAAAAGGAGAAGCATGTAACTGGAACATGAGTCTCTTTCTCAAGTGGCAAGATCCAATGCTTTCACAGATTTTTTCATGTAAATGGACATGGTTTGGATGCCTATTACCTGCTTGCAAACCCCTGCCCTCCTGTACCACCCCCCTCCCAACACTCCTTATGCCAAGACTCAGTTTAGCTCTTGCAGCAGGCCTCCAAAAGGTTTCAAGAGGGACAGCTTAGTATCAGCATCTGAGGCTCAATACCTCTGGCTTCTTTAAAGATGCATGGCCAGCATCATGGGAACCTTTATTATCCATCCTTTACTGAAATTATTCTAGTTCTGCTCTCTGTCTTTCTCTCACATCTCTTTCTTTACTCCTTTCCTCTTCATCTCAAAGCTTGCCTCTCTTTTACCTGCGTTATTACCCAGTTGCCTTTTACAGCAAGACCTATGCTGCCACTCAACCTTTGATGTAACAAGTTCATTATTTAACTAAAGCATCTATAAACTAAGGAATTTACTGAGAGCAAAGGCATTAAATTTCAAAATGTGCTGCTGAAAAGCATGTGCAGAGACTTAGGAACTTGCTGCCTTGGTCTGCATTTTCAGTTTCTTTCTGAGCTGGAATATTCACTTTGAGAAAGCACTGAAGGCAGCATGAAGATAAACAGAGCTTTGGCACTCCGTGCACTCTCCTTTTTCATTTGTTGTTATAATGAAGTGACTCAAAGCCAAGTACTTTTCTCCCAACAGAAGCCATGTATCTGATAACCCAGAAAATCCCTTGCTGTACCTTAAACATCTCTCTCAGAAATGCCACCCTGCTGTGGTAGACTGAATTATGTATTTTGATCTGCATTTACTATACCTATATATTGGTTTGTTTTTACTCCATGCTCTCTCATAAGATTGGCCACCTGAACAGAAATGGGAGGAGGAAATGTAAAAAAAGGATGAGACTATTCACTGGGAAAAGACTTCCGCTCCTGCTGAGGTCATGAAACTAGTTCTGTGCTTAAAAGCAGAAGATAAGGACAGAACACAACAGAGCTGGCCTGAAGGGAAAGA
>NW_009952564.1:5169527-5177145 GCF_000747805.2 Chaetura pelagica
CTGGAAGATCTCTCCGAATTATCACAGGTGTCTGCTGGAAGGATCTGAAGTTCTGGCTGCTCAGCTTATCATCATAAGAAAGTCTTTGCAGAGGACAGATGGCTCTATTGACTGTTTTAAAATCCTCTAATTAAATCATAGTTTGGATTAAGACAGCAGAAAAATCCTTATGCTTGCCAGAAATCACAGACATTGGAAGTAAATCAGCACAGTTATTGATCCCACTCCAGGATAGCAAAAACATCTTCATCTCTCAGCTACAGCAAGGGAGCTGCCAATTAATTGCCAGCCTCAGTGTGCTGGTGAAAGGACTGAGGAATATCATGGATCTGTACAAAACAACCCTGCAGTACAATAATATAGGATCTCCTTGACTACTGAAGAAACTAGTTTACTCTAAGAAGTATTAATTGCATAGTTGACATCTCACTACTTGGTCAGCATTTTCAAAGTTTCAAAAATCTGCCTGTCCTCCCCTCCACAACCTAGTAGGAGACATGACTGACATGCTGCCAAAGGCTCATGCATGCAGAAAAGACTCTGTTCTTTCTCCTCTTTGTGCTGTCAAGTCTCTCATATGAGCTAAGACAACATTTCCCAGTTGTCTCCCATCACATGCTTCACTGTCATTAGAGCTTTTACTTTGTGAATCAGTGTGGTAGAGACACTCCAGCCCTGCACTGCAGCTAGAGAAGCGGGTCATGTCAGGCTCAAAATGTAGCTTGCCCGTAGAAAACTACTAATTGTGCAGACCTGGGCAGGTGTCCTTCACCCATCTGAGGACCAGGATGGCCAAAGTGACAGGCATCACATCAGGAAAACAGAGACATAAGAGGATGATGCTGTAAGCACAACTTGCCATGAGTTAGTGAAATTCCTTATAATAGTGCTCTGCTCCCTCCTTCATATCTCCAAACTTAAAATATAACCATCTAAATCACCAATATGACATCTTTAAAACAGTGGCATCAAAGCAAAAAAATAAAGGTAGTGTTTAATATTTACTTTGTTGGGCTGTCTACAACCACAGGGAAATTTTACTGAGTTCATATGTAAATCATGTTACAAAACACAAGCCTGCTAGGCAGGGTGGAAACTTGCTTGCTCCAGGTATTTTATAAGCCTTAGTATAATGCCCTTCCTGAAAACCTGAGCATGATTAGCTTTAAATATGTTAATCTCCAGATTTCTCCTGCACTTGAATGACATGTGAATTAGTGCTCTCAGAAAGTCATTGGAGATCTGAACTTGCAAATATATTGATGCTCAGAATAAATCAGAACCAAGACTCTGGCGACATACCATAGATCTGTTACACAAAGAAAAAGTTACTCCAGTGCATGGAGGAAGTTCTGTGTTACTACCTCTACTCAGGAGCAGCCAGCCTGCATTCCTCCTATGAGGGCATCCTTCCATCACGGCTTTCAGGAATCTCACAGAGCTGCTGCTGGGTAAGATGTGTACTCTCTATCAGTGACTGTGAATCATGCTGTGTATGATCCATGGCATTTATTGATTTCACTTTATAAAATGTTTTAATATGTTTCAAGGATAGACAGCCCTATTAGAAGTCTTTTACATTAAGCATTAAAAAGCACTTCAATACATATGCATTTCTATATAGCTTCTCTGTGTATTGCAGCAATGCCTAAACTGAGCTGATGGGCACATTAACATACAGAATTCCATTAGATGATCACAGGGGGAAAAAAGCATCAAGAGGCAGCATTAACATATGAATCATGCACAATTATACATGTTTAACCAGTGAAATAGAAACTGTTGTGAGCTATAAATGGTATCAGTCAGAGACCTTTTTCCTCAATTAAAAAACAACACAAAAAAGCTATCAGGAGTTTCTTTTAAAGAACCTACTTGGCTTCCAGCTACAGAGAAAGAAATTCTGGGTTTTGCATGTCAATGGAATGCTGCACAATTGTCCAACAGTGTTATCAGTGCAAATTCCTCGTGTATACTGGTTGTTTATAATGGTAAAAATAAAAAAGCAATCTTCCATACTTGTGGAGAAAATTCCAGCTTTTCTTTGCACTCTGCAGTTTTGTTACTGAGTTGTACCACAGATCCAGGAAAGCAGGTGCCAGGCAAGTCAGAACCTGCCACCTCTGAGTGATAAAATGACTCCTTGTGAACTGTCCCATGATTTAAAGACATGAAATGTATGTGTCAAACACAGAAGTATTCAGTAAGAGAAAGCCTCTAACCAGAATGGTCAGCCTTGTTTTTGCCCCATGTAGCTGCAATACCCGGGGTAGGACTGTTCAGATAAAAAAGAAAATTGTTTCCAAGAACGACAGAAAATAATTTACACTCTTCTCTCCATTTATCATGGTGTTATAACTCCAAAAATAAAGTTTCACTTCAAGTAAATGTTAGAGTGAGGTATAAAACCTATGTTTCATCCAGGGTGCCTGGCTCACAGAGAAGATGCATGGATTATACACGTTCTTAGTCACGTCTTGAGAAGAAGTTATTTTTAGTTCACAAAGATCACATAGTAACACTAACACATTTCCCTTATTTGCCTCACCTAATTTTTAAGCTTCAGGGGTGCTGGTACTTCTCTCCCCACCCCTCACTGAGGCATGGCTACAGCATACAATCCACCTCCCTACACCCTCTGCTCCCCCTATACTACTTACTATCATAACCCAGCTCTCTTAGGGAGATGAAAGCAAGTTTGGATTACAGCTTGCTCTACCTGCGTCCTCCACTTGAAGAGAATGCTGTCAAGTTTCTGAACTCCATTTAGAACAGCCTGCCTATTCAGCAGCTGCAGAACATGGACTAAAGCGTATCCTACTAGCTACGTAGCTTTAGCACACTTTCTGGTAAACCCTCAAGTAGATTTAAAGACAGAAATGCCATCTACTTCTGTAGTGCTCACACAGAGGACAAGCACTGCTGGCTGCTTTGGTGTCATTCACTCCCACCCCAAAGTCTTTGCTTTGCCAGGTCACATCTGACATAGAAAGCTGAACCTACATATTAATGTACATCAGTGGTGATGTAGAAGCACGTGCATGTTTTATTGATCAGTTGAATTAGACTCTGAATAGAAATCTCTAATTAGCCACAAAATCACACAATTGCTTGTCACCTTTAAATACTAGGTAATTTTGTTCTTGAGATTATAAAAAGAGAAAAGTCACTCATGCAAATATTTCTGCATCCCTGGACAGTGCTACAAAGTACTTACTAAGCTGCATAGCAAGAATTTATTTGCATCAGTAATAGTATGTGGAGTAGCTCTTTCCGAAGCATCAACTGCGGAAGTGGTAGCTGCACACACACAAAAAAGAAGACAAAAAATACTAGCACAAGAGTAAAAAGCACCTCTCTTAAATAGTCAGAGACTTGAAGGAAGAGACATGAATCAAAGTAATGGGCTTGTTCTGCTAGTTTATAAATATGAAGTAGCAACAACAGAGCTTGCTTAGAGCCAATCAGTTTTCTCAATACATCTTGCCATACTTCTGAGATCACATGAGCTTGTTAGCAAGGAAGCTTAGTGAAGAGTACCACAACAGTTCTGCTGGGAAAGCCTCCTCCCACTAAGGATGCAGCATTTGTGTGTAACAGGGTAAGACTGCCTGTGACATCTGACAGGAGCCATGACTGCATTTTTCTGCCATCACATAGAGACAGTTCAGGCCATATCTTGCCTTCTGCACACAAAAAACTTGAATCCAAGACTGCCATGTCCAAAGAAAACACCTTAAACACATACAATATTTATTTTGGCCTCTGAGAAATGCCAAAATGTGCGTGTCAACATGGAACAATCGCTTTATAGCCTTTCAATATTCTGTGGGACAAGGCAGCCTTTTGCCACACACCTTTGCTCTTGCTTTCTGCAAACACTAACAAGTGACTGGCAGTTCATACTACAAGGAAACTAGCACACGCTTTGCTGAGCCCAAATGCACTGCTGAACAGGAAGTAGTAAGGGAGCAATGTTTTACCAGCCACAGATGTGTCAAGACAAGCACTTTTATCAGCTTGCCAGGTATTTCTTTAAATAGAGATGCAACCACAACACTCTTAAGCAGTAAAGTAGTTGAGCGATTTAGTTCAAGTTCACTACTCCAGCGCACCACTCACTTCTCAAGAGTTAGCGTCACACTCATTCTTTCAAATCTTCATATTCATCTGCATGTGCAGCAATTAGACCGAAGGGGCCATTCAGCTGCACTGCTGAGATACCTTGGCTTACTAATAAATATATGCAATCATAAAGAGTAAGCTGAGGCAGACTCACACATTTTTTTAATTTCCTTATCACTGTTTGTGACTTTGCAGACAAGTGCATGACCACATCCCTTGAATCTCAGGGCTGTTTCTCCTGATGCCCTCTGGCAGCTATGTCATGTTAGGGGAACAGTATCCCTTGGAGAGAAATTACAGGAAGGATTTTAGAGGAGAAAACTACATAGTTCACATGCTTTTTGCCTGCATTGTCATGGTAAAGGGAGATGGGAGCAGTAAAGTATACAGATGAGTTTGATTAATGAGAACACCTAACATGACAGCCTAACCAAGGTCTCCATCAGCTTTTAAAGACCTCAGAACTTCTGCTGTGTCCAAAAGAGAGATACTCCAGTTAAGACCCAACAGAACCACGCTGTGATAACACAGGCTTTGAGAAGTGATGAAAGAGGGTTAGAGCTCAAAAGCAGAGGCAGCAGCCTGAGTTACCACAATCCATTAGCTGCAACGCCAGTCATTTGCTAGAGCGCAGGTGCTGTTTTGATCAAAGCAAGTGTTGCTTTCGTTCAAAATTGTATCTGGGAATACTTCATTCAAAGCAGAGCAAGTTTAACTCGTTGCAAGACAGAGGACAAGTTACTGACATTCTCATAGCCATACACTTAAGCTAGAAGCAATGGATGAGAAAGTTCATTATGAAGGCTAAACTGGTTAAAAGGACACACTGCAGAACTGAAATCAACTTAATCACTTTAGCAATGAGCACAGTTGGGGAGTCAGGTTTATATAGCTCAGCCTTAGCATGGTAGGAAGGACTTAAAATGTTTAAGGAGATTCTCCACCAGGTTCTAGGCCACATCCACACGAGTTTGGGTTTTCTGTGCTATCTTAAACTGAGCCACACAGACATGCTTGTGGTACTCCCAAGCGACCTTTAAAAACACAAGCTCAGTATTCTAGGATTGCTCACTGATTTGTCTTGCAATTTGGTCAAAGTTGTTGGTAGAGTTGCAAACTTGCTACCAAGCACAGAGTAGGATCCATGGGCTTCACTAAGGTATCTCACACCCTGGTGTGAGGAGGAGTTGCAGGATCAGGTCTTTGGCTGCTTAGGGGAAAAGATTTGCCTGCAGTCTTTCTGTAAGTGTGTCAAGGGGGAATCACATAAATCCTAAAACCAGGTCAATGGATTATAGCAATGTTAATAGGAAATTCATTCTTCCTGTGGCTATTGGAAGAAATATTACTAGAGAGTACATCTCTCCCAGAATACAGCATCCTTCTGAACAGAAATTACAATCCTCTGAAGTCAATGGAAAGGCCACATTTCTGCAGCTTTTGCATGAAGTGTCATCCGTTCTCTCTGCTAGTCAGTCTGCTCAGCTATCTCACAGCATGTAATGCAAAACCCCACCCAAAGCTGCAAAAGTGTGCAGGATTAGCTTTCAATGGAAATATTGACAGTGCAGAACTACCAAGACAAGTTTTCTCTTTACAGTCCTTGATAATAGGGTTTTGTAACATTCGGAAAAAAACCCTGTGGTTTCCCCACAGGAAACTCATGATACTTCTTGTAATAGGAGCCATTATCTCAGGGGCAGTTAATGAGATGCTATTGTGCTTAACACTGGTTTATGTAAAATTATGAAATTCAAGAATTTGTCTACCATGTGTAAACAGCACTGACTTTTTTTTTAAAAGTTGTATCATGAAGCACAAAATTCACTGTAAGAGTCAAAAGAGCTCTCTGCAGCTTTTGAGACTGGCTTGAAAGGCCTCACTCTTTCTGGTAGCAAGTTTAAGCAAGCTTCTCTTCTGTAACGTTGTTGTTCAGTTATGTTCACTGCACAAGGAGCACCAGGTCTGCAGCTGCAATCTAAGCAAAGAGCCACATGCTAAGCTGAAAAGAACAGTTCTACTCTGATATGTTTGTGAGATTAGAACCAGAGCAGACTCCACTTCAGCGTAAACTCTCCTCAAAGCATTTCTCCTGTAGTTACTTTCCCCAGCAAATCCCAGAAAGTTTATTATTAAAAAATAATAATAATAAAAAATACACATATTCCCACTTCCAATAGAAATGTAATTTACATCTTGTAGGAATACCGACACTTTTCAATACAAACAGTCCCTCTTTCATTCTCTGCAAGGGGTTTTCCACTACACCACCTAGCACTGAAAATGACAACGTTTAGAAGAAGTGTCATAATCTGAGTAATGATAGAGAAATTCGGCATTTGAGGCTTGATTTTGTTGTCAGCTGTGAAATTTATTTCACCTTAAGGAAGCAAGAAAAAAACATGCATTCTGCAGTTTTATAAAAGTACAACTTGCTGGCAGCAGCTTGCAAACATCACAAAAATGTACTGAAATAAATGACTTCTTAAGTAAAGAAGAGATGCATATTTATTGAGTCAAATGCATGGATACTTGTGTCAACTACCAGTTAAATTTACATTTTTTCCAGCTACACTAAATTAATAAATAAATAAATGTTAATACTAATTCTCTAAGAAACAGTTAAGGCAGCCCCAGCAGTCTTCTTTTAGTGGCATAGCAGTCTTTCTTCTTTGAAAACAAGAGGAAGGACTCAAGAGGGCTTTTCAATTTCTCAGGGCTCATGAAAGTGAAGGTACAAACTCTGAAATTACTTTCAGGCCAATAAGGTTAAAAATTCTTTTCTCTTGAGGTTTCCAGTCATGTAAATTCCAGGTTTGGAAGAGACTGCTGGGAACTGCTAAGGTATTGTTACCTTTTTAAGAAACCACAGTAAAATGTTCCATCCTGCCACAATTCACGCAGAACCAGAAAAGCACTTTAAATATAAATATTCTAATAATGGTCTTGCTTCTGGAAACTTGCTGACCTACTTTGTTGGGGTCAGAACAATAATAATCTTTCCTGGGTCAGCTACTGCCTTATCTCCATGCTCCGTGTCAACACTCTGCTATCTCATCACAGAATTCAGATGTAGATACCTACCATGTTTGGCTACTGCTAAATATCTCCTTCCTCAAAAAATGAGTGCAAAATGTACAATTTCGTCTATACCACTGACGCATAAACATACAAGTTGAAGGACCTTAATTATAAATGTGAGTTACCGTCTCCTAGAACAGCAGTACTTGACGCAGGCACTTCTGGGTTTTTCTAAATATTCTCTTCTGTAGATAGCACCACATATTTTCAAGATATCCACCCCCTCCTCCCACCCATAACATTTTGTTTGTGAGGTTTTTTTCCTTCTCTGCACTAACATCAAGCTTAGGAAGACTCAGCTAAGCCCAAAGAAAGAAATTCAAGATCCACTCTCTTTGTTTCTAAGTGTGGCTTTCCTTCCAAACATTGAGTTGCTTTTCATGACTACTTCAGGATACTTAAGGCTGTCTTT
>NW_009952564.1:5177220-5210408 GCF_000747805.2 Chaetura pelagica
CTTTCCCTAAAACAACAAACAAAATACTGCTTTATAAGCTCATTTTTTAAAAAAAAACTTCATCAAGTGATATCTCAGTCAGCTTCACTCAATCATCCAAGTCTTCTACTAAAGAGTACTGTTTGTTTGACTCCATTTGAGCACAGACTTCTTCATATAAATCTGTGCACATCAATATTTAATAGTACTCCATTTACATTCTCCGAGAAGTTAAACAGCAAAGGCAATTCCCAGACAATTCCCAGAGCATTCCCAGATGTTCATTTGACATAGATTCTTATCTTGGAAACACCAGCAACATGTTTACCAAAGATCACGTAAGTAGCTAAGCAGTTAGAGATCTATGAGCAGTCCCAGAATATGCACCCAGCAGGTTTTAGTTTGGGGACTTTTGAAAGAACGGGAAATGTCTTTGTACAAAACAAATGTGGAAGCAGTAGCATTACCTTATGCCCTGTCTTTCTAAAATTAGACACAATTTATTCTCTTTTCTCTATTATCCCAAATGAAAATACTTTAAGCAGACTACTGGCTCACTAGATTTTTTAATGTAGCACCAATCCAGAGGACAAGAAAGAAAAATAAGTCTTTTATATTCATTTCGGATTTTACAGCCTGCAGTCAATTATTTCTTGCTACCTAAGAGAGCTTTCTGTCTGTTGCAGGCTGCCCAAAATAGCATACCAAGCTCATATCCAATCCAATAGACTTAATTTCTACAGCCATTCAAAGCTGATACTGTACTACGTTGATTTGCTCCAGGAAGGCAGGTTCATTAACACATCACCAGAACTACAAACCCAGAAATCCCCTGCTGCATTCTCAGTGTTCACCTTTCCATTATGCCCTTAATTATCTCCAAAGGAGTTGATTCCTTGTAAGCCTCTTGTTCAGGCTGATAAGCATTTAATACTGAATCCTCTGCTGATCTCAGATTAACTCCTCCTGCTTAGCTGAGAAACTAAGCAACTGTCTTAATTTTAACAATGCATATCTCCCACTCTCTCCAGTCTTTCTCAGTTCAGCATCCTTCTTTCTCTTAACAAGAGGCTCTCTCTGGAGGTCCATATGCTCATTAGATGGCTTCAGGGTTCTTCTGTTCTCTTGGTCAATATGGAGCTGCTAAATCCAGTTGTTATAATTGCTTAAGTCTCCCTCCTTCCCTAGGCTTGTGAAAAGCTCTGTGTTTTCAAATATATGAATAGTAGCCTTCACTTTACTGAATTTCTTCCCTGCGTAAAGCCACAGTTTAGACAACAGATCATAGACATCACTTACTGAAAGGAGCTCTTGTTCTACATCCTAGTTTTCAGTGGAACATGATGGACCCATGCTTTTTGGTGTAACAATGAAAAATTTTGATTCTACCCATATTTACGAGTGATGTGTCTAAATTCAGTTGCTGGGAAGTGCCAAAACTATGTCCCCCATAAGATAGTGTAATTTTTCATGCAATTTTTCATCATGATAATTGCAGCCTCAAAACTAGCATAAAGTGTAACAATTCCTGCAATTTTTAGTATTTTTATATTAATTTCTCCTCATCAACTCACTTCATTACAATAAAGCTCTGGGTAGCTAAGAGCCTATATCACCTTTGGACTCAAATTGAAAAGTATATCAATAAAAACTAAACTACTTCCTCGTGTTTAAATAAGGTGCTGATACAAGAAATTATTTCTTAAGCATTGATCTAAGGCAGTTAATATAACAATAATATTCCAAGGTAAGTGATGGCATCCCAAATAAACATATACTTCAAAGGGCATTTTCTTACTTAAGAGCCTTTCTCAAAGAGCAATATTTTATATTTCTTCTTAGACTTCATTGAGGGCTATTTCAATATATGTCTTCCAAAAGGCAAACATAGTCATGTGATTAATTTTTTCTCTTAAGAAACCCTTCCCTTTTCTACATCATTCATAATTGGAAAAAACCCCATTTGCCCTGAAAAAAACCCCAAACAAACAAAAAAACCCAAACAAAAACCAACAACAAAACAAAACAACAACCCCAAACCTTAGAAGTTAACAGAAAGCTTCTTTGACAATGCTCAGAGTGCAAGCTTACCCCTGGAAGAAGCTACTCCAATTCTGAGAAGAAAATGGCTTCTCTACCCAAACACAGGCATGTTTCATTAAATTTTAAAGAAAAACAGACACAGTAAGGCACACGCTGATTTACTGCCTCTTTCCACAACTGCTCTGGGTCCCAGATTAATAGACTTCAAAGAATGGAGGAAGCATATTATGGTATCTTAACATGACATTCCAGAGCTGGCAGTGGTATAAATTTTGCACTGTCCCTCCGAACCCTGTGTCAGCAAAATCGTAGGCTCTCTCAGAGATGGACTTTTAGACTTCATTTAGAAACCTTGAGAGATGGAGGCAAATAGCACTCCTAGGTAAGATAGTTCTGTAATCTAGTTGAAAAGGTGTCTAAATACTTTTGATTATTTCGATATAACATTACAAACAGGAAGACTTGGAGCATGGGTCTCATATGAATATTACAAAATTAAGTTCTTATCTGATAAAATGGAACTAATAGTCCTCTACGTACTCTCCTGTGGCAGGACAGGTGGATCATAAATGCAAGTGCCCACATAAATATTCTGCTCTTCTCTGGAAGACAAACACTAAAGGAGACTGTCAGTTTGCTAGTAAGGTTGTGAAAGCCTGAACCACATTTCCTGTTAGTATGAAAGTGCCTGAAAGACTGGAGATCTTTAAGGCTGACAGCAACTCCAGAGACAGATTCATGCTGCCAAGTCCAAATCAAAAGATCATCCAAGGTCTGCCAATGTAACGTGACTTCTTGTTGGGCAAAAGGACAGTGAGTATTGCTAGAAGCAACAAGAACAGGTAAGCTTTATCTTTTCAGTATATTAAACTTGTAAACAAAGGAGCAGTAAACACACACTATGGCAGATTACTAATCTTCCAAGAACGTTGTACTGGGTTCTGAAGTAAAATTATTAAAAATAAGAACTATGATGATTAAACAGCTTAAACTTTTTCTAATAAAGATTTGTTAATGAAGACTAAGCAGCAGTGTTAGCTTTGTACTTAAAATATTTAATGTGCTGAGGGCTTTTTATTTTATAATGTGCTGCTTCCCTTCCAAAGTTTGAAGTTGATTATCTTAAAAAGCAATTAGATGTGCACTAATTAATTGCAGTTTAAGGAATCCTGTCTGGAGAATTAATTCTGTCTTAAAAACTCACACAGGTGGAAGCATCTTTAATTTTCATTTAACACGCATCAGTCTCTCAATGGGTTTTTTCTAAGAGCCCTTAGTACAGAATTTTATCTCACCATTTAATTGGAGAGGGGGGAATAAACTAATTTTCTCTCATATTTGAAAAATTTTCAGGTAGAAAAAACAGGAAACAAACCATTTTGTGCTCCAGATCATCATCTTAAATATAGTAGTGACCAAAGTAATTAATCTGCTTCTATCAATGATGAATTGATACCATAGGTGGCATGTCCAATTCTCGCTATACAGATATCTATACTCCCACCTCGTGTTCCTTTTCAGTAGGAAAAGTTAGAAGTATATCTTCCTGATATCCTTTGTGATAGATTCTCTAAAAAAATAATAAAATACATTAGAACCAGAAGAAATGAAACTTAATATTTCTCTTACTTGTTCTTATGTTGTTAGGAGAATAAACACCTATTCATAGCCCCAGATTGTTAAATCTACCTCCTTTCCTGAAAAGTAAGTGCATGATTAGGTGCAATCCTTTGATTTGCAATAATACTGAATTGCAGAAATGAATTCAGGAAAGATTTGAAGGTTTTGGGGGCTTTTGCTTGTTTGCTTCTTCCCATCTCCCTCTCCAATTACAGTATAATGAACTCTGTAAAATGAAAATCTAAGAACAAGTGACCAAAAGTCTATTTATTCCCATGTCTTATCCGTGTTGGCAGAGACAGTTCTTAATATGTTTTGAAAGGAGAACAAGCACAATTAACCAAGCTTTTAGAGCATCTTTTATTTGCCTGTATTTTGTTCTGTGGAACCTTTAGTATATAGCAGTGTAAAATATACTAAGAGAAGGCAAGTAACACCATCCCTAAAATTAAAAATTAAAAATTTCATCCAGATGGAGTAAACTGTGAAAGGTAGATGTTCTGCTTGGATAAACTCCAAGTTTGACCCTGTTTGCAAACAGAAATGAAAGAACAGTAAAACAGGAATGTATTACTAATACTAGATAGAATCTGGTACTAGGTATTCAAAATACTGACATATTTATAATGATCAAATACGGTTTTTTCCCCACTCACACGTCCCATCTTTTTCTGAAAATAAAATGCAACTGTTGTCCTTATGGAACCTCTGGCCATATGATGAACTCCTTTCACAGAAGAGGATGTTACTTTAAGAACAGCTTCAATATGGTTTCTTATGAACTATTTATTACTCTTAGGTTTTCCCCATCACAGACAGACTATTGCAGAAAGCCCTGATGCAATTTGAGCTTATCCTATAAGAACTAGAATGTGCTGTTTCCAGGGTCCTAATTATTCATTAGGACTTATTTCTTCATAGATATAACAAAAATTTTAAAAATATTAGATTTGACAGCAATAGAACTTGAATGCCCCTGAACACCGTGCTATGAGCTCTTTGTAATGAATGCGTAACATGTAAAAATATGAATAAATCTGGTTTTGTGATATTTTCCAGTAGACTACTTGAATGAAAAATAAAATTGGATAATAGAACAAAAGACTATTTGTGAACAGACTATAAGAAGTCTAATAGAGTTCTCTTTCTATTTATTTCTCACTCTGCATCCACAGACTCCCTATCTTGTTTTGTGTTGTTTTATTTTGAGCACAGCCAGTTAGCTGTATTTAACCGAGGAGTTAAGTTGTTCTTCACAAAGGTATTCAGGTTGCATTCTAATCCTGCTATTGTCAGAACAGTAAATATTTAAATAATGCAGTTATAAATACAGAGAGGCAGCATTTCGGCAACAACTATAAGCATGGTATAAGAATACCTGGAAAAGGGCCAGTAGTTGTATATCTGTAAGGCTAAGACATAAAACCAAAGCCTCTCATATTTTTAACTTGGAGAGTAGGGGTAACTTGAAACTGACATAAAAAAGGACAGAGCACTCAGAATGGCACTTGTATATGTCTCTGATCAAGGCCTTTGCTATAGTTTTATAGGGTAAATGAAAACCGATGTAATCTCTGAAATATAAATAGTGTTGTCTGACAAATAAATAACTCACATTGCAAAGACAATAAAAAATATTTCCAATTTAAATCTGAGGCTGAAACATGAAAATACTTATAATAATAAATTTGGTTACCTCCTCCACTTCGCTTTAGAGCTGAAAATATTAGATTTGAAACTGTGCTCTCCTCCTACTCTAGAAACACTAGGGAGATGTAGGATTCCTGTATCAGAAATGTAAATGACAGCATTCAGTATCAAGGAAAAGGTACAAACTTAGATTCCAGCTGTACCTGAGGTATCTATTCACTTTTTAACTCTTAACGAATCACAGGGCTGTAGTTTCTGTCACAGTTACATATTCTTCCCTTCCCTTAGGTCACAATACTGCTTTTGGTCCCTGAAAAAACCAATCAAACAAAAAAAGACTTTGTAGGAAAATAAATATGAAATGACCATAAGAAAAGTGGAAAAGTATCACTTCAGAAAAAAGGGCAGGAGAGGAAGGAATAATGACTCTTATTATTCAGGCATTACACTGAGACTTAAAATTTCTTGATTTTGACATAGACTTCTTGTAGTTTTGGACAGGTTGCGTAGGATGGAAATGTTGTTCAGTGGCTAATTGTAGAGTAACCAGAACCACCCACCAAACACTGGTGGTTCTTGATGTGGCCTGATAACATCTTCTCAAGGCAAGATCTCCATTTCTTTTAATTCCTGCTCTGAAGAATTTGACTAGTATGTGGCTGCTTCATGGGGGTGTTGTGTCTTCTCATGAATGTCAGTATTTCATTGCAAAAAGGTGCCTCTCAATGTGAAAGGAGTATTGCAGTGATGGACAACCCTCAAACACCTTTGGGACAACTCAAGTAGGAGAAAAGAAAGGAATGGAAGTTGGATAATTTGTTTGAAAAGAAGGATAAATGGTCACTGAGAGTACCATGAGCAAAAACCAGTTACAAGTCTGTCAGAAAATTACATCTTATTTGCTCTGTTTTTTTCTTTTTAAAAGAAAGTTGTGATCAGGAAGGAAACCTGCATCATAGAAGCTCATGTGATTTGTGATTTTTACTATGAAGGATTATCTCATTTCATTATCATAAAAAACATCTGTGGCTCAGAACAGAACCAAAAAAGCTTTTGCAGCACCAACATAATTAGAGAGCAAAACTTGTAAGGGGCTGACTGAGCTGGAACTGGTCAGCCAAGGAGCAAAGCTCTGTCTTCTCTGCAGGAGCAAATGCGTTGCCTCCTGTAATCCCTGGCCAGCAACAAGGGACTATGTATGCCTGTACTCCTCTTCCTCAGCTTTCCTTTAAGAAGCAAGCAGAATGTCAGCCTCTCAAAGGAATCCAGCTACATCAAAACCAAATAAGCGTATTAAGGACCTGCTCGAATCCCACTCTGACAGTCTCCTACAATCTCTGCCTAGACAGCTCTGCTCCAGTTAGACTTTTCTGTGCAGTAATAGTAGAGTTCATCAGTTTTTGGTACCACACTCTATTTTAAACACTCCAAATCTAGAAGAACATTACATATGCTCTGGGAAAAATGAAAAAATCTAGCTTCAGGCTCCTTTCAGTCATGTACTTGGCTCCGCATTTCTTTTGTCAGAGAAGGGCTTTGCAGGCCTTTTGCAGCAAAGCTGGTCATTTTGGCCATTAGGCTGTCACAAATAGGCTGTTTTCTTCAGGATGGTTTGGGATGTAAATTTTGTATGAGCTAGGTTAATTAAAGAATTAAAGAAATGAAAAAAATACAGGAAAGACCCTCCTGCACCAATGTGTTTCTAACATGACTCCAAGGAGAGGCGAGTTCAGTGCAAATGGAGGCTTTGTTCAATTAAATTGACCCACCTTTCACCAAGTGATTTTTCAGGAGCTGTTTGGGTTTTTCTTTGGAGTACGTCTGAAGGGTTCACCAGTTCCCAACTAGTGAGGATATGAATACAAGTAAGGGGTTTTAACAGGAGGTAGAAGAAAATACATAACCAACCTTTGAAATTTGCTGCATGAATTGTTAAAACCTGATTGTCATAGCTATTATTCAGAGACATTGTGAGTAAAGTGAGTTGTTTTGGCTGAATTCATCTTCAGAACTACATTCATGAACTCTAGAAATTAGTAAAAAAATTACTACAAATAGTAAAGACAATTATTCCAAAGGTATTTTCTAAGATCACCTTTTCCTTTTTGGTAATTTCTGATTTGTACTGCATCTTACAGGCAAACCAATAATCCAACCTCTGGCTTTATTCCTATGAAACAGTAGTTCTGCTAACAGTTTATTGATGTTGCTTTCTTATAATTCGGCATTTGGTTTTGATATTAATTATTTAGCTTGTATTGCAATGGCTGTCACAGACTAAACAACAAAATAGCAGCTTCAATTACAGAAAGCAAAAATCAACCAGCCAGAAAGAATGCAGCAAAGCTGTTTGACAATACAAACTATACAATTACTTTATTTCAGTTACAGAAATGGAGTGCCATTTTTCTGTCTGGGGAGTTTTGGCCTTTCTGAGTTTGGCTCTGGTTGTTTCATTGATACTGAACATTTCACACTATATGAAAAATAAACAAGGTAAGTAACATTATCTCTCTCTAAGAAACGGAGTTTGAGTGTCTGTAAAGAAAGCCATCAGCGCTGGAAGATTTCAAGCCAACAAATTGTTTCTTTTCAGTCTTAAAGTTATCTTTTGTCAAGAATTATTCCAGTAGAGAGGATGCAACATAAACATTCTTAGGAGAGTCATGTATGATTACAGAATGATTGCTAACTGCCCAATGTGCTGCTAAAAACAGCTGTCCAAAGCCATTCTGTGAAGACAAATCAACAGAACATGTACAAGATGAAAAATTTAGTTCTGGCTGTATTTTTGTTTTTAAAGTGTATATTTAACATCTGAAATTTCATTTTTAGTATATTTTTAATGTAACTGGTTAAAATTTGTATTTTAATTAAAAAAAAAAATTAAGTAGTTGTACAGACACAAAATACATTTGAGTAAATGTTCTCCTCCCCGATTTCCTGAACTCTTATTTGAATTTCAGACTTTGTACACATATTATGCTTATTTGGTTCATTTTGCTGTCCATCATGGGATCCTAATGTAACTCTTAAGGCAATGTGTCACTCACAATAAGGAACTGATTTTTTCAACTTATGTTAGAGTGTGACTACAGTCATACTCTGGTTTTGGTTAAAATTAAGTATTACTTTTTTAGCAGAATTGATTATCCCAGTGCAACCCCTTTTATGCGTACAGCTCTATAGTTATCAGGTTGCACAACTCTCACTGCTCCCATTTGGGGAAAAGCTGCCTTTACCCTGGGGGAAAACTGCGCCATACGGTTATGGGTGGGCAGGCAAAGAGTGGTGGATTCAATCACGTTAGACACACATATATACATAATTGACATTGAAACAGGCTGCCCAGGGAGGTGGTGGAGACACTGTCCCAGGAGATGTTAAAAAAATGGGTAGATAATGTTTTGGGAGGTGGTTTAGTGGTTGGGGGTTGTAGGGCAGACAGTTGGACTTGATGATCTTGAATGTCTTTTCCAACCTTGATTCTATGGTTCTATGACATAAACAGAAGTTCTATGCTTATAAACTGAACTCATCAAGTATAAGAGAATGAGATTATTATAGGATATGAAAAGAGCTGCTGGAGTCTTGTGGAATGGGGAACAGGGGGTGCCTTTTTGGTCTGTCTTTTAGTGCTACTAGGCAGATATTTTTATGATGAAAAATCTTAGTCATTTACAACACTAATGTGAGCAAGGTTTTGGTCAGATTGGCTGATGCTGCATTGCTCATGGGTCAGAATTTACTGTGGTAAATTCTGGAGTCTTGGAGCAGACGATAGACAGCCAGACATTCCTGAGTTATTAATCAAGCTCTAGAAGTAAATCTCTTTGTAGCCATTGCCTCTTGGCTTCAGGTTCTTCGCCTGTGTGGATCACAGGGTATCTCTCTTTCAGAGATAAAAGCAACAGAACTAGAAAAATAAACACTTCACCTTGCAATATGAACACATGATGTGCATCTCTAGGCAGAGAAAAAGATAAGGTAGTAGTAGTAGCAGGAAACAAGGAATTAATTGCAGATGTTAGAATACATTTCTGGGCTCTTCTGAACTGATGCAGACTTTGCAGCCACAGCACACTGTTGTAACACAAAAGTTTCTTGCATAAGTCAAAAGTACCTGAGAAAAGTAGGGAGATGACTGAAGATCCTGAGAGTTAAGAGCTTTCAATTTTACTTGCTATAGCAAAATCAAAAGCATGTCAGTTGAGTCAACTACCTGAAGTCTTCTAAAACAGCACATTTTATTTTGTCCTAATTTTTTTTATATATATTTTTTTTTTACAAATTTTCCAGCTAAACTGTATAAAGACTATGAAGAAAACCGTCCAAGGTAAGTTGGGTAAAAAAGTTTCTTTCTGGGCAGAGTGAAATAAGCAATATATAAAGACAGATGGCTTTGGAGGGATAACTTGGAGGAAAATCCAGTATCTCACACAGCCTGCCTGGAAATGTCAGAGAGCAGGATGGTTGTGGAAATAAAGTTTTCTAAAGAAAACTGGAAAAAAAAAATCATGTGGGAGGGATGTACTCCAGTTATTTTATCAACAACAAAAAAAATTGCATGCTAATATAATTATATATGCTGAAGGAATTGGAGGTATTGGGCTAAACCACTATTTACTAACACTTGAAGGCAATAAACCTGTAATAATTTAAAAGTACTTTCAGAAATAATGGTAAATTATAATCTTATACTTAACACCTGTGCAGCAATAATTTAAATGTATTTACACTTTTTTTACACCTGACCTTCAAAAGCAATAAAACAGGGTCTGTTTACAGCTGCTGGATACCTCATGATCTCTTACAAGCCTGTTTCTCTTATTCAATATTAAAAAAAAACACCAACAACTAAACTATTGGAAACAGAAATGGAAGAGGTCTCATCTTAACCCTTGAAAGGCCTTGAACACCTGTTACCCAAAACCAATCCTCAAGTACAAATTTACTTGAAGATGAGAAGTCTCTATATATTACTGCCTGTTCAGTTCAAGTGTACCACTGAACAGGTGGTGTTAGATTGCATAATTTCATTCCCTTAATGAGGCACAGTAGAGTGATGCAATATGAATAAGGTTACAAAGTGCCTTGCACTAACAATTCCCAATTTACAAACATGCTTCAAAACATTTTCAAGCAACACCAGGTAATGAGACACAGAACACCATTAAAAATCCAAAACTGAACTTGACTTTGGTCGTATCTAGTTGTGTCGACATCAGTATTTTAAGTGGACTTTTAAAGAATATTGTCCCAAAAGATCGATTTAGTACTTTATATTGTATTGCAAAGCGGCCTCAGTGGACATGAACTGGGTTCCTTTCAGTGATCACTAATATTTTTAGAACTACAAACAGTAGCTTAGCAGTCTTGAGTTAAGTTTGATAAACTAAGTTATAGGAAAGACAATGTCAGGTTTTGGCTAGATAAGAAATCTCTTCAAAATACAGACTTAGCCATTTCTGCAGCTCCCCCCTTTTTCCCTGATATTTTTTAGATCACAAACAATCTGCTATTGCCGTATACGTGTAAAATGTTTAGAGTAGAACAGTGGAGTCCTAAATAAAGCGTATCCTGTGAATTAAAAGGTTATTTTCCATTCCCCTTCTAGATATAACTATCACACAGAAGATGACCCAGTTTATAGCAATCTCAATCAAAATATTTTAGGTAAGCTTCACTTTAAGAACATGTATCTGTTCAGAGCCTATTGTAAATGTATGGATAAAGGCTGAATGACCAACATTTTCGTTGTGTTTCTCAAATTGCAAACTTGAGAATCTACCCCTTTCAATTGCTGTATTAATACATATTTGGGATAGAACTGCAAATCCATCCTACTGTACTACTATTTATAAGATCAGATCTCATACGGAATTTGATTTTTTTACAGTCCAAATGTTCCTCTTCGGTCAAATACCTAAAAACCAAGAGCTTTTCAACATGTAAAACTGCACCAGCTGAAATAAAATCTTCATCCATGCATGTTAAAGCAATCTAAGGCATGTATTACACACTGTCCAGAGTCAATGCTTCCACAGAAGCTGGCAGAAAGGGACACACACCAGTGATATGATGTGGCTCTCCATAGATCAGCAGTGACACAGACAAAATCACTGAAACAAGCCCAGTGGCTGAATGGTGGGCAGACAGCTTTTTTTCTTCCTTTTTTTTTTCCTGAGCTGAAGTTAATAATCACTGGCAGAGAGGTAAAATATTAAAGGCAGTAACATCATATAACTGCATCTAGAGCTGCATATGCTGAAGGTATGTCTATTGAAGCCTTTATGGTGGTAAAGCAGTATTTAAGTAACAGGAACACAACTTTTTCGCTAGCTTTCTTTGAGGTTAAGCAAAACTAAACTGAAGGACTCAACTGTGGGGAAAAAACCAACAAAACAAACCAAACTTTTTCATACAAAGTTTGCATAAATTTAACTAAGCCAACACTCAAATACATTGACACCACAAAAGTCTGAAGACTGTAAGGGAGTAATTTCTTTTACTGATGGCTAAAATGAGATATGGCATGAGAAAACGTGCACCAAATTTACAGAAAACTGAAAGTAAAGTCAGGAACAGAATTTAATCACCAGCAGCTGCAACTCACAGCCTCTTTCTCAGACAAACAAAAGACTGCCTGTGGTGAAAAATGCGTCAGTAAGTGGTGACCCCCTAATTGCAAAATGTCCTCCTACCACTCTAAAATGATGCCCACTTAGTGAACGAGAAACTTCCCATCCATGTGAATAGGAAATTATTTTCATTTTCACAGTACATGACTCTGAATTTCTTAGCTTTATCCCAATCCATATATACAGGAAGAGCTTTCTGTGGGATTTCAAAACAGAACAAACTTCTACCAAAGTAAACTGGGGGAGCCAGTTCTGTAACAGGGAGAATCTGTTAATCTGATATTTTAAGAGTCAGTAGTGTGTCTTTATGACTAAAAAATTATTTTTTTTTACTTTGATAAATTATAGAGGAATGTTGTTACGAGCAGATGACGTCCCAGCCTGAAAGGCCAGTTAACGAGCTACAGGTATCTTTAATCTTAATTTTGGATTTCTGAATTAGGGTAATGCAGTCTGTCTCAGAGTTCTTGTGTTTATCTCATAACAACATATAACAAAAACCTTCACACTGTTCATCAGAAAAATTACCATGCATTAGTGCCTCAGTTCATCAGCAAATTCAAGCACAGACTTGACTCTTCATTCAATCTGGGTCATTAATGAAGGAGCAGAAGAATTATAGACAGCTCATTTCCATCCATATGGCATGATGAAGCTCAGTCACAGGCATGCAGATTAGGCTAAATTAAACCTGCACCTACTGCCATAGCTTATGTAAATAATTAGTTTTATTTTATTTTGGATATCAATCAAGTGAAAACACAAGCTGCATCACATGATAATCATGACTTTGACTAGCTCTCTTCTGCCCAGCACAAATCTATATGCTTTACCAAATGAAAGAAGACTTCTTCTATTGACTTTGGTTTTGTTAAGATGCCTGGATGGCTAAAAGCATGCAAGCTTCAACTGAAATTGGTCTGCAATTGAAGCATTCCTAGCATCAATTTCCTGAGTTGATTTCCAGGTATTTCACAAGGACCAATTTCTAGCTTCTCTCTGAGGATACTTCTGGGGGGATAGAAACATCCTTTTTTTTTGTCTAGATATTTGTTTTCACTAACTTCACGGAGAAAGAATGATCCATGAAAATTCCCCTGTCAAAAGTGCTTCACAATTTGGCTTGAAAAAACACAGAAAAGCAGGGGAAAAGACACACGAAACATACATTTTGTACTGGAAATGAGATCATATATATAGACAAGAACCACATCTGCACAGGAGAAGCCGGAGAAAAATGCTGTTGCTAATAACTGGTTTCTAATTAAAAAAAAAAAAAAGAGTGGGAAGATCAGGTCAAATGTCTTGCATCGCAAAGAACTTGGATTGATTATATAAGCTACTGTCATTCCCAAAGAATCTTTCCACTCATACCTTGATGAGTTTTTCTTTACTGATGTTATCCTAAGAACCTGATTAATTTACCACCAGCTTATGTTGGTCTGTTTTCTGCACTGCCACAGCTTAATCATTTGTACTTTTAATGAGTTAATTTACATTTAGTTTGGGTAAACTTCAGCCACTGTTATGATTACAGTGTAGACATAGTGAGAGACGTAATTTTAAAGCAAGCATAACTACTGAATGTTAAATATAAAGTGAATTTCCATCTAGGTGGAGTCTGCCAATCAGATGTGTTATGCCTCACTTGATCACAGTATCAAGGGAAAACACAGAAAACCAAGGAGGAAGAAAGACCCTTCATTAGAGAACGATGAAGCAGAAAGATCATCTAACCCCAGCACGATGGCTTCCAAAGTTTGCATTTACCTCAACAGTGAGCAGCTGGCTGCTGAAGACACAGCACACATAGAAGCTGTTCATGATGATCCCATCAGATTAATGGGTTTGATTCGTACTACAAAAGGAGAGAACATTTGAAGTGGCTCAATGAACTAAATATGTAACCAGAAAGTGAGATCTGCTTGTTCATTCTGGAGGAACAGTGAATGCTTGGAGACGATATCCTGACAAATTAACATACCAAGCAATGATACCACATGGGTAAGTTAGGTGTTCCAGTGTGTCCTCCAAGCACACTTACAGACTAAGCAAGAAGGAAAAATCCAGACTGCCAATTTGAAGGACCTGCCCTTCTGAAGACATTTTAAAAGGGAGTTTTAGAAGGTGGTATCTCAGCATTCACATGGTACTGGTTCCAGTAAAAATTGATCCTTTGCTTAAAACAACGTTGAACTTTCAAACAGCCCTAAAAGATCTGTTCTGTTGTCTGTAGAACTCTAGCAGGTATAACTGTTCTATATGGATATTAACAATACTTTTGGAAGTACACTTAACAATTTAGTTTTTTTCCCCAATTAAAACCTGATCTGCTGTTCAACACTGTGTACTTTTCCACTGCGATTGGTCTACGGTAATAACACAATGTACATAAAGCTGTTTGGAGAACAGTTTAACAGCTTGTTTAAAGTCGTAATTGTACATCTTGTAAGATTTAACAACATCCTTATATACCTTTAGTTTTCTTCTGTGAGTGATACCAGAATACATCTCTAATCTCAGCTCCTCTACTAACATAATGTATCCAGCCATACTTAAGAGTTCACAAATATATTAGCAAATTGTCTGTAACAATAAAGCTCCTAGGCAGGATTTTTTTTTTCTAATGTTCTACATGATGTTTAAATTCCTATCAGGCTTTACATTGCTATTGTTACCAACTATTTTACAAAAGTAGAAAGGGCCTTTCCCCTCCCCCCCCCAAAAAAAAAAGTGCATACTGTGTGCACATCCATCTTAAGACTTTTAAATCATAATTTTGTATATTGGGGATTTATTTTTCTAATCTATGTGTCATTAAGTAGCAGCAGAAGAAACAGTAAGGCATGTTGATGCAACATGCTTACCTCTAGGTGCCAGACAGTTCTGCCTTCTCAAAAAAAGGTTATTAGTGCCTTTAAAATCCACACAGAGCAGAGTGTCAAAGAGCTTGAAGATCCCAAGCACATAAGAGAGCACTGCAAATGCTTCATGTCCTGAAGGCAAAAGCCCCAGAAGGAGGTACAAGAAGCAAAGCAAACAAAAAGTCCATAGCACAAAAAGCCAACGCTTCTAAAGGCAGAATTGGATGTACATGTCCAGAGGTGGAACAAATTTATTATGAAAAACAAATTATCACTGTAAGAGAATCAGTTATTTGACAGCCTGGTTCATGTTTAACTCTTACTTATTGGAGCTACTTTAACATGACTTAACTTCTATGCTAGACCAAAGGGAAGGGGCCAACCCCTGTGGACAAAGCTGCCCATGCCCATGCTCTCATTGAGCATACATGTAACATGAAGTCATAAACATCTAGTTTCCTCTGTGTTCTTAGCTTTCATGGTTTAGTCCAGCTACTTATTTACACCAATTTTCAGCAGTTCCCTTGCAACACATCTTGCTAGAAGAGCAGGGCACTTTTGTAAATCTTCAAGATACACTTCCTTTCCACATTAAATCACAACTTCCATAAAATTATTCACTGCTACTTGCACACATTGCACTTCAGGATCATCTTTAATGGCCTATTCATGGTTTCCAAGGCACCTCTAATGCTGCTACAGTGCAGATTTAGCTTTATTCTGCCAGCTCTTTACCCTCTGTGTGCTTGAATATGCAACTGAATTACCTCTTTTAAAAAAGAAAAAAAGAGAAAATTTTTTAAAAAGGCAAATAAAAAAAAAAGGGGAAAAAAATCACTTTTTGGGACAGTTTTCAAATGACTACTGAGTTCTTACCTAAAAGAGTAGGTTCAATATTGCTCCATTACAGAAAGATCTACATAAACATATACATAAACTAAATCCATACACTGGTTAAATTATTTTTATGTATAAAGTTTCAACTAACTACAACCAAACAAGAAAATATTTATGCTGTGTCAGTAACCTAGCCTGTTTTTCCAGTGTTATTATTTCACATTCAAGCATCAGTTCAATGGAACAGCAAAGAGTAAACAACAGGAAATATGGTGGAAGAACAGAGCTCAAAGCAGCACAGAAACTGGCTTCTTGTTCCATTCAAGAATATTTAGGATAATAAGATCTTGGTTTCAAGAGCTAAAATTACAATAAAAAAAGCCTCCTGTGTGCCCAGAAATTATGTAAAGCCAAAGTAATTTATTTTTTTTCCTTTTCTGGAGCTCAGAAAGCTGTCAAAGTGCAATACTTGTAAGAGAGTGTACCTGACCTGACACCACTGAAGCAATCTCCTTGTCATTACAATGAAAACCTGTGGGACCCTGCCACATGTGTATATGCTGTAGGTATACAAACGCCCCCTGAGAAATGACAAAATGCTGAAAGCAGATTTTTGTTCAAAATACGCTTTTATTTACAACATATATTGTGTCAGGTAGGATTTTTTCAGAAGACAGAACTAATATATCCACTAAAATTATAAAATTCTACTGTAAAATCAACTTTGCTTAACTGCTTAGAAAATTTAACATGAAAATTGCATAGCAGGCATATTACAAGTCATAGGATATAATACTGCATTTGGGTCATCCAGTGCAGTTTAGATGTTTTTCAGTCATTTAATACTCAGTACATATAGCACATTTGTGCTATAAAGCACAAATAGGTAGGAATTAATCAGAAAGAGCTTGTTACTTGTCTTATGACTAATAGGTTAACAATCAAAAGATTTGATAGATCACATTTAACACTACTAAATACAAACTTTAAATTCAGCCACAGAAAGGAACCCTGATTCCTTGCAACACCTGATGAAGCCAAAGAAGTAAGAAGGGCCTGTCAGAACGGATGAACCAGTTCCTGAAGGTTTACATTACGGGGAAGTATAAATCAGGACTAACTGCATATTTTATATACGTAGTTATTCTTGATTCTTGGAAGAAGAGAAACAAAACCAGACTTTATAATATAAATACTGTCTTCTTTGTAGCATGCTCCTTCATGAATTTTTAACCAGGAAATCATCCAAGGGACTTACAGAATTTTTGTCTTTGTCATCCGTGTAGCTTAGTCTTCTGAATATTCTGTAAGAAAGAATCATTTAGATGATAAAGCAAATCACACAAAAATACTATGCTCGCTGAATCTGTGATTAACAGAATGAAATGGAAACAAATCAGAAAGCAAGATATCTGAACATCTTGACTGTAAACAGCAGCAATCCTATATGCTTTCAGCTAGAGGAAACTGTTCAGCTGATGTCATTTTAACATCTCAGTAATGCTACTACATTAACTATATTAATATCTATGAAACTTCAGGATTTAATCTTTGAATGTATTCACAAATAGCTAAAAATTAGATAGAAGTGAGAATATAATTATTTTCTTGGGTATTACTTAAGAAGTGGCCTTTTTTAACATCTATTTTAAATTATTTTGGTTTACATCTGACAATAAATAAAGCAGTAATAGCTGTAGGACAGCATTCATAAAGAGCCTAATAAAAGCTTATTGGTTATGAACTTTTCATTTTCATAATAATCTTCCAGATAAAGGCAGTCAAGTTCCAGACAGGAAGACAATGTTCCTTTTCTCTCCACAACCACTCATTACAACGTACAGTGTTTTTACACATGGCTTAGGCATAAAATTTCTGAGGGCTCTGAAGCCATTAAAGAAGAGCTTCACTCCTGGGAAACATAGGAAGCTAAGAATATCACACTACAGGCCTAAGGAAGCTTGCCAGCTGACAGGCCATTTTGGCTACAAATCAGCAAGCATGCATGTGTAATTATAGAACAAAGAAATAGATTTTATTCCAGATGGCTTGGCAAGAAAGCACTCTGTGAAATCCTGATGCCCTCCTTTCTCAAACTTCTATATTTACTTGCATTAATGAAAGGAAAATCCTTTTCTCAGGAACAATTACGAATTTCATAGAATAAAATGAAAGATTAATTTTGGTTGGAAAAAAACCTAGAAGACTATGAAGTCCAACCATTACCTTAGCATACTGCCAAGTCCACCACTAAACCATGTCTCTAAGCATCACCTACATGTCTTTTAAATACCTCCAGGGATGGTGACTCCACTACTTCCCTAGGCAGCCTGTGCCAGTGGCTGACAACCCTTCCAGTAAATAATCCCTGGCATAATTTGAGGCCATTTCTTCTTGTTTTGAGAAACTTCCCTGGGTGAAACTTCATTGTAATGTTTGTAACCACTCCAAGAGTTCATTCAGATCCCATAATGAAGTGATAGAAGTCAGGTCCTGTGGACACGTGAGGTGCTTGACAGTTTTTTCCTAGTATTCCTCTAGGAGTTACCATTTTTATTTGCATCACTAGATCTTCAAAGTTTCTGTAAATTTTTTTTTCATGTCTGATGCCATCCTCCTAGTGAACCGAACTCCAAGGAGTCTGGTTCATGGCCTATGCAGAAGCCACTTTCAGCAAGCTATTTTTCCAGTTCTTGTCCAACAATACCAGCTTCCACACAAGCTGTTTGGTTCCTCTCATCTATCCAGAGAATCCGATTCATTTGTGGTGTATCCAGTGAGATAATAGTTCTTTTTTCTTCTTCAGGACATTCAAGGGCACTAGAGACACTCATCCCTCCACCAAATGGTATTATGCAGAAATTATGTTTGCAGGGTAACTCCACGTTTTTAACTACATCTTCATGGCAAACAGGCCACACAACTGTATCAGGAATTCGCTTAAGACTCCCTCCCTGAGTACAAATACCTCATGTGGGCAGTGACCATGAGCTCTGAATACTTTATCTTCTGCATCCTGCAAATATGAGATTTATTGGCTCTAAGATCCTGGAGAACTTCTTAATTTACAGTGGATGGAGGTACATCATTAATATTTAAGGATACTCTAGCAGTAGTTTTGTGCTCCAGACTTGCTCCAAAGCTTTTTCTATTCATTCCTTGAAATTTGGTAATACCATACCACCTAATCTGGAGAAGCCCCCTGTGCCTTGCAGGGGTTCAGGGAATGCTTGCTCTAATGCTTGTTATTTGGGAGAAGAGATCAACACCCATCTCACTACAACCTCCTCTCAGGTAGTTGTAGAGACCAATAAGGTCTCCCCTCAGCCTCCTTTTCTCCAGATTAAACCCCAGTTCCATCAGCCACACTTCCTAAGACTTGCTCTCTGGAACACTCACCGGCTTTGTTGCCCTTCTCTGGACATGCTGCAGCACCTCAATGTCCTTCCTGCACTGAAGGGCCCAAAACTGAACATAGTATGTGAGGTGCAGCTTCACCAGTGCTGAGTACATGGGTACCATCACTTCCCTATACCTGTTGGCTACACTATTTCTGATACAAGCCAGGATGCTGTTGGCCTTTACTGCTGGCACATATTAAAAGCACTTACCTTTGGTGACACTTCTGTGCATTTGTGGGACAACTGTAATTCTTCACTGCCTGAGGCCAACCAGAGTGGGCATCTGCAATCCCTGATTCCAGCAATGAAAAACAGTAGTATGAAAAGGGTAAGAACAATGATGACTAGCATGGGCACTGCAAGGTGTTCTTAAAACTATTAGCCTACTGACATTAGCAATTCTTTATTGACTTACTTCAATATGAAAATATTCTAATGCAAGAGATTCAGAAAAAACAATTTTATAAACTGAATATATTGAAGTATAAGCTAGGTTTCTTCAAAATGCTTATAAAAATTATTAGAAAAAGGCAATAGAAGAAACTGCTGATGCCAGAAAAAAATTTAATACATAAAGTATGAGTTAAAATTTGAGGAAGTCAAGATAAGACAGATTGGATAAATCCATCTCAAATAATATTCTTTACAATTAATCAGTAACGAAAATGCAACAAGGCTAGAACATGCAAACAAATGCAGTTCTGCTGTTCTGTTCTTGTATAACACCTGACAGTATTTTAAAGCCTCCTTCTTCAGTATTTTCCTTTACATAGTAGTCAGTTGTTATCTTGATGACAAGGTAAATAAAAATAAAATAAAAAATAAACATGATTTTACTTAGCAGGAAAAAAGTTCAAGTTATGTTATAAACATGTTTCAACCACAATGAGATTTTTAAAACGAAATCTTAAAAAATTAGGGTTTTTTTTAAAATATTAAAATTCTACTGTCTTGAATTGGAAGAAGTCTTTTATCCAGATTAGTAATATAATGCAGCTAAACAAATGACAATAGCCATGCAACAACTCAATCACAAGTTTTTGTAAAGCTGAAGAATCCAAACAAAAAAGTGTAGAATAAACAAACTATGCATTCATTGCTGAACATTTGCATACAGAAAGGAAAAACAACAGAAAACTTTAATAAAAAGGAAGAGAAAAAAGAGCAGATAACTACACTTCAGTCTGAAAAGTCCTAGTTAACCTAAAGAAAAGCTTCTTAAATAGCTGTTACATGTGATTCAGGAAACCCTTTTCTGTATAGATTCCTTACTTAAAGGAACACTTAAACATAAATTATTACTGAGAAAGAAGACCTGTCACCTAGACAGTGGCCTATTGAGATCTGTAGATTTAACCTTTGAAAAAATGCTTGTGATTGCTAAAGCAATACAGTTTCTCAAACTAACCTTGCAGGGAAGTACCAGGAATACCAACAAAAGTTTTGTCTGAAGATGCATGAAATCCATAGTCCTGAAAATAAAGCATCAGCAGATTACTTCAATGAAAAAATTCACATATTTTACAGCTTGCGTCAGAAAAAATGACCAGGAATCTGGAAAAAAGGGCCTGATTTAAATATTAAATCAACAAATAATTCCAGTGGAACCCAGTAAAGCTTAATTTGTTTGCATCAACTTGTCCATCTTTAAAATGAATAAAACATCATTTCAGAAGGACACTACCTTAATTAACAGGGTCACGGAGATTATTTTAACCAGTGACACAGCCTATTAAAATGAAACTATCTTTTACTGAGCATTTTATAACCATTTTCAAGGTTACTAAATATTGTCAGCTTCCTCATACAATCCAGGAAACCTGATACAGCTTATATTTTAGCAAATACAGGTCCCCAAAACTCCAAACCTATAAAACAACCGTACTGACCTACTAGCACCAGAAGTCTACTGTCACTCGTTTAAACAGATTCCAGCTGATTTTTTTAAGCCCTTCTCCAAATACCAACAAAGAATGCACAATAATTTTTTATAGGATCCTTAAGTACCTGATGCTGACAGTTGTGACTGGCAAAAAAGCTGGGGTTACTGCCATTGCATGTGCTCAAAAAATGCATGCCATCTGTCTGAAGATGAACATTTTTTCTGTGAGAAATCTGTTGACATTCTGTTAACGGAAAATAGCGTTCTGGTATATTTCTCAGTCGCTTTACTGGTGAACAAAGAAGGTCATTTTGAAAGTTTCCTAGTCTTTTAACTCTGGGAAATGCAGAAAAAGTTCGAACAGGCGAGTTAACAAGAGCATTTACAGTTTCAGACATCTGTATTCCTTCATATTTCCTTAAATTTGAAGCTCTCTGAAACCCAGGAAGTTTTGGAACAGCATCACTACACAACTGCTCACAGATTCTGTCAAATTCTCTAGCATACTGCATGTCAGACTTCACAGAGTCACTTAAATTACCCTTCACTAATCTTCCTTTCACTTCAAAGTTCTGTGAATTTGGAACAGGTCTTGTCACTGCCAAAGGCTTTTGGAATTCTTTGGAACACAGTCCATAGTAGAGTTTTTCAAATGCATCTTGAGATTTCTGGAGCATCTTTGAAGGACTATGCTTAACAGACAATGGGGAAAATGACTGTTTGCCCTGGAAAGAAATTTGTCTTTCAGAAATTGTTTTGCCAGTAATTGGGATTAAAGTCTTTGATGCTTTTGCAAGAGAACAGCTTGTGACACAGGCAAAAGTGCTACTATTGCCAGAGAAACTGCAAGTAGATGAACATAACTTGGAGATATCACCACTAGGAAAGTCGATTTTTTGAGCTTTACTCTCTTTTACCAGATGAAGTGCAGTTGATTCTGAACAGGCAGTAGATGTTTTAAAAGGGTATTCTGAGGAACATTTGCAAGCTAATTTTTCACTTTCTTTGCATTTTGAACTCCTCAGTGAGACAGTACTCTGTAATTCATCTTCAACAAGAAATGTCTCGCCCATTCTAGCCATAACATTAGGAAAAACAGTCTGTTTGGAGACTCTCTGGCCATTTCCAGATACCAAATGATGTTCTAAACTTGAGTCAGAGTAGTCCATTTTTATTTCGTTTGTATCAACATGAGAATAAGGTACCAGAGCAGATAAATTATTAATGGAAGAATTGTCCGCAGAAAATTCTGTGAGGTCATTTCCAAAAGCTTGATTCTGGATGTCCTTACTTCTACTGCTGCATATGCTGGGTAGTGCTCGCTTCAATTTAAGAGGTCTGAACCCTCTTATTTTGTCTACAGTGACATTGAGTCTTGGTCTTCTACAAGACATTCTTCTGTGCCTTAAGTTTCCAAACAGGTATTTAAACACTTTTCTCTGAGACTGCTTTTTCATGAGCCTTATAAATGTCTTCACCATCGCTGGATACAGGTCTGCAAGAGTTACATTGCTCCAGGAGCATTCCTCATCTGCAGACTGGTATTCTTGGAAGATACTATCATAGCAACTTTTATTCAGTTCTGGAGAAGTTTGATGCCTAGTTATAGTAATTGTACATGGTGAAATGGGAACAGAAGATTGTAACTGAAGAGATCTGGATGAAAAACATTCATTTGACAACTCTGCCCTTCTGCAAACAGCGGCTTGGTTGCCTATGCAAAAAAAAAAAAAAAAAGTAAATAATCACAAAACAAAACCAGAAGAAAAAAAAACCAAACCAAACCTATCAGGGCACTTCCAGTAATGTACTACATAGCTTAGAAACAATTGCATTTTGTACAAATAGTCTTACTGTAATAGCATATTTAATTAAGCTTTTTTTGCCAGGCTAAGTAAATTGTCAACATACAAGCCATAAGGAAAAAAAACCTAAAGGTTTTTCCTAGCCATATTGAATTGATAGGTTTTAGAAGACATAAATGAAATGCACTGGGAAGAAACCTATTTTAAAACAGCTTAATATATAGAAATAAAATATTTTCATCGTAGAGGTAGACTGCTTTGCCCTTTGTGATTTCTGATCAAGAGGAACAGCCTTATCCAACAGCATTTTTTTTACTCTGAAAGCTTTATACTTGGCTAGTATCAGTTCAGCTTTTCTTGTCATAAAACATGATGAAGAGAAGGCTTTTTGTAGTTGTTAGGCTTGTATCAAGTCTGGAGAGCTTCAAAGGAAAGTTTACTAGCAAAGTACCACTTTGAGTACCAGTTACCTGCAGATGCAAAGCCATCTGTTACAGTCTTTGAATTGAAAATAAGCAGAACAAAAAAATTATGCTTTTATTTTAACTGAGCATAATGCTGCTGAATTTTGTAACTGTGCATTTATTTCATGGACTATTTAAAAAAGCTTTTTTATGTATATAAGTTATTTATTTTCTACTTTTGAAACAGATTTTACAATAAGCAAAATCACATCTAACTTCTCTTCAAGAATCCAGCCTGTTTAATTTTTCTGTTGGATAAATACTGCCTCTGTGTTCTCAATAAACTAAATGCATATTTCTAAATAATTTTAATAAACCCATGTTTTGTAACTAAGATATTTGACCAACACCCAAAAGATTTAGTTGTACCAATCAATTCTTGCACTGGTGAAGCTACTTGAGGACCCTCTGATGAACCTTGAGGTGCTATCTGAAGAAAAAAGGTAGAAAGAAAAAAAAAAAAAAAAAGCATTATCTAATATCCTGATTTTTATTTTTTTTAACACATTTAAGGTAACTTCAAAATCCTAACTGTGACTCTTCCTGTTCTCTCCCCAGTATACTAGGTCCTGTGCAGTGTCATGTTTCTAAGGACCCTAGTAAATTTCAGACAAAGAGAAAAAAATCTAACGTAAATCAGTCAGTAAAAATTGTTGAGAATTACCAGTTTAACTTTGGAAAGCTATCATCATCTTTGTAACTTCTACATTATGTATCACATTTTAATCTCTTTCCAAAATATGATAACTTATACACAGAAATATACACACACACACACCTGGATAATTTGTTTATCTCTGGTGACTCCAGTAGGAAACAGAAGCAGTATCATATAACATAACCCTTTTCCACCAATCCCACTCTCCCTACAAACTTCAGATTTGGCCCTTTCAGAAAGCTTACTGAAGGGAAGATCAATTCATACACCATGGTTCAAAGAACAAAGTATAAAAGTTTTTTTAAAAAATTAAGCATTTTGTATCATCTGCTCTGTTTCTTACAAATTGTTGCTGTCAGACCTGATACTGTGATATTTAAGTAGACAATAAGCAAGAGAGGAACAATGATGGACTAGCAGAGAAACTCTATGAAAATTTGTTGTGCTGAGAGAGTTCTTATTTTATTCTAATTAGCTAATAACTTAGAAAAGGAAAAATATGTTACCGTAATCCACTTGGGAATATTTCTAGCATGATCTTGTACTATCACATCCACTTGAATTTTTGCCTTCTCTTGAATTTTCCTATCATCTACATACTGGTTCTTAGAGGGGGGGAAAAAGAATAATTAATGAAAACACAGACCTGACACAGTGACAAACCCAAACATTATTTAGATTTGCTTCAGACCAATATTATTCAAACAAGGATATCCAACCAGCATAAACATATTTTTGATGTATGTATTTGATGTCAAAAAAACCCACCCCATGAAGGTACTATATGTAAAGTAATATAAAAAGAGATAACTAGCTAGTTTATTGATGCAGGGAAAGATGCCTCAGAAGATCCTGAAGCTTTCTCTTGTGTACTAATAATACCAAGACACTATTACTTCATGTAGGTCTTCATGACATTATTTATTGAACCTCTATGTGCATTAAGTCACAGACAACAGACTCTTCCCCTGATAGTGGATCAACTCATCAGGCATGTGTAAGCTATTAAAATAGTTCAATCATTTCTATAAAATACAAAATTATTCCATTATATTTAGACACCAGAAATTTTTACCTTGAAGTGAATGTCTTCAAATTGACTTCTTACTGAAGCTATATCAGCATCACTTTCTGCATCTACCATTTGAAGATAAATATTACATAAAATTTAGTTGAACTCCAAACCAAAACGGAAATGTTTTTAAATACACACTATATAACTAATGGACTAAACTAATTTCATTTTAGAAAACTGTTTTCTACAATAAAAATAATAATCAGTTTCACATTGACTAACATAAGTTTTAAATATTTAAAAAGCAATCAAAGATTGTTACCACTAATTAATGCAATAAAAAAATTATTTGGGAATACATGGTCAAAACCACTCAAAACACAGCAGACAGGACACATGACTGATGCTGAAACTGTTACAAACACTACTGAACACTTACTGTTGCAGCTGAAGGTAATATTCGTATTTACCAGACCACTATAAATTAATGTATACATTGCAATTATTAATAAAACTTTGATTACCACTTATGACCAAGTTTTGATTTCACTGTTCCTTTCTTTTTTTAGAAAAGGCATTTGAATATATTCCACACTGACTTCCTAACTTGTTGCGGATTCAGGACTGAGACAGTAAAGAAGAATGTGGGTATTGATTTTGCAGTACTACCAGTACCTCAGTGTCATTATTCCTATTCTCTATTTTCTGAAAGGATATAAAACATTTATTCAAATTATCATTACTATACTATAAAATCATAAAAAAAAATTGTAATCATATTCAGAAAGTTAAAAAGAAGGTAGCTAAAAATTAAATTAAAAAACCCACCTATATCAGATGTATCCATACAAGAGGCTTCAGGAGATTCCTTAAAAGCACAATAAAGGAATTTTAAGACATGGCAGCACAAGGTATATGAATAGCTTGTAGATTTTTCTGCTCTCACTACTTGCTTTTTTTTTATTTTATTTTTTTTGAGAGGTCAGTAGTGGTAAAACAAAACAATTTATATTCCACAAACTATATCCAAACAATACCACCTTTATTAATACACCTGCACACAAATTTGTCATGATTCACATCTCATTACTCAGCCCTTCTATATTCAGATAGATAATGCAAAGAGAAGGTGTTTTACCGCAAGAGCAAAACCAGTTGACATATTAATTCTAATCACCAAAGCCGTATCAGTGTATACTGGTGATTTTGCATTCCAATGTGTAAGGAAAGATTCTTAACTGACCATTTCAAACAATTCTTAATTGCCTACTTCAAACAATCATATATATAATATTTCAAAATAGCATTTTTGCTCTATTCGTATAAGTCTTGAGAGATGCATTAAAAACTCACATATATGGATAAGGAGCCTCTTCTAAGTGTTTACAATCTAATTCTGACATAATATGAATCCGAATTTCTTTTTTAAAAGGTCTAAATGTCTCTGTACAGTTCAAATATTAAATAAGTGTATTATGGGTTAAAATGGCATCAGTAAAATGAGACTACTCTAGCTACCACCTACATACAATAAATAAATAGGAGTGATAAGTGGCGTATGTCACTCTTCAAATGCTGAATATTTTCTCCTTAAAAGGACAGGAAGTCAAAAGACATTCTAGATAGACTTTTATAGATCTAGATTCGTAAATCTATTTTTGACAGATTTAACAAATAATAATTTTAACAGTTAGACACATGTAGTGCCTAACTAAAAAGACACTTGATGGTTTAAAGCCTTTATCAAACTCTTCTCTCTCCCTTTAAATCAACTTTAAAGAATAGTAGAATTCTGCTGAAATCCATGGCTGATATAATTGCTGTTACTTGACACCCCAAATATCACACTGGGAGGGAGAATATGTAATTATATGAAACATACATAAACCCTACCACATAAACACAAATAGGCACATAATAAAAACAAAAATATAAAAAAATATTGCATGAATCCACCATCACAAAATGTACTGGACCACCACATACATAAGGCCAGAACTTGAATACATCACTATCTCAAAGTACAGAATGTACCAGGGGAATAAACAATCGGGAGTATACTAGATGATCAACATTAATCATAACATGAAGATTTTAATTTTACATTAACATGCAACTGGTAAGACACATCTTTCATAAAATAATACAACTACTTGCAGGCAACTACGTGAGGGGAAATATAAAGCAATTGTTTAATAAGGTATCTAAATTTAAAGAACTGCAGCAAAATACTTAAAGTCCTACATTTTTTTGGAAGTACTAATTTAAGTAGAATAAAGTGATACAGTTCTGCAATTAGTAGGTCCTTAAATTTAACATTATAGTGATGGTACAGGACCACCTGCACATGATTAATTTATTAGTTTTTGACTACATAAATACATTTTCCCAGAGGCTTTATAAAAGTAGATGAAATGTGGTGCACATACCTTAGGTGCTGTTGAAGGTCCATCTTCAGGATCACTGGTCTGTTGCTTTGACATTTCTTAGCATACATGGGAGGAAAAAAAAATTCTATTTCAATCTGATGGGTCAAAAATCAATGTTGTATCTGAACCCATTAATTCTTCATTTGTATGTACTTATTTTGAAAAATATTTAACACAAACATTCAACCAAAAGGAGAACATACATAGGACTGAAACAAAACACACAAGTGACAGAACAACATTCTACTCACAGTAGACTAATTCTGATCAGACATACATCTAACTTATTACATATTTTGTTCTAAACCCATGAAGCACTACAGAAAATAAAATTTGCCCCTCTATCTTCCCTACACCTTTCCCCCCTACACCTTTCCCCCTGCCACGCTCCACTAAAGTCCTATCACCTGTGGCTCTTTTGTTATTTTTCTGACTCACTCCAGCTAGTCAAGCTACCACAAAACACAAAACAAAGTATTTCACCACAGGTTTTATCAGTGTTGAACAGTGAACAAAACCTGTTTTGTGTGCTTTAAATAGTAGGCACCTGTGCGTACCTTCCAGCATAGCATGTGCTATTTTCATAACAGAGTGATACTCCTGGTTGGCTCAGCCAGTCTTCAAGATTGCCTCTTTCTGCATTTGATTATTCCTACTTAAGTTTATTACTTTGAACTTCTCTACATGGAAGTGCACAAGAGTTTAAGTTTTAGCCCCAGTTTGTCAGACCATCTTTCACAGTGGTCATTCCTACTTGGTATCATCTGTGAGTTAATTAAGGGTATCCCCTCTTCTGCTAGTTACCTAAAAAAAGTATGAACTAGTAATTTTTTCATGACAAGTCCTGGAAAAAAATCCCTCATGTTTATCCTCAGTTCAGTCACAGACCATCGTTAACTATTCTAAGCACAGTTCTCCAACCAGTAGTAAACTGGCTATAAAACCACTCTCATAACAGTTAATGAAGCATATACTATAGCCAGAAGGCTCTGGCTTCGGCTTTTAACTTTCTCAGGAAATTTTTGTTCACTATTTTGCAACAAACTACTGTAATGCTTCTTTGGAATATAGTAGCAATGCATTTTTTTAGAAGCTGAATAAAGCATTTGCTAAACATTTCTGGACTGAGAACACAGAAAATCAGAATAACATGGTAATGTTCTACTGAAATCCCCTACCGAGAAAGACCTGTGAAATACCAGAGGTTTTGTTTAAGAAAAATTCTATAGGAAAGAATGAATTTTAAGTGCCTAATTCATGACAGAAAAAATGCTCTTAGAGGAGCATGTAGGGGTAGGAGGAGGGGTAATGGTTTTAAAATGGAAGAGGATAGATTAAAATTAGGTTTAGGAGGAAATTCTTCAGTGTGAGTGTGGTGAGACACTGGCACAGGCTGACCAGGGAAGTTGTGGAAGCCCCATCCCTGGAAGTGTTCAAGGCCAGGTTGGATGGGGCTCTGACCAACCTGGTCTAGTGGGAGGTGTCTCTGCCCATGCAGGGTGGGGCTTCAACTAGATGATCTTTACAGGTCCTGTCCAACTAAAACCATTCCATGATTCTATGAATATTTCTCCTGTTCTACCCACTTTAATACAGTACACTAAATTTAAAACTAACTAGATTAAGACTTTGTAGCATTACAGAAACTACAAGTAAATTCCTTCAATGAGAGCTTCTGAGGCATTCAGACCTTAGGTCAAAAAACATGTATTACCAAAAATTACTTCTGAAAGACTTCGAACGCTGTGTCTCTAAAAAAACCTGACTGTTAGATACTCTTATCTTTCTGAGCTTCACTACAGATTATAGCCAGTCATTTTTGTATTACTCAAAGCTATCAGCATCTGTTTTCTAAAAATTAGAAGCAAAGATCTGGACCATCTGAATCTTTTTTTATCAGATCCTTATTTCCTGGCTCAACATTTTAATTTCCTAGGCTGATTCAAAGCCTATACACAAACAAAATTTTTGGTAGCATTGCAGAGAAAGAGAGACCCTGGGTTGTGTTTTGTCCTCACCTGTTCAGCACAAAACTTTACCACAGAAATGTCAAAATAAGTAACACTAAAATAACTGCTTCAGAACCTTAAGAAAATACAGCCCAACATACCTTCTCACTGTACTACACACCATTCTCTGATCATTTATCCCAGTAAAAATATGTAATTTATTGGAACATGTATCTCCATTTTAGAACAATAAAAACATCTTCAAATGTCATACAACTCCCTAAGTAGTATAAGAACGACACTTCAGTATGCAGTATTGATTTTACTTCCATAATACTGGATCACCATTGAAATAACAAAAACCTACTTTTTCCTGCAGGCACTGTCATTCATTCAGTATACCCAATAATCTACCATATTTTTGAAAGCTCTGAAGATTATTTTAGTAAGAGTTTTTTAATATGGTTACTTATCTATTCTTTTCAAAAAGCTAGCAACTTCCAAATTTATTTACTTGTACACCCATGTAAGTCAGCGATAGAATTTTTAAAATAATGAACAACCAACAAATAAAAAAAAGTTTTCTGTTTAAATGATAAGTGTAGATTACTTTAATCCTGTTGTGATGATAACTACATCAATTATAATCTATTTAGTAATCTTAAACTACATTTTGAAAACCTTGTAAGAATTCCTGTGTTCTTGGGTCGTTCCTCCCCAAAAAATCCCCAAACTAACAGTGAGTATCCTAGAGTTTGGCTTAAAACCAAGATATCTTCTATTAAGTCAGGGGTCTTTGCATAAGATTTATAGGCACTTTACCTGCATTTCCTGGACTTGCTCTATTATGCTGCAATTAGAAATAGGAAACAAAAGTCAGAGGAATATTAGAATAGTAAAGTTATACCAAAGTAACTAAAGGCATTGGTTAAAATATCTCACAACTAAACACTTCCTAAATAACCATTCATTTTCCTTCAGGTTTCCTATGGCCTGACCAGAAAAGCCACAAATACATGGTAAAACTCACTTGATCATTCACGTCCCACCATGCTGTTGCTGTTATAATCATTGCAGGAACATAAGTTGTATCTACCCTGGTCCATGTAAGAGACTAAGACAAATAATTCCTCCTACAGTCCTTAACGGATTTAGTCTGTAAAGTTGTGCAGCAATACTTAATAGATAATAAACAAGCTATTACCAGGAGTAGGAAAGGAAATACAACTTCTTTTCTGTCTCAATTACATCCACTCTTGTTCCCCAAGACTGAATTTCTCTCATCCCCTAACTCTGCAGGGGTCAAAGTAGCTTCTCCTTTAACTATCTAGGCACACTACACAACACAGCTTTTTAGACAGATATTAGTCATGTAATAGCAAGGTGACTTCTGACTATTACGTGAGAAAAGCTGAGGTTTTTGACAAAATTCACTATTGAGTTCTATGGGGGAGTTTAGGAAACAAAGAGAAGTGACTGCTTGTTTAATGTAAATACTCAGAATAAAAAAAAAAATACTGATCATATCTCCACAACAGCAATGGCTTTAGCCTAAAACTGACAGCAAGTGCTGAGACTGCAAAGATCCTTCAATTACTCTAGCATTATTTTAGACCAAAAAACATCTCTAGATGAAACCAGTAAGCCCTTCACAATTGAAAAGCTGATTATCTGAAACAAGATAAACTGATCCAATGCATGTGAACTTAAATGACAATATTCTGATGAGATCCAAAAGTATATGTGCCCACTAGACAGCACCTAAAACAACAGTATTTTTTTCTTCAGGTTTACAAGTGGTGGTAACCACTGGTAAATGGTCATCTATAGTCTGTCACATCTGACAGTCTTAACCAATCTATCCTAAAACCCTATTTTAAAGCAGATGTTGACTTAATCCATTATTACCTCTTGCAAAGATAATACAGCAAGATTATAACGTATTCCATACACATATTAGAATTTTTTTTAAAGAGAAACGTTGCTACATTTTGACTACACAGGACTATATTGTTAGATACCTCAAGTATGTCTGCCTTCCAATTTTTAAGCTCCTTTTTTGACACTTCCCCCCATTGCTTTGGTCCTAGAAACAACAAGAGAGGTCAATATAAACAGTTTTATAAGAACAAATAACTATACCGAATATCACTCAAACATAAACATCTAGAAAGAATTTATATAGTAAGTAAATATTATCATAACTGAACCGACTCCAATACGATTGCTGAAACAAAAACGTAAAGGAAAACAAACCAAGAGAATATGCAATTTAAAGTTAACTTAAAAGGCAAATAAAATAAAATAAAAAGCTGGCACAACATTTCATTTCTCAGTAAAGCTGCCAATATACTAAGTCACAAGTCCCACTAAACTCCTGAGCCATGTATTTTAGAACAGGTTTTTTTCTACAATCAGCATTCCATAAGCCTCATTACCTTCATAATGGATTGACAGTTCTAAAGGAACACTGGAAAATATGACATGGTATAGATGTGGTATAGATTTACCCTAACTACATGAACTTTCAGCGAAATGTTAGACTATCTACCCAGTCCACCCTAGCATTTCACATAACCGAAACTTATCAGACCAGCCTTCAGACTACTAAGCTGAGATGAAACTATACAATTCATTTCTGCATGTCAGGTTCCTGATAAAACCTCCATTCCTTTTCCTTCTCCTCAGTCTTTTGATTCTTCTTACAAGATTCATTTTGATTCTTCTTACAAGACATCAAAAAATTAACCACTGTTATCCTGAACTTTGCTAATACCTCTTTTCTGTTGCCTAAAACAGAGCATGCAATGGCCTAAAATGGTGCATATAAATAAATTCTCCAGGTATTAAATGCATTGTATCAAAGTTCATATAGGAAATGCCATACCTAAGTGGATAAAACTCATTACTTGTTGCAATTACATGTTAAATAACTGCTAACAGCTGCATACTTTACTAAGTCTAAATAGACAGCATATTGAAGCTTTAAGAAGTTCTTACCAGCAGGTGTATTGTAAGTGAGAGTTTCCATGGAAACAACATAGTCATCTTCAAAAGGATGATTATACTAAATAAAAAGGACCATTAATTATGAGAATAAATAATTAAACCAATGTTCTTAATATGCATTATAAGTATTGTTTTTATACAATTCTGTTTTGACTCAAATGTGAAATTATGTTTTATTAGCTGAAGTTAGAAGTCAGCAATCTGGAAATGCTAATTCCTAGAGGAAACACATGTATCTAAGTTATTCAATTTCAAGGCATAAGCAGTCAACTGACAAAATGATGTTTCAGGGATTTTTCAAAAGTAGTGAAGTTACTCTATTACAGAATTTCTTCTAAACTTCCTCTGTAGTAACTGGAATTAGCCAGTTGGCATAGACCTACAGCTAGGTCAGATGAGAAAAATGCCAGATGAGAAAAATGTTCTAGAACTAGACTCAGCCTTATGCCAGTACCTACACATTAGCACAGAGCATTGAACTTTAAACACAAAGAGGCCCTAAAGTAAGGAGGATTCCTGGAGGGAGGCTCCCACTTTCTGTAGCTTCGTTGAAAATACCCGACCGGCTGCTCGCTAGTTCGGGTCAGCGGCGCTATAAAGACAACTCAGACTTACCACTACGTCACTTATTTCATCCTGGCGATCCTGGATCTAAGTTTTATGGGCAAACACAAGGGGCCGGCTCCTTACCCGCCCACCCCGGGCAGAGCAGAGGAGCACGCTGCTCTGGCAGCCGCAGGAGCTGGTGACACAACCACTGACTCCCGAAGAGAGTTAGTTCAGCGCCAGCTCACTGCCCATCAGCGCACGGAAGGAGGACGGAACCTGCCGGCACTGGCACAGCAGGACTCAAGAGGCGGTGAGGAAGGAGGAGAGCAGAGCAGCTGCCTGAGGCCGCGCTGCCCGGCGCCCTGCCGGGGGCGGCCGGGGGGGACAAAGGCG
>NW_009952564.1:5211066-5213628 GCF_000747805.2 Chaetura pelagica
GCGGGCGCCGGCGTTCGGCAGGTTTCCCCGGGGCTGCAGGCCTTGCGGGTAGCGCTGCAGGCCGGGCGCTCCAGCAGGGCAGTGCAGAGCATCAGCTCCCCGGTCGGTGCCTTCAGCTGTGCGAGGAAAAGCGGCGGGAGAGCTGGGTGCTGCGTGGCTGCCGTGGGTCCTCACTTCTCCAGTCAGACTCCAGCCGGACCCAGAGGGATGCAGGCCCCAGGCCGGAGGTGCCAGAGCGCTGGAAGCAGCACCTGCCTGCCCACCGGCGCTGATAGTTTGGGTATAATCTCACCGCCCTGCAATACTCTTTAAGCAGCCACTCTTTGTCTGTAATTTCGGGTTTTTTAAAAAAAATGCAGTCAGCCCATCAAAGTCCCATTTTGCCAAGGTAAAGACATAGATGCGTTTTTCATGATGGCTCCTTGTCTGAATCTGATTTGTCTTTATCTGCTGACTGTTTAATAGTTCTTTTGTAATACCTCTTATTTTTTAAATGACAGAACTAAAGAAAAACACACAGTTTCATCTGTGTTTAACCGTTCTTACTGTTAAATGGTTGTGACGTTTGCTCATCTGACAAGTTCCGCATTAAGGCCTTGCCCTGTTCCTGGCAGGTGTGACCCTTGTTCTGGTTCTGCATTAATGCCTTACCCTGTGCCAAGTTACGATTTTTCTGCTACCACTTCATGAACATCTGTGCTTGGCGGGTAAATCACGTGTGGTGAGCGAGCTGGTGACAAAAGTAGCAAAGTGTTGATTTCAGTTAGTAGGAAGAGTGTGGTAATTCAAAGCTGATGAACTGGATTCCGCTCCTACGTTTGTCATTCTTGACCTGCTGGGATGACTGCGGGACAAATAATCTAAAAACCATACTCTCACTGATGATGACCTAACTGCGTGTTATTTTCTTGAAATCTACCTGGCAGTGCATTTGCAGAAGTTCTCATCACTTTTTCTTGCTGTTTACTTTGATGGAAGCTGTGTTTTGAATATATAAAAGCTTATATAAACTTCTTAAGATTAAAAATAATGTAGATACTCCGAGTAAATCAGATTCTATGTCTCTTGCACTGAGTTGACAAAATTGGTGGATATTCAGTGGTTCAAGTCCCTGTAATCTTTCCCATGGGTAAAAGAGAATTATACCACTACTTTTACTTCCCTGTATGCTGGAAAAATTAATTCTGTGATACTTCCAAAATAGTAAAATACTGGAATATGTCAGCGTATTATTAAGAAGTTTATTAGTAGACAAGCCTATATATGTTCAGGGCAAGCTTTAGATAATGTGCAATTAAAAAGACCTGAAGCCCCACACTTAAAGGAGGATGAAAGGAAGTACTAGGTGACTATTCAGTTTGTTTCAACAATATGCTATTCCCATGGAGGAGGAAGCATCATAAAATCTGATTTTTCAGTCTAGGCTTTGGGGTTGTCATGATCTTCATTGTCAGGTTTTGTGATACCCTTGCAGTGCTGTGATAATGCAAGACTGAAATGCAGTGCACATATAGGATGAGTTAATTCTTTTCCTCTGACATTCCCTAGCTTAGGAGTCACTCACTTCACAACCTTGATGTCTTCTAATATCTTGATTCGTAGTTTTATACTAGAAGTAGGAGAAATAGCCTCAGGCTTACTTTATATTTGAGGTAATCACTAGCCTAGGAAAATAAGGGTATTTTCTTGCTAATTCAGTCTTACTCATAAAAGAGATCAGTCTTTCAGCCAGTCTATCCAGTAGTTCCTTTTGGCTGTTTTGAATTAATACTATGCTTCACTAGAGTGACAGGAGCACTCAAACGCAAATAATTTATTCTGCCACCCCTGGGAGAAAAGGAGAGTGACATTCAGCAGTTGTGCATAACATCTATCTCGTAGCAGTAGTAACAAGTATATCTGTTAAGGTACAACCAAAAATTTCAAACTCCATGACCTTAGGAATCACAAAGTTAACAAATGTTAGCTAATGCTTTTGCCCAGAAGATGCATTTATGCGGGCAGCAAAGCGAAGTAATGCATCAAACGATAAACAAGAAAAGAAAGGAAGCATGGAAAAAACCCATAATGTTAAAACCTTGATGTTAAGGTCCCTTTAGGAAACAGCAGCTGTCACTTTTCTTGTGTAACCAGAGAATGGTCTGTCTTTTCTTATTGCTCCTTTGTACTCCATGTCTGCTGCTTGTGATCTCTTGTTTTAATTATTGAGATTGTAAATTATCAGAGGCTACCCATTTGTCTTGTGTTTATGCAGCACCTAGCAAAACCAAGTCCTTGTCTCAGGTTCTACTCTAATAAAGGTACTTAATAAATCATTAAAACTATTTCTGAAGTCACAAGTAAGCGGAGTACTGAGAGGAGAGGTTTGCAACCCTCCTTTGAGTGGGGCTGGCATGGGTGCTATGTGCAATGAGGAAGCATGGGGCTTGGACAGTACCAGCAGAGAAATGAAAGTGTCCTGGTCCTGCAGGCAGTGCAGAGCCAGACTTCGGAGGCTTTGATCTTAGGTAGGGTCTTGCTCTTGCTCTGCCACTGAGAAAGGACATACTGATGTCAGCAGGA
>NW_009952564.1:5213691-5327121 GCF_000747805.2 Chaetura pelagica
AGCAGGAAATTTCCTATGCTAGGAAGACAACCAGCATATTTTTAATCTTATTAGTAAGTAAGTGATGAGCATTGTGCCATTTTTTTGCTATAAAAGACAATCTTGCTAATTAATATGAAGCAGAAACAGACATTTCAAGAAGAAGACGTCTTTGGTGCCTGTATAGTGATGAAGCTTGCCCTCTGTTCTGTCCAGGCTTCACATCTGCAATTCTGTTGAGGAGGTCTACGCATAAATGTTTGACAGAGGATGTACCTTAGCTTCTCTATGATTAGTTTGGCTTATAGACGGATAATTTGTGGGACTGAGTTGTGTGTGCTTTTGCTTACACCATACTACACTGCCACATGTAATTGTTTTATTTATTGCGTTTTTTTCATTTTTGGAGAGTCCTCTCTAGCTTATCAGCTGGGCCGGTCTGAAGTCGTATTTTATCCCTTTAATGTCTGTATCACTTGTTTAATAAATCAAAACATCTGCATTAAGTGATCATTTTTACTATTCTGCTCTGAACTCTCTCTAGCCGGTCAGTATCTTTGCGTATGCAGGCCTCTGGAATAATTAATAATTTTCTGAAAGCAACCTCTGGAGAACCATATAAAAAGCGATTTGCACATCTATTCTCTGTAAATGTTGATCTTCAGATGCAGCCAAAGCATCACACTGACTATTGAAATGACAAACTCGTCTCTCTCCAGTATATTTCTTCTGGATTGCACACTGCTCTCACTCCTTGTACAAGGGAGTCTGAAAGCATAAAATAACTGTTCTTTGCCAGAAGCCCTTGCACAGCTCAGCTTGTGTCAACTCAGTGAATATAATCAAGAGATTCAGAGGCTGTGAAAAACCACTGAGAAGTGTGGAGGGGAGAGTAGCTGTAGGCATGCAGAAGAGCTGGCTGCCTGTGAAAAATGGAGTGTGAGCATCCCAGGAAAACACCACAGGAAATTATTCAGCGCAGGCTAGGTGCTGCAGCAGGCACTGTGTACCATCATGTCTGCAAGGAGCCCTGCCTTCCCTGCACCCTTGGAGGTAGGACAGAAAATGGTGTTTTTCTCCTCCTTTCACACACCTCTGTCCAAAGTCACATATTTGTTCCTTCACATAAGGCAGTCCCTGCACAAGTGTCGATTTAACAGAAAGCTGTTTCCAGACCTTATTGTAATTAAACAAACACTCCATTACTCTGCTTGTATAAAACATAAGAGAAATCAAATGAAAAAAGCAACCACAGCTGGCCATCAGGAAGCTGTCAAAAATCTTGTCCATCAAGCCAAATACTTTGCTGAGCTCCCAAACACAGTGCTGGGTTGAGTAACATTATTTAGCTCCCTATATCCAGACGTTGTGTGCAAGCCTGCTGGAAAGTGGAGCAGGCTCTAAGACTGCCCTTGCTGGGTCGCTTGCTCTCTGAAGGTTGTTTACTGCCCTCAGTTGTTCAAGAGCATATTTAATTTTGTGGGGGAGTGATTTAATCAGTTCCAGTTTAATTAGTCCTCATCCAGAGTGGGACTTTGTTGTTTTCATTTCTTTCCTGGTATACTGGGTTTGGCTGGAATGAAGCTAACTTTTTTTCACAGCAGTCCTGCGGGGCTGTGTTTTGGGTTTGTAGCTAAAACATGGTTGGTGAGACAGTAGTTCACAGAGTAAGAGAATTATTTGTGTTGGAAGGGATCTTGAAGACCATCTATATCCAGCCCCCCTGCATGGGCAGGGACACCTCCCACTAGATCAGGTTACTCAGGGCCCCATCCAACCTGGTTGTGAACACTTCCACATGGATGGGTAACCTGTTGAAATGCCTTACCACCCTCACACTAAAGAATTTCCTCCTAATGTCTAATCTAAATTTCCTTTCTTCCAGTTTTGATCCATATAGTTTTGTCCTCTCACTACATGCCCTTATAAAAAGGTCCCTCCCCAGCTTTCCTGTAGCCCCTTCAGGTACTAGAAGGCCACTTTGTAAGAGAAGTGCTCCAACCCTCTGATCACCTTTGTGGCCCTTCTCTGGACTCACTCCCAACAGGTCCACATCCTTCTTGTGTTGGGGACTGCAGAACTGGCCACAGGACTCCAGCTGCTGTCTCACAAGAGTGAGTAGGTGGAGAAAATCACCTCCCTTGACCTGCTGGCCATGCTTCTTTGGATACAGCACAGGATACATTTGGCTTTCTGGGCTGCAAGTGCGCACTGCTGGCTCATGTTGAGTTTCTCATCAACCAGCATCCCCAAGTTCTTCTTCTCAGGAATATTGTCAGTTCATTTACCACCCAGCCTGTACTGGTGCCTGGGGTTGCTCTGACCCATGTGCAGGACCTTGCACTTGGCCTTGTTGAACTTCATGAGGTTGAATGAGACCACCTCTCAGGCCTGTAAGGGTTTCTCTGGATGGCATCCCTTCCCTCCAGGGTGTTAACCACATGGTTTGGTGTTGTCAGCAAACTTAGTGAGGGTGCACTCAATTCCACTGTCCATGTCACTGACAAAGATGTTAAACAGCACCAGTCCCAAGAAAGTGAAGGTTTTTTCTTTCATGCTGATCATTGCTCAGAGACCTGTACTTCTTGCCTTTGCATCACTTGTTTTTTGTAGGTTTTCTACTCCCTCCCCACCCTTTTCCTTCACCTGCTCAACTGTCTTTTATCTTGACTCATTAATTTCTTGTATTGGGGTGCATGTGGGTGCTTAGCTGCAGATCTCAACTCACAGCACCTGGTTACATCTGAATCTTTCTGATTACTGAAATATGTCCAACTGTAAACTCATGTGAACTCCAAAGTTCAGCCACCATGTCTGTGAATAGAGGGACAAGAAATTACTAAGACAGCCTTTACCTTGAAATGGTCAATCCTCTCTTCTACCACATGTGAAAATGGAGAAGTGAGACCAAATGTCACTTTTTGTCATTGACGACTTGGGGCACAAAGCTCAGGAATCAGATGTGGTAAGACTGTACTACCATTGACACAAGGAACGAGAATTCCCTTGAAAAAGAATGAGCAATTATTGCCCCTTTCACTATTTGTCACTTTTCTCAGTTTCTCAGTGTCAAATGAAACTGTCTGGAATGACTTTTTCTCCAAACTTTTTACTCTCTTTGGCATTTTTTTGAAGTAGCTCCTGCCTGTATTGGCAAGGAACTAAGTGCCACCAACATGCTGAACAAATGCCACAACTCAACAGTCCTGTTACGCCTCTCTTGCATAGATGTCAAACTGTTCCATAAAACATAGTAAGAATTATTAACCTTGCTTGATAGAGGGAAAGCCCAGGGCACAGGGCAAAGTGATTTGCCCAAGGCTATGCACATGCTGTTGGCAGGTCAGTGAATAGACTGCAGGCAGATCCTAAATTCTAGTCTAACACCTCTCCCCTTGGCAGTATTAACATTAAATGATAATTGTCAATTCCCCTGAGTGCTGCCACACATGGCGGGATGGAAGGCTCAGGGTCTATCCCCATTATGCTAGTCCTGACAACTGTGTGACTACCTGTCAGGTCCCTTTAGATCTTCCTTTGAGATGAAAGGAAGCAACCATTCTGCATGACCCCATCCATTCCTGCCAGCTTGCACAAATGAATGATTGCAGTTGGATACGTTGGAGGTGATATCAAAGCATATTCATCTGTAACAGGCCACTAAAAGATGTGCTGTAATCAGCACAGCTGCCTAACCTCTGTCCTGCATGAGCAGATTAAATTGTTTTAAAATGTTTGAACACAGCTCTCATTGAGATCAATGTCATTCTGTTGATCAGATCAGTGGGAGTGAGAAATAAAACCACATTTACTCCACAACAAATATTGGCAGTGCTTCTAAAACAGGCCAAGGGCTTATTGAAAAGAATATTGATTGAGCCAAGAAAACATCAAGCAATCATAAAAGTTTAATCATATTCTCATTCAAGCCTGCCTGCAGTGCCAGGAATTAAAATTCTCCCATGTTCTAAGGATGGAAGATACATTTCCATAATGTTCTGTAACTTCCAACACTGCATCTGTACTGAATGGTAGAATTATTGCAAATTATTTAGTTGAATTACACACCCCTTTCTACTGTTGGTGCACAAATTATGCATAAACAAGCTGTGATTTTCCCAATGTTTCTTATTTGCAATTGTTTAGCAAAGAGCTGGGCAAACCAGAATTAGCCCACAAGGTATTTTTGAAGTGGTCAAAATAAATATTTGGTCTGTATGATTCAACAACATATGCCTGGTCGCTTGAACCAGGTGAAATTATAATGGTTCCTCAGCTAGAAAATATTACTTTGATTAAAAGGATGTGTCCATGTTCTTATTTGAAAACTGTTCATAAACATTTGCAATTCCTGAGACAACCGCTGTATGCAGACAGTGAAAGGCCATTTTGGCACAAGTGTTTTGACAATGTCTTGTTATAGAAGCTGTATGTGGTTAAAAGCACAGAAGTTAGCGCTTGCTGGGTGTCACAGTTTGACTTAGGTCCGACAACAATGCTCTCGATCCCCCCTCCCCCCAACCCAGGTAGGGAAGGAGAGAGAGAAAAAGAGAGAGACTTGGCTGGATTGAAAACTAAACAACACAGCTTTAATTAAAACACTAATGAATGATACAAGAAAATATATACAATTATGTACAGATATGTTCAGGAATGGGCAAAAAGCCTCTCGCCTCCCCCCACCCCAGCAACTCCCACAGCACTTCCCTGAACTGGGAAGAGTCCCGAGGAATCCCGGAGCTGCTGCTGGAGAAAGCAGAGAGTTATGGGGGTCACGAGAGATCAAGCCTGAGGATCGACGGTGATGGATGAGCAGAGTCCTCCCTGGACGCCGGCCATGGACCGAAGAGAAGGGAGAAAGAAGAAGGAAGGAAGTTGTCTTCTGTGATCTCTGACCTTCCTCTGAGCTTACGTAGATATATGGAATGGAATATCTTTGGCCAATTTTGCTGTCCATCTAACTCAGCCTCCTACGGGAGGGGTCACAGATCTCCCCATAGTGTCTGAGCCAGCAGAGTGCAGGTGCAGCCTTGAAGCCTCAGTAGTTTTTAAAAAAAAAAAAAAAAATCAGTAAAAAGAAAAATTGGCTTCATCCTGGCTCAAACCAGGACACTGGGCAAAACAGGAAATGTTTTTTCTGGGCTGCAGTTGTGGAGATTCACCCCTTTCTAAGCTAGACTCGCTGCTGTGGAGAACAAAAAGAAACCAGAGCTATGCCTGAGCCCTCCTCTGCTTCTCTCATGTCTGAGGCATGGAAGTCAGGTGTTGCTGGATTTCTCCTACAAGTGGAGACGTGAATGTAGCAGGGGCAGCAGTATCTCAGCTGGCTTCCACTTGCCTGTAGCATTAACAAGAGGAGAAGGGTTATGCAGTGCATGGACTCCCCTTCTACACACCTGGGAGCCCTCATACATGCTTCTGTATTCTCAGGGATTGTTGTGTAGGAGGGAGCTGGCTACGTCAGAGTTACACAGCATGCACGCCTGTGTGCTGTACACTTACAGCCTACTTAAAGGAAGGTGTGGTGGGCATCCTTCCCCCATTACAAAGCTCACAACAATTCATGGCTATGAATGGGGTCAGTGGGCAGCAAGATGGGTCTTGCTTGTCTCAGGCCTCTGACTTCTGGCCACTCTGCACCACAAAGGTAGGAGTTGAACTCGTGGACATACAGGCTTTGGTTTTCTTTGAGTGGCTTTTTGCTCCTGAGGTGCAAAGGAGAGTTGCACTGGTGCATGTAATTCTGACTTATGACCTTCCCCTTTCTTGTCCCCTACTCTTCTTTTATGGGCTCTCTTAAAGGAAGTTGGAAAAAATTTTACATGTGAGGAAGGCATGAGCATTAAAATAGGGTCTGTGTGAAGTTGGCTGAAGGATTGGGTTGCAGAAGAAAAATAAAGGGGATGGAGAAAGTCTTGGTAGCAAAGTGCTGGGTAGAAAGTAAAAAAAAAAAGTGATGCATTGGTGCAGGTAGCTTCCATGGAGATGGCTCTCAATAGAAGCAGGGCCAAGAGGAACAGGAAAAACCTGGAAAACTTTCTTAAACCATCAATAAATGCATGCATTGTGAGTATGTGGGGGCCCTTTTCTCAGGAGAACATCATTACATCACCACACATGAAGAAAAATACAACTGGAAGATTTAGAACAATTCCTTTCCTGATTTATCTGGGAAGGAAATAGTCAGTGTCAAGTGCAGAGCACAGGGCTCTGCAGAGCTATTGTGTTCTGTGGCACCTGAGGCACCATGTGTCCTATCTGCCATCTGATGCTCATGGATTTGTAGTAGAGAACCCGAAGCTCCAGCTACACCTGCTGCACAAGCCAGGAGAGTGCTTCCTAATGGTGCCTATGCTTAAAAATGCCCCATTTGAAGACATGTTCCTGGTCTACACTAATATACCCTGGTCCTTCACACATTGTTCAGCATCCCTAGCTACCCTGGGTTGCTTTGACAAGTTGAATGCTGTGCTGCCCATCACTTAACCCAATATTTTGAATACTTAAGAGTCTCACACAGCATCATGCTCGGTTAAACTGAAAGTTTAGATCTGCCTTTTGGCAAAATATATCCAAATAATTCAGAAAGAAAGGAAGTATTGCTTTGCACTGATTTTCTGCTTTACTCTTACAATGCACAAAGTTAACATTTAGTTGCTTAGGCATTTCTCTATGTTTAGAGGTCTGGTAAGGCTGATACAGACCTGTACTCTGAGCTAGGGGTGAAGATCATCTCAACAAGGAGATGGGTGCTGGGAGGGAGCAAAGAAGCTGCTAGTCAGGGGATTGTATATCTTGTTTATGTGTTTAAAAGTGATACCATACATAGATTAGTGGCATGTGAGGGGAAAACAAACTGATTTGGAATAATCTGTAGTTATAGAGTAGGATTCTTTTAGAGTGGAAATTAGAGCTGGTTTTATATAGCTCATTGTATCTGGTCACCATACTACTACAGAGGTTACAGTGAAATTGATTCTCAGCAGAACCTTTATTTAAGAGAAAGCTGTCTTTAATCAGGCTTCTCTATCTATGCACTCCTTTTGATATAGCAGAAACACGTGGAGGTAGATCTTGAGCCAAGTACTAATTCCATAAACTGCACAAACACTAACTAACACCATCTGTGGCAATTTTTACTGCAAATTACCACAACATGTGAAATGCTCTTGTCAGTCTGATAAGCAGAGCCTTGTCATGGGAATAGTGTCACAAAGCCTTCTTGCACCATGGCTCTCATTTCCAGATGTCTCTGGTTTAGATATGTAGGAAAAAAATGCTTTACTGTATCTCGTCAGTAAACAGGAAGGTTCATCTTTTCAGTGCACCTTGAATGTCAGTGCAAAGCCAAAATGAAAGACATGAAAGAAATAAAAACAAGCAGCAATAGCACATCTGTGAGTAAACAGTTTTCTCTAATACCAAACTACTCCCCAGATGCTGGAAAGCCATTTTTATCTGTCCTCTCCTGCTCGTTCTCAGGGTTTGACTCTCTCTCCCTTGAGCTTCCAGTAGTATGTTGGACCAGTAGAAGAAAGCAGAAAGAATTTGGTTGGGAAAAAACCTCCCAAAACCCAAAAACTTCAGCCACAAGCAGACCAAAACAGGGACAAACAACTCATCATCCTTCATTCATATCTGATTTGCTTGCTCATCACATAAAATACTCATTCATGCCAGCAGCAGACTGTCTTGCCACAAACATACTTTGCCGTCATCATAGAATCATAGAATCATAGAATATGCTGAGTTGGAAGGGACCCATCAGGATCATTGAGTCCAACTCCTGTCCCTGTGTAGGGCACTGCAGGTATCACACCATGTCCCTGAGAGCATCATCCAAATGCTTCTTGAACTCAGGCAGGATTGGTGCTGTGACCACTACCCTGTGGAGCTTGTTCCAGTGCTCAGCCACCCTCTGGGTGAAGTACATTTTCCTGGTATCTAACCTAAACCTCCCCTATTTCAGCTTCCTAACATTTTCCTGTCATTGGTCACAGAAGTGAAGAGATCAGGAGAACTTTCAGGAGAATCTGGGGGTGGGAAGTGGAGAGCGGGAAGGATTTTTTTACTTTGAGGATTTATCTTCTGTATGCAACAATGATATAGTTTATTTGTTGAACTATTATCCCCTAGCTTTTGTACCTACAGGACAGTAGTTTCATATATGCCCACCCTTACTTTGGACTGTCTTAAGTCATTGGTCAGCACTTCCCTTTAGTCCTGGGAAAAGCTTCTTGACTATTGTGACAAATGGCTTCTCTTCAGTGATGTGGCAGTATTTGACAGTTTCTGGACAGGACGCAGAGAAGGTGACAGCAGACACATCCTGTAGCTGAGTGGGCACAAGTGTGCTTTCTGCAACAAAACCACCAGGAAGTACTAAGTTAAGATTTAGAATTGTGTTCTCCTAGGCATTACTAACTGAGGCAGGCAGAACGGATCATTTTTGGAGCTTCCCTTTTTAGGGAATAGCACTATGCCTTTATTTTGCCTGATTATTCATATCAGCTTCTTCAGATGGTAGTTCTCATTTGCTGACCTACCACTACAAGGGCTTCCTCTTGCCACTGACTCTCTAAGGAAAGGTAGCCCCTGACGGGTGCTTGAGAGTCTCACCAACTTAGATACTTAGAAAAAAATTGACTGGAAATTAAAAATCTTGAATTTTTTTGTGTGTGGTGGTTTTGGTTTTGTTTGTTAGGTTTTTTGTTTGTTTGTTTATTTGTTTGCTTTTGTTGTTTTATTTTTTCCCCCCTATCACTTTGAAGTTTAAGGCAGGAGCCCAAACTTTCATGGAAAACTGAAGAAGTATTCTGCTTGGAGGTAGATCTGGTCAAAAGTTGTAGTTTGTGTTTTGCTACCTGTTTGAATTCACTGTTTATGGAATGTTACTGGAAGTCATTGCATTAGTTAGAAGATAACAATTATTATGATCTTCACAGAAAGTTGATTGCTAGGTGACATTGCTATTGGAGGCTGAGATCACAGAATCACTTAGGTTGGAAAACACCTCTAAGATCATCAAGTCCAGCCATTAACCCTACTCTACCAAGTCCAGCACTAAGCCCTGTTCCCAAGCACCACATCTAGACTCAGCCACCTCCCTGGGCAGCATGTTCCAATGTCTGACAACCCTGTCACTGAGAAAGCCCTTAGTGTCTAGTCTAAACCTCCCCTGGTGCAGCTTGAGGGCATTTCCTCTTGTTCTGTCACCAGTTACTTGTGAGAAGAGACCAGCACCTACAATGGTAAATGGTGTAATGGATATCAAAGAGAAGACTGACCTAATAAAATAAAATGAAAAAAATGGCAAGGGAATAAAGATCCTCTTGATATAAACACCTTTAGTGTAATAAAGGAACAATGAAAGAACAACTAAAAATGTTTAAGTGTAAATGTTAAACTTTTTCCTCTGTTAGCAGCTCTTTAAAAGTGAGTTGTGTTTTAAATCTGAGGGGATTTGAAATCTTCCAAGATAGAAACAATTTGTTAAATATTTCCAATTTAAATAAAAATAGAAGGAAAAGTGCAAACGCTTCCCATATTGTCCAGAACCATGAAAGCTGTGTGCCAGAGGTATGCTGTCAGTGTAAAAAACCCCATAATGTTTATTGCTTTGGGGACAGAGATGGAAGGAACATGTAAACAGAGCTTAAGAATGAAAAACTGTCTGAAGCCTGATGGGAGTTTAGTTTTTTTGATACACTCAAAACTGTGTCAGACCTTTCAATGAATATTTCATTTGTTTTCAAAAGGAAAATTATCATGGCACTAATATATTACCTTTTTTTTTTTTTTTTTAAATAAAAATTTCAAAATACTTATTTTGTTCCTTCCTTACACCCTTCTGCAGTAGCTCACAGAAATACTGTGCTGCATAAAAGGTCTTTAAGATTCTTAATAAATCAATAATTTAATATATTATTTATATGCTAGTGTGAAGAAATTCTGTTTCGGTTTGCAGTCAGTGGGATCATTAACTTACATGGGCTCACAAACAGTCCATAAGACCCTGTTGATTTGTCATTCTGTGTGTACTTTGAACTTTCTAAAAAAGGTGGAGTTTAAAAAAGTCTAAAATTCTGTGTATGTGTTCAAAACCCAGAAGACTAGATGGCTCATGGATAGGAGAATGGAATACTAATGATTTTCTCTTTAGATCAGTTGCTCAGACTCAGTTGCGAAGAAGAGCGCTGGAGTGTTATTGTTATTCAGAAGGCGTTTAGTGGCCTGTGAGGGGAAAAAATTACTGTTTCCTACATAAACAGATTTCCACAGCATGCAAAATTCTGCATGCCAACACACCTGTTGGTACCTTACTAACCTGGACAGCTAATTAAAAACATAGAGATGAATGGCAAAAGGCACATTTGTTTTGCTGTTGAGCATTCTCTGGGAAGAAACAGAAGACATCCTGAGTGGTTCATTCCCTTGGTATTTGAGAACTAAACTGCAATAGAAGTAGTGCCCCAGCACTATCCTCAGGTAGAAAGAAACAGCAGATGCAGAATATCACTGTTTCAAATTCCGCATTTGTAACATTACTAATCCAACTCTTTCTGAATGCTAGACAATGTCAGCAGACATTTTTGGTTTGCACCTATGTGCAAGAGATACGCACATACAGGGTAGTGTATATGACCTCTTTTGGGTTTTCATTCAACAGGAAATTGTTGGAAAAGTTTTCACATTACATAAGGGCAGCAAGAAAAGCCAAATCTGAGACGGAGGTTTAAGCATACCTGTAAATGCTTAATCAATTTCATACCTCCAAGAAAAGGCAATTTTGCCTGTGGCTTTCAATACCCAGATTCTGAGAAAAAAAAGGTACCTATTTATTTTCCTAGCATATTGAGCTACCAGAAAACGAGACAACTCTAAGATGATTAAGAATTGTTTGAGAAAGGAAACTGTCACTCTTATTACCTCTAGCTGTTTGAATGCAATAAAAATGACAAAGTCATACGGATTTCTTAACAGCAAAATAACTTACATTACAAGAGAAACTACCAGTTATCCCATTGATTAACAAAGCTCATACAGTTGCACAAAGTGAATTTGAAACCTGTGATTCTTTCCAGGGTTAGTATGGTGACAAAATCATTAGCCATTCTCAGTATATCTTAATTAAAACCTAACCCCATGTGATCATGGTGTAGGCAGCCCGGCTTCTCTAGGCACTCACAGCTGGCATCTGCATCAATCTGATTGACAAACACATTTCTTGAGAGCATGTGCTGTAACGTTGGGGTTTTTTTTTCTTTCCCATGTGAGGCTTTGAAGCCAAAGCATTCCCATGGGCTCTGCCAGCCCTCTAGATCAGTGGCTCAGCACTGCCCTGTGGCCACTCGTGTATTTGCTAAGGTGTATAACATAACATGAGCTAACACTGGGCTTTCGTTTTCCTTCTCTGCTGCCTATTAAACTAACAATAAGCATTCTGATAGTCAGGTCAACTTACAATATACCTTCATGATCACAAAGCACCTCCACCACAACAAATTGCAGCTTCATATTGGTTTAGGGCAATGTTTTGGGGAGTCACACTCAAGAGTTTTTCCATGTGCCACCTGATTTCACTGATTCACTTGATGAGCAGCTGACAAATTTACAAGAACAGGACATATAGAAAATTTTGACCACATTTGCATTTGTCTCAAGCAGCTGTGTATCAAATGGTGCTTAAGTAGTTAAAGGAAATTTATGTTAATCAACTTAAAAACTAGCTTGAAGCTTATGACTAGTCTTAAACTTGTGGAGTTACTGTAGATAAATATTTTAGAAAATGTGCATTGTGTTTACATTAAAGAGCAAAGATACTTGCTTCTTAATTACACAGGTTTCTGCTAAATGATTGTAGAATAAAGTCTGGAAAATGAGCATATCAGCCACTCCCTGAAAATGTAGTGAAGCAAAAAATGACTAAGAATCTACATTTACAGACATAATTAGTTTAATGCAACACAACATTCCTCCTGAATTGGTAATTCTTTTCATCTAATTACAGTTACACAGGAAAATTAGATAAGTTTAAATGGAAATACTCTCTATAAAATCCCTTTATAAAAAAAAAAAAGAGCCTAGGTACACAGGTGGTAGTCATTTTTCAAAGTCCTTAACTTCATTAGTTTAAAAGCAAAAATCCAAAACACAGTTGTTCCCATGCTTAGATTGGCCAACTTTTAAAAAAATATTTTGCAGCCAATTCTGAAGGACACCACCCTCATAGGATCTAAACGCAAAAGTGTTAGATTAAGAAAAGGGATTTTTTTGAGGTCTGGATGTGAGAAAATTGATACTGACAATGACATATTGATGTGTCAATGATGAGTAAATGCAAGAACATAAAATTTTGAACCACCTTTTGGAAAGGATATAAAATATTCAAATGTCAGAACTGTAATGTCAGAACTGTTTATAATGTCAAGCGATGCATGTTGCATACTCTTTGTGTATTCCATTGATCAACCCAAAACCTGGGATAATATTTGCAGATGATATAGCACATTTCTTGTGCAAATGGACATGGATTTGAAATGAATTTGGAACAAACATATTTTCATATTGAAGTCTTAATAATTGTTGATGCTTCTAACAGTAACATATATTAGTGTGATGCCTGCAGGGCACTGCCAGCCAAGGAGAACTTACGGTATAATGTAGTAATTTGCTAAAACTTTTTGCAGACTTGAGAGAGAATCCATCCCAAAAGAACCAGAGAGAACTATAATTTTCCCTTTCCAGACAGTTCATGCAGTTCCATTTCAGCTCATAGAATTAATCTTGTTATTTATAAAGCAAGGTTGAGTTGTTCTTAGCCTAGTTTCCTAAGAAAATGAGGCATATATGATCATGCCATCAGCGAATGCCTTCCCTGCACTCCTAACAGATACAACATTCAGCAACAATTGGAATCCATTTTGAGAGACAGTAGAATCCTCAAGGAGATTAAATTATTGAAAGCTTTTGACCAGGTATCTGGGCAGAGCAAAGACACCTAAATTTGTACTCCCTGTCAGGGAAAGACAAGAAGAATTCAGGTGTTGAACAGTCTGTTTGGAAGAAGCCAGCAGTCCCATCAGCAAGGAAAAGTAACAGTACCTCTTTCTGTCTCATGCAACTGTGGCAAAAAGCCCAGTGAACAAGTTTTCTGGAGGACAAACAAGTCAGAGAACATTAATCTGAGAAAACAGAGTGCTTATGAAATTATTTGGTTTTAGCTATTCTTTGAACTTCTAATTTTACTCCACAAAGATAACAAAATTTCAGTCCAGTGCTTCTATAAAAAGTGAATTTGAAAGAACAGTAGCTGAACCCTGCCAAAACCATCAAAACATCACATTATTTTGATTTACAGATGTGATAAAACCAAGAGTAGCCTCTTAAGGAGGATGCATGTCTCAGTAATATTAAGTTGACTGAGGTCTTTCCCAGAGAACCTACTCCAATTTTGAGTAGCCATTAGAGGAAATGGCTAATGCAAACCAGCCTTCATTTTTAGTTGATCTGGATGGAGTCCTATGTAGAAGTTTATGTCCACACTTAAGATAGTAGGTTAAAAAGTCTGTACTTACAAGAAGAAATGTATTAACTTTGTGTCTTCTAGAAAGGTTGCATTTTGCAATATTTTCATTGTTTTATTGATTTCTCTGAACAGTGTTCATAGAGACGAAATAAATTATTTGTACTGCATCAAATAGCTTTTCTGTTATATGTGGGTAAAGGTTTGTGTTCTGTGGCTGTCACAGTCATTAGCAAGGGAAAGAATACAGAAAAGGAGAAATATGGAGTCAAGAGATACAATTGGTACTCTTGAAGCAGGTTGCTCAGTGTTGCCTGAGCAAGCGTTGATGACATCAAGCTCTCAATGTATTCAATATTATCTTCCTTGAAATGATGACAGATGCCACATCCATCACTGTATCTTTCAAACGCTGTGTCTCCTGCCATTCTGTATGACTTTGAGTACGTTGGAAAGGTCAAAACTTTTTGTAATCAAATCCATTAGGTAGTCATCACTTTCCACACCATTCATAAATTCTTCTAAAGTCAGTTCCCCTGAAAAGAAAACAGATACTTCTTAGGAATTGAGGAACTTGGTAATCACTCTCAGCCCAACAAATGCCATTCATGCCAGACTGAATCCCTCAGGAAGGTTCCTCATGCTCTGCTGATGGGCAAGTGTATGCAAAATATTTTCTAATGTTTTCCCTCTTTGTATCAGATCCTAGAACTCAGACTTGCTTTTTTTTTCTGTTAAAAGAGATGAGATACACCTTTCACAGAAGTCTAAGGCAACTCTGAGTGCTCTATGGTGACAGAAATGTGTAAAAAAGGGTGCTCATGAAATGTATCACAGCTGAATTTAGATGTCAGGACTAATTCACACTGAGCTGAGTTGAAATTATTTTATAGCTGATTTTAACAGAGATTAGGGTGTGATTTGCTGAGGATTTCCAGGCATACTCCCTGTGTTGACAACTAGGATCTTTTAGAGCCATGATAAGATGTAGTAAAAAAATAGTTTAAGTGGTTTGATTCTTCCATAAATTCTTTCATAAATTCTTCCAAGCAGCTGAAATAGTAATCTAGAGAATGATATTTTTGGGCTTACATGAAAGTCAGGTAATACCTTGAAAGTTATGAGACAACTTTAAAATCTATTTATTGAGGAGCAAGAATATAATTTATCATTCTTCCTCTTTTCCTGCTTTCTTCCCTGTCAGCAAAGGCAAAGGCCAGTCCTAGCTGTGTGTATTCTCATATGTTACACAGGAGTGTATGCAATTCTCTGATTGGAAGTTATTCCAGTTATACCATTTTTCTCTGAAAGGAAAAACGGAGCTTGGTTTAATAGGAAGAGCTTGATTCTTTCCTCTGAGAATGGCTTAAAGTTTCTTGTTAAAATCACAACAATGAATGATTTCTCACTGAAATAAGAAATGACAAGAGGCCAGGCAACGAGGAAGATAGTTAGATGACTTAGAGCCCGAGGGTACAGGGGAACAGCAATTCAAGTTGCGTGCAGTTTTGATGAATGCTTAGCTAAATGACTTTTGGCTGTTTTTGGATTCAAGTACTCCCTGGAGGCTTCTTTATGGTTTTTTGGTTGTTTTGTTTTGTTGTTTTTTTTTTGTTCATGGCAACCTTAAAAACTTCATCTGATATGAAAAAGGAAAATGATCAGCATTTGAAAAATGCAAACTCCACTTTGTACCAATGGGCAGTAAAGGCTGCTTCCTCTTTAGTCTTATGGGTTCTCACTGCACTGGTGAACAGGGTCATATAAACAGTATTCAATTGGAAAGATGTCATTTGACAGAAGTCCTGTCTTTTAGGCTTCAGTGAGAAGCATAAGACCCTCTCCAGGGGCTGGTGTGCAGTGTCCTGAGAATGTTTCTGCCTCCTCTTTCACCCCCTTTGCCTTTATAAAATAATCTATGGAGCAGAGACAGAACAATCTGACTCTGTACGCTGGTCTGTCTCCTCCTGCTTTGCCATTCATCCCCTCACTTCCTCCAATCTCTCCTCCTATCCCTGGCACTCCTCTTACTTCCCATCTCCTTCCCTCTTTATTGCCTTTGACTGAAGTCTTTGATTGGATGGCATTCCTAAAAACATTCCTGGACGTCAGATGGACATGTTGCATCATTCTCTTGCTTATGCAGGTCAAATGGTTGTGAATTCCCTCCTCTTGATCCACGCCAGTGCTTTTCAAAGTACCAATATCAGGGTGCAAGCATACAAACCCCACCCTAGTTAGCAGTGAGATGTGGTTACACTGGCATGGCCAGACCCATTTTTACTGTGACAAGTCTCAGATTTTCATTAGATCAGATTTGAGCTAATGTAAATAAATTGCAAAGCCATCAGATTTGTTTTAAGAATTTCGCCTTACGACCATGGTATTATTTCTTGTCTTTTAATGTGAGGAAGAGCATTGCAACTTGTCTATCTGTCTAATTAGAAGGTACAAGGAAATAGGATAGTTTAAGCTACACTTGGTAAAATTTGTCCCATTCCTCAGGTGGAGCTAGTCCTGCTGCTTTGAAGCTATTTAAAAAATAACTATGGAAAGCAGTTTGAAATGGGAGTTTTATGAAGATAATTCGGAATAATTGATGTTCTGGCATGTCATTGCTAAAGTATAAGAAACATAAGCTTTTTTTTTCAGCTGATGGTCTAGTTGAGATACAATTATTACTTGCAGTAATATGGTTTATGGTCAATATGGTCAAATCAGGGGCTAAAGAACAAATAATAATAGAGTTTGGGTTAGATTTTAGAATATTACTATATGTTATTTGCAGTCCTTTGGTAATTTGCCTCCACCCAAAAGATGGGCCAAGCAGGCAGGCAAACAATCCTCTATGAGTTATTCATATGTATGACAAGATTGTTGCTTATACTCTGATTACATATCACAAATAGCTTTAAAAAAAAAATTAAATAATTATACTTGATTGCACAAATAAGACCAGAAAAAGCAACCAAAAAATGCTTAAGATTCCTGGCTGGGATCTGATTTTGCTCTGCAAATATTCCTAATTTGTAAGTGATTGTAGTAATTGATGTACAATGTAATTGTGAGTAGAAGGAAGAAGTATGAGAGAAAACATTCACATGTGACAAGTTCCCTGTTAGGAGCAACTCTTAAGCAGTGAATTAAAGTTTTGTTTTCCAAATTCAAGTCCAGTTGGCTTAATCTAGCTAGCTTGAGAGAAAACAGCAGCAGGTTTCTTAGCATGTGTTAAATACCAGCCTTCTAAGGGACACCCAATATGCTGTTCGATCTTTAGAACGTTAGATCGTTTGCAACTATGCATCTTAATTGTTTCTCTTAAGCGTTTTAGATAAACTAAGCCAACACAAATATATTAACACCCCCCCCATCAAGCTTTTATTTTGCGGTGCAACCAGAGCACTTGCATTTTGGATAAACAGAGCAAGACCTCCATGTTTTAGCCCCTACTGCATGTAATTCCTATGTCAGCTTAATAGAGTCAGTTGATTTACACTTCACCGTAAAGCTGAAGTGATGTGGGGAAAAGAGCAGATTCAGGCTTTTAATTAATCTAAAACACTCAGGTCTTCAGTAGCGTGGTCAGCTCTCATCTTGATCCCACAGTGTCTTATGGAGGAAACTCCTGGCCAATGCCAAGAAAACCTAGATTCTTACCGTCATTGTTCACATCTATCTTCTGAAATATGATGTTTGCGAACTCTTCAGCAGACATACTGGTGTAGCCATTTATAGCCTGGATAGCCTGAAGGCAGAAATGCAGAAAGCTCTTTCAGACTTTTTTTCCATTAAGTTGTGAAAACAATACACTGGCAACTGCAGCAGTTGCAGTGCAGCTCTGTAGTTCACAAGCCCTTTCAAAAATTTCTAAATAAATACCTACTTCAAGTAAATCTTTAGTAATGAGGATCGGAAATGTAATTAACCTAACATGGCCTGAAGATTACAGACTAATTTACATATCTCGGAAGGTCTTCTGAAACCTTGTGGCATCTCTGCTCTGCAATACACTTCAGATTCCACATCAGCATTTTTATATGGCCCTGGAGAGTTCTCTTCTCTTTTGAGAGTGCCCTATGGCCTGTGTAATTTAAATTTAGTATTGTTTTTCACAGCTGAAAGCACATGAGGAGAAATCCTGAGTCATTTTCCTATTAAGATGTGTTTCATTTAGTAATCTCGAATTAAGTCAGACCAGCATTTGGCAGAATTTACTTGTCCTCCAAAGAAATTAAGCAAAACAGAAATCTCTCTTCTACTTTCTCTGTGATAAAGGGACCCAAATATCTGGCATAAAGGTATAAATGAATATTTTTGCAAAATTTTATCCCATTCACTGAGGCAGTAATTTTTGTGTTATGGCGATCATTCAGATTAATAAATTAGGAGCCTGTATATTAATAGCCAGTGGTCTAGAAGTAACAAACATATGCTTACAGAGTTGGATTCAAACTCAATCTCCCAATTAGTGACTAGGAAGATACGTGTATATATATTTGTAAACACATATGCTTGTATGTTCTATAATGGACATAGTATAGAGTTTGTTTTTCTGTACCTGAATTATCTTGAGATGAACTGTGTTGTGTGATGTAATTCATTGTATGTGCCAGCTGTTTCTTAGAGTATTCCTGATATTATCTTAGAACTCATTGTATTTAAATAAAATGTAAGTTAACCCTATTCAGCACCGATGTGGAATTCTTGACCACTTAATTTTACTTTGTACAAAGGAGTTCAAAAAGGCAGCAAGAATTTTACAAAAGTAGGTGCATAAACTTGTTTGTATTACTAATTCAAACTTAGATGCTTTTGGTGTCTTATATGTCTGACCCTGATGCAGTCTTCAGAAGGTTGTACCACTACCACAGTTAAATTTGTTGTAGTGCTAAGAGTAAAGTAGTGGTTCCTGAATTACTTAAATCACTGACTACCACAGAATCACCTTAAATAATAAAATAAAATATATGGAGTGTTAGGCATTGAGAGGGAACATGGCTGTCTGGAAGGAATTTTGATAGTTGATAATTGATACTTGATAGTTGATAATGGCCTGCCTGTCCAAAGTTTGTGTAGCTTTAGGGACAGATGAAGTTTTATTAGAACTTCTGTGATTTAAATGTCTCAGATATGACTTTTGTTTTGTTTTGTTTTGTTTACTGATGCTTAGTATAAGCAGGGTCCCTAATGGCAGTGAGCCTGTATTTTTATTTTTGTTTAGAGCCCATTGATTTTGATCTAGCCTAGGTCAAATAACTTAGGCAGGTTTAAGTTAAAGTTATTATACTCTGAATAAGAAGAAAGCAAACAGACATTAAAACTGGTTTTAAAACCAGGTAAGCTGAAAAAGAAATCTTCACATTAAAAGGATTTTAAGTTGTTTGTTTTTTTTAAAAAAATAAAGTTCAAGTCAAAACACAGTCACCTCATTGCCTCTGGGTGAAAAATTATGGAGAATATCTGCAAAAGAAAGATGTCTTCAGTCTTAAACAAGGAGATATCTGTGGGATGCAGCCTCTCCCACCTTTAAAAGGTGATACATCAACTTTATTTGTCTGACCCTGTGGCTCCATCTGGCTCCAGTTCCTTTTAATTTGGGCAGCAGCTCTTCAAAGTCTCTAAGAGTGTCTAGCCAGGCACCAGCAGTAATACAAAATCAAGAAAAAATATGTTTCTTGTTTATTATGACATTAAAACCCTATTTAGATTTTATGTTCCCTGCAGCAAAACCTTGATGTGTAACAAGTCCTGTACATTTAGGGAGCAGTATAAGTCATTCATTTTTGCAAGGAGCTCTATAATACCTTTTGGATGAAAGCAGCTACTGAAGTGCAAAATATTATTTCACTAGAGCAAGATGAAAAATGCAGAAGTCATTTTAAAGGAAGAATTGCACTGCTTTTGTTTTATGGGTTTGAAACGGACCCATTTTCTGGAAAATTTTCTACAATATTTGTATCCAAATGTCACTGCATGATTTAATGGTAACATTAAATTTGCTCTATTTAATTTTAAAGTAGAGATGATGGCACTCATATTAAACAAATCTAGAAGCATTTTAAAAAATTAAAATATTGCAATATTTTGATGACATCTATATTGTTCAGTTTGAGAATCCAGTTTTCTGTAATAGACTGGCACAGACACTTTTAGCCCAGCTCATTTATTCATTATGCTCCTTCAGTTCTAACCTGCTTTATAGTATATTTTATCACAATAATGTCTCTACTGTTTCTACAGTTTTCATTATATTTGTAGAAAAATGATTTAAAGTAAAATACTACTTTACATCCACTACCAAGAAAATAATGGCAGGAGTGTTGCTAGCCAGAACAATTCTGGGTTTACAACTGTAAAACATTACGTAAAGTACAGACAATCCATTTGCAACACACGATAAACCACTGTTTCAGGGGCAATGCACTATGTAAAATGCTATTTCTATTGGTCATAACTTGCTTACCGAGAATATGCTTAACAATTCTTGTTTGTCAATACATCCGTTTCCATCAGCATCGTAGAGCTTAAAATACCATTTCAATTTTTGGTCAATTTTCCCTCGTATAACCAGGTTTATTGCAGCTATGAACTCTAAGAAGTCTATAAATCCATCCTAAGAGAGAGAGAGAAAGAGGAAAGAAACAACGACCTTTTAAACAACATTTGTTTTCTGTTTATTCTGGCAATTTCACAGAAATGGGTCATCAAATTCCCTATAATGCACACAGATTTATAAAGCTCATTAACACATAAATCACCTGTCATTTTTAAAAAAGGATGCACTCAGGTGGAAGCACACTGTAGGAAGGGATGTTAGCACAGTCAGTTTTGTTCTCCCCTGAAAGCTGGGGGCAGTAGGGATGGGGGGCAAATCTGTTCTGAGCGATTGTTACTGACATTTTTTGAGAAGATGAGAAGCAGTTTTATGGTAGACTTCCACATGTGAAAAAGGGAAGTCTGGGAGATCTGATTTGGTGCTAATGAGATGTCTGCAGTGGTGTTGCTTATATGCTTATGGGTACTGCAGAACTATGGATGACTTCCATTGCAGCAGTGCTGCTCCAGGTGTTATTCGTCTGATAGAACATGGTAGTAAGTGTTGTACATGGTAACCAATAACCTGGCATGAACCCCAGGTACTGTGGTTTATCCATATAAGCATCAGGTCTCTGACTAACACATTATAAAGTCTTCAAGTCATAAACTAGTTTCTAAATAGTGAGGATTGTGAGGATATGCATAGGGAAGGAGCATTTCAGATTGATTTAATTCTGTATTTTCTGCTTCCTTCTCTGAAGCTACTGATGGAAACCTGTCAAGGACAGGACCCCATAATCAGGTGGTCTAACCCACTGTGACAGTTCCTCTTTCTGTAAAACTGGTGAGGTTGGAAGAAACAGTTGTTGAATTTAGAGTGCTTGCTACACCTGTTTTTCATGTGCATATAAAAAGAATTAACAGCTGGTAAATTTAATCTTGTAATTTTTACGTTGCTCAGAATCCAATTGCTTGGAAAACCTTGGAAAGACTGTCATCAGTTTCAAATGGCCTGTGACTGAAAAGGCTGGATGAGTGTCTAGTAGGTTTAGCATGTTACTTGTTTTTATTGTCCTGTATCGACACAAGTCTTGTCCATTGAGGGTTTGCAATCAGCTGGCATTAATCTGTCCTTGAGAGTGTACTGGCCTAAAGGAAAAGAAGTCCTGCAAAGGTGCTGGTGTTCTGGTAGTGCTTGTTTTGATTTCTGGGCAAGGCAGTTTGGCAGAGTGGTACCTAAGAGGTAAAGCCAATGTTTCACACACGATTAGATTCACACGCTGGATTAGATGTACATACAGAAATGGTGCGTACATAACTTTTGCAGACTGACCTGTACTGCACAGCTGCTCTGTGCAGGTTCTGATGGGGTCGCTGGATTTACTGTAATTGCAATCACAGCAAACCCAGCAATGGCAAAGAGACATTTAACCACTGTTTGGGATTAAATGAAATTTGGCAGTAACTGTATGTCATTTTCAAACAAGATTAGGCTCAGTATTAAAAGCAAATACTTTACCAAAGATGACACATAACATACCAGAAACTTTATGCTTCGTTTTGGCACACCAGCTTGAATTTCAATTTTGCAACTCTAATTTCCAGATGCATCTCATCAAGTATTTTACTGGAGGGCAAGGTTTATTTTGCTGATTAGGTTTCCATCATCTGATTTGATAGATCTATTAAGAACATAGTTAGATGCACTTCGTATTGCATTTTTATTGCATTTCCTACTACTTATTTGAACTACAGATTAATTTTAGGCTTGTTGGATGTCCGTGATCAGAGTAATTTTCTTCCTTCTCCCTTACATTTCACTTTGGAATTTGGAAAATAGTATTTTGTTTACTTTCTTCCTTCATCTTGGTCTTACTGTTGTTGCTCTGACAAAATACTAGAAGTTTGGACAACATAATAATCAGCTTAAGGTGTTTGGGTATGTAATTCTGATCATTTTGCCTGTCCCAAGCAGGAGGGGACTAAAGGTCAAAGTAAAACATGTCTCACCTCCAAAATGTTTCCAGGAAAGCCCCAGCCATGTTCTCAAGACATGCAAAGACCATCACTGACGTACATTGAGGTGCTGGAGCATGTCCAAGGGAGAGATACCAAGCTGGTGAAAGGTCTAGAGAATAAGTCATACGAGGAGCTGAGGGAACTGGGGTTGTTTAGTTTGGAGGAGATTGAGGGGAGACCTCATTGCTCTCTGCAACTACATGAAAGGAGGTTGTAGGGAGGTGAGAGTTGGCTCCTTATCTCAAGTGAATAATGACAGGACTAGAGGAAATGGCCTGAAGCTGTGCCGGGGGAGGTTTAGATTGGATATTAGGAAGAATTTCAATAATGAAATAGTGGTCAGGCACTGGAACAGCCTGCCCAGAGAGGTGGTTGAGTCACCATCCTTGGAGGTATTCAAGAAGCATGTAGGTGTGGCACTTCAGGGCATGCTCTAGTGGCTGAGGTTATAGGGGGTTTTTGTGGGTGTTTTTTTGGTGGGGTGTGTGTGGTTGTTTGTTTGTTTGGTTTTGTTTTGGGTTTTTTTGTTGTGATCTCAGAGGTCCTTTCTAACAAGGATGATTCTATGATTCTGTGATATTAACTTCAGTGCACCAGTAAAATAAATGCTGAGAAGGAAGACGTTTGTCTACAAGATATGGAAAGAGAAGCACTGCACAAATACTTGATTAGAAATGTACTATTTTTCCTTTCTACACCAAAGATCTTACATTCTAAGTAGAAAATAAAATATTTACGTGATTCTGAGGTAATCTTGTTACACATATATAGAGCCTTCTCAAATGAAGAGAAATACTATGGTTTTTACAGTAGCATCCAAGAGCCTCGGAGTAGTACATTAAATAATAATAATAAAAAAAGGTAACAGTAACCTATGGAGAGCATCCAGTGGTTCTGTGCGTACAACAAATAATGTGTTATGATGTTATTAAAAGAATAACACTGTGCTGATTTACCCACCTACTGCTCTATAACCATTCATGACACAAGTATCTAGATAAGGTCCTTACATGTCTCTGGGTTCTGTAAAATTTCACTCTGTGCAGCACACCCAGTAAAGTATCTGTTGCTTGTTAGAAAGTCAGTAATTCACAAGCAAATGGCTGTCGTAAAAATAAAAATAAAAAAATAAAAAACAAAAAAATATGTACAGACACCAAATAACATATTAAGTAGAGCTGCCTTCCTCAGCTGCAGCTGTGGGATACTCTGGGCACCTGGAAGGGGGGTGAAGTCCTGCTCTCTTTGTTGTCTGTACCTACAGAGCAAGCTGGGGTGAGCTCTGGGTGTGATGCAAGACAGAGGGGCAGGAAACTCTGGGGCCAGAGAGACACCAAAAAAATGGGTGCAAAACTTCTTTTACATGCCCCAAAGTCTTCTGGACTTTCTGCTTAGCATAGTAGGCTTAATAAATGTATATACAGTTTTGTTTTTTTGTGACCAGATTAACTAGAAGCTTACCCACATGAAGAGATGAGGGTATATTTACCAGACTGTTACACAAAGTTCTGCTCTGACCAGACAAAGAGGACCTGTGAGATCTGGGGAATTAGACAACAGCAGGACCTTTGTGTTAGAGGAGTTGGAAATGCAGAGCCAGCTTCGTGTTCTGGCTCTCAGGGTTGTAGGGTACCATGGTAAAACCTGGTGAAATCCAAAATATTAAGAAGACAATTTTCATAGAATCACAGAATCATAGAACTATTCAGGTTGGAAAACGTTGGTGATCCCTTGGGATCACTGAGTCCAACCATCATCCCTACTCTACAAAGTTCTCCCCTAAACCATATCTACCAACACCACATCCAAGAATAAACAACTACGCCACCCCCCTCCGCCCCAGCTCCCTGCCATCACTCACAATTTTCATTCATGATTACCAGAGGAGCAGGAAAACAGAGACCAGAGCATTGGGCAGATTCCTCTGCTCAGGCTGTAGCACAGCAGTGCCCAGGAGGGCTGTACTGAAGAAAAGCATGTGCTGAATGACCTAGCCCTCTGCCATCATCTCCTTAATAATTAGATTCAGCTTTCTGCACCCCTAGTTTTGAACCTCTGACTGTGCTTTTAGGAGCATCTTTCCCAATTTACAGCAGTAGGCTGTAGCAGCAAGAGAGAAAAAAACAAAACAAAACCAACAAAAACCACAGCCATGAATGAATAATGCATTTTTTTTTTCTTGGCAAATCTCTTGCTGACAAGTCAAAGAAATATTTCTTGATTGATAAATCCAAGAATGTAGCAGAACAAATCTCCAGGAAAAGCACTTTGAAGACATAAGTGTCTTATAGTGGCAAAGGTGCTCTATTTGGCAGATTATCTTGGGTGCTCCTAGGTAGTGTTTTTAGGAATTAAAATCTCAAGGGATGGTACACAAGAAAGCTCCCAAAAGTTAAGCACGTATACTATCATTCCTTAAACCACTTGGTACGATCAGATAAAGGACCCGAGGACTCTCTACCTTCTTCATGTAGTAGGCCTTTTTTATTTCTGTAAAAAATGTAAAATTACAGTTTAACTGTTATATTGTCATTACATGAGTTAGTGGCCAAGTTAGTTAAAACAGATCATCCAATTTCTGATGCGTTTTTTTCTGCAGTTATTACTTCCCAAGTGTGGTTCACCAACATCATTGTCACCAACACAATTCTCACAAAAAAAATAAATAAATGTGAATAATGATTGCATAGTTTCAGATGATTCAAAGCAACACTTAAAAGGGAAAAATAAGAAAATAGAGACCTGGAGTCACCTCTAACTGCTCTATGCATAATTAATAAGGAAAAAAATAGAAAAAAAGACAGTTGCACTTAAAAAAACCCTTAAAATTTATTTAAATAAAAGAAGCAGATTGCTGAACTGTTTCTCATGAAAATTACTTTCCCATTTATCTACATTATAGTTTAACAAGTAATATTTAAAAGTAATTATGATTAATTGTACAAAGTTAATCTTCATTGCCTATTCATCTAACATGACAAAATTACAGTGTTAGCTGGTAATGGCAGCAATATGCTCCAAGTGCTTTTCAAGCTCAGTGGAAGCTGCAGAGTACATGTTAATTTGTTTACACTTAAATGAAATTTTCAAAGAAGCCCTACATATGTTGTTAGAAAAGTGAAATAAAAACCCCTACTGAATTCTTGCAATGTTGACACAGACCTCACTTTAATATCCCATCTGAAGAATTAGCCTTCTACACTTGATGGTGCTGTGCTATTACAGGGGAGCTACCTTTTTGAGATCATAAAATGTACCATCAAATCCTACAGTCAAGGATTCAACTGTACTGACATTAAGCAAATTATTTTAGTGAAAATGTTAACCTAGGCTTTTAGCTGGTAATGACACATAATTATAGCATAAGCTAGTACTGTCACAGTAGTAAGTCCTGTGCCAAACCACTAGAAAACAAAATTAAGATTGTGAAATTGCAGTAATAATTGTGGGAAGTGCTTGTGAAGTAATAGATTCCTTTTTTGGAATCAATATATAAAATTGGATGTAAAAAAATTCTGGAGATAGTTAAAAAGCAGAACAAAAAAAATATTTAAGACAGTCTATAAATAAATAGTGTTTCATGGAACCAGGTAAAATATTCATTGAACATGGTTTCTGTTCTATGGGTACAGTACCTTTCAAAGGCACTTAAGCATGTTGACAAGAATGATATAACTACACTGCCTTTAACACAGCAAAGTATACTTTAACCTCCTCCTTTACAATAATTGGGCTAGTTGTTGGATTGTGTCTGAAACAAATGGGAAAAGGATTTGTACATATACACATCAACTCCAAAAAAGCCAGAGTATTTTAGGAAGAAAGAACTGTAGATTTTCATTACTTCCAACAGAAGAATTCTATCTGGCTGAGAGTTATCTTGATTCTTATTTTCTTCTAGCCCTTAGTTTAGAAGTTTATTGGGTTTTTTTTTGACACACAGGCTTTTATTGGTAGTTCTAGAATGTGATGGGTATGACTGTCATAAAAAGAAAGTTTTCTGAGTATATCTTCTTGTGGAGGCAGATTAGAGGCATTTGTGAGGGTGAAAACCAGGAAAAGCAAAAGTTAGACTTCTCTGGGCATAGTGGTAGTGCTATCCACATGTGTGGGGCCAGCACAAGAGCCACAGAAAAGGAATGACATAAGATGTAGCATGCCTTGCAAACCACAATCGCTCTTTGCCTCACAGTGTAGTGTGTAAGGCAAATGATGCTGCTGCAGCCTTACTGCCTTGGTTAAGATGGCTGGTTAGAGTCAACTAAAAGTACTTGTTCAGAGAACCATTTCAGCCGGAGACATCCCTAAAGTTATATGTGTAGCTGGACTTATGTTTGCACAACTATGTGAAGACTTAGGATACAGAAGAGGAATGTTGTTCAGGAAAGTTAGGGAAAATGTTTCTATAATTCTAATCCTCTCTCACACTATTAACTATTTGACTTAGTTATCTTGTGTTAAGTTTGGTAAAAGATGTAACAGTCTAGGCAGTTCCTTAGGCATCTTGATCATTTACATCACAGCAGCTGTTTCTGGTCCTGAGAACACACCAGAGCAAGGAAATCTCAGAAAGGAAGCCCAAATGAACATAAAATTTTCCAGCAAAGGACAGTTAGCAAAGATGCCCTGAGCCTACCTGTCCAACAAGAGGTGGAGACACTTAATATTTAGGTTCCAGGTAGTGTTTGCAGTATTTCTCATACCAGTAATTTTATTTTATCTTTTAAGACCTCTTCATGCCTTCAATAAGAACATGGAAGGCAGATACCACATAGTGCTAGGTAACTGTTGCATAGCTGGGACGTGTCAATCCTTAACAAAATGATTCTTCAGTAGAATCTCTAGCAACTAAGTGCCTCATATCAATGAAAATAATATTCCTCTGTCTTTCATAATTCTTAAGAAAGGATGAATGAATTACATTAATCATCAAAACATGTCAAAAATATTACATCTTTCTGTCAACATTTGTATACTTTTCTTGGCATATTAGATGCAATCACTGCTTTCATAGAGAATTTAGTGGGCAAATGATACGCATTTCCTTCTACTACAATACCTGAGAAGATATACTCCTATTCATGTCCCTAAAACCAGAGAAGACAACATCTATTTATAGCCAGAGCACAGGATGAGATAGTGAAAAGTCTACCTGAAAATTGAAACTGTAAAGACGCAGCAGGACAGTGGGAAAGGAGTTGGGGTGAGGAAAAAAAGAAATGTTGGTGTGCCTCCCAACATTTGTCAGCCCTGTGCAAAGTAGAAAGAGTGAGGGAAAACTCATTCTTCAGGGGAGGAAAAAAAAAAAAAGAAGAGAGAGAGAAAAAGAAATTGACTTTACATTGCTATGCTGTAATTTTGACAATTAGCAAAGTTTTATTGAAGTAACACATTTTTACATTTCTTATTATCTATTCTACATCAAACATTCTGTTTTAACTTTCTTCTATAGATTTTAAAATGGATTCCTTTTAAAAATCTTTTTTATAGTTCTAATATCCATAATGATGCCAGATGAACTCTAGTTTATCACAGAACTGCTTTAAATTTTAAATGCAAAAGTACAAACTAGAAAGATTATTAAAGATTGACATCAGTTACTGGTTCCTTATCTAAAGATTTCTTGACCTCTTGGATGTGGAGTGTCCATTTTTCTGCATCTACCAACTTTATCTCTGCATAAGAAATGTAGCAGAAAATACTGTTCTCTGTTGAGGACTATCCAATGCTTTATAAATGTTAGCAGAAAATTCTCAAACTTGCATAATTTTCCTCCTGTGCCAGATACCTATTAATCTTCTTTACTCTTCACAGTATATCCTACTTTTCAAAATCCAATTTCCTTACAAAGCAACAAATGCTTATTCCTGTAGCTAATTTCAATTAATGCCAAATTAAACAGTAAGAGAACTACAATAGCAGGATCCCATTTTCAGTACATTGCTTCACAAGTTGAATGGCTATGCAAATATTGTCCTTTGCAGGTCGTAACAACCCAATCAATCAGTTCTTACAGTGTTCAGTTTTTATGTTTAGTGGTGGCAAAATCTATCTGCAAGCCAGTGGAAGTGGATGACAACAATCTGGTTTTCTGATTTAAAGAAAGAAGATATTTTAGAATAAGCGTTAAATAGTAGCAGTGCTGACTATAGAATGTTTCCTTCATTCTGTTTAAGAGCAACTAACACTTCCAATATATTGTGGATACACCCGACATTATTTTCTTTTATCTGTTCTCTCCTTTAACATTGATGTAACCTCATTTTGTAGGATATAATCTCTCTGAGTTATGCTACATGTTCTCATAAACAAATATACATCAGTATACTTGGTGACTACTGAAGTATTTTAGATAAACATAACTGTTTTCTCTCTAAAAATCATCAGTAGGCTGCATGAACTAGGGCTGCATGACAGTTATGCATGGACTGAGATGCAGAGAGAATAAAATAAAGCAGGAGGAAACCAGCTTACTTGTATGTGGTTGCAGCTTTTTCATTTTTGTATTACAAGCAGCTTAAGGGTGAAGAACACTGAGCTATTTTTTTCCTAAAATGACCTAATAAAGAAAATATTTCAAAAAGTGAACTCTGTTGCACCTGTATTTTAATAAAAATATTATTTTTGAAAGTTTTCATTGGAAAGCTGTATATATAATGGCTTGTATACCTAGAACTGTTGTAATATGTTGAGGCAGAGGCATGAAAACCTGTGGAAGTCTATGCTCTGCCATGTATAAACATGTGTCTACTGACAAGTTGTTTAAAATGGAAATCCTAAGTATGAGAAGGGTATCTGTAACAGACTTCACCTGGAAGCAGCAGGGCTAACAAGATTAGATGCAATTCACAATTGTAATCACTGCCCCCCACCCCCAAGTGCCATTGGCATCTTATGAGGTTAGTAAGCCACACTTTACCTCCTAGAGGTTATAAACTGGGCATACTTGAAACACAGAGGAGAAAGTCTATGTACTTTTTAAGAGTGTCTTACCATCTTACTCTATGATAGAATACCTCCAAGCACGGAAGATACCAACTTAACTCAAGGAGCATTAGGCTGCTATAATTGGAACTTCAGAATAATCTCTGGCCTAACACTTTAGCACAGGTAAATCTGAGCAGATTCCTATTTTTGAGAAAACAGAAGCCTATATGAGAAAAATATTTTATGCTGAGAATAGAAGACCTTATTAAATTACTCAAGTTTTCCAGAACGAGTTTCTTTAGATTTAGATCAACTGTAAACTAGTCCCCAAATTATGTGCTTTTTTTATGTGCAAGCTTCAGCAACAGAAGCAATAGCAATTGTAAACCATAAAACTCTACTATTAAACAGTGGTATTTTCCAGCCACAAGAAGTTAGATGAGGAAAAAAAATCAAGTCATATATATATAAAAATCAGCTGGGGGGAGTATGTCTAGTGCTGTCTAGCTAAACAGCACTTCTATAGAAGTGTAATATTAAGGAAATAATTTCTATGAAGAAGTTTTGTATAATTCACCACTCACTTGGGTAATGGCCCTTTTATTAGAAAGCAACAACCAGACAAAAATACAGTAGCAAAATAGAAGAAATTTTGAGCTACAAATCTGACAAGCTGCTAAAGTGCTGAAGGAAACCAAATGTAAGCAAAAACTCGAATGACCCATTTTTTTTCTGAATTTGTGCATGCAACCATTTACATCCATTAACTTCTGTAAGTTGGAGCTGAAAGATTATCATATGTTTAATATTGTGCAGTGCCCAAATTTTCTGTAATGTCATGGAAGGATAATGACCCCTTATTTATACAATCATAACTGCCATTTGTGAGCCTACAGTGTGATATTCCCAGTCAGCCATCCATTGATTGCTTCACACATCTATACTTAATTAAAAAGCACTTTTCAGGATCAAAGCTTATATTTCTGGTAAAAACCCTGGGGAGAAGAAAAAGCTGTAGAAAGTGTATAGGACAAAGTGTATGAAATGAGGAGATCCACTTATTTTACTTCATCAATAACAATGTTCCTTTCTTCTGCCCTAAGAGGCTGTTGTGACTTTATTGACAGTTTAACCACATAAAAAGCATCATAGCCGTGTACTTGAAAACTATTTGATTGATGCTTGTGATTTCTAAAAGTATACCTTAAAGATAGTGGTAATTATTCTAGGGAATAAAGAAAATAAAATGTAATTTAACTTATGAAACCAGAGTACTATTAACAATGCTAGAAAAAGAAACAAAGGCTGTGTGGTAACAGAAATGCTATCATTATACTGAATAGATTACAATAAATCAAATCTGTCATGCTCTGTAAAATGTTGTTATAGGCTCAGAATATAAATCTTACATCTTAAATTGTTCCTTTCCATATTTATTCCAAATAAAAATCTCTGCTAGTCTCAAATATGCCAGATTTAGTTTTGCTTAGCTGATATCCTTCTTTAGCAAGGCTGATCCTCTTGATTCCTAACATACCTTTACAGCTGCTTACAGGCTAGCGATCCGCGTAGGTTTCTGAGCTTTGCTGCACTCTAACTTGACTCCCAGGTACTGTATTGCTTTAATACCCATTTCCCTACTTCATTTTTCTGGCCTTTTCCCCCCTCCCATTTTTCTTTCCACTTGGAAGCTAATCTACAGGTTGGGATCTCCTTGCGTAACCGCACCTCAGCTCCAAATAAAACAGAGATCTGAATTTTTCAACAAACCTAGCTTGAAACACCTGGGATGTTTGTGGGGGCTGGAAGAAGTGTTTGTGCCTCCAACAGGTGTCCAAAGATCACAGTCTCTCAATGGCCATGTGTGTGTGATAGTTTGGAAAAGTCCTTAGCTGTGAAGGCTAGCAAATGCATAGATTTGCTGTACTTGAGTGGCCTAGTCCTTATTTGGCAGATGATGATGTGCTGGTGCTGGACACACATGGTCTTCTCTGGTGGAGGGACTGCTGTTCCAACCTGCGCAGTTTGCTGTAATCAAGTAGGCCACCCCTTGTTGGTCTGGTATCTATGACCCCAAGCATTATCAAAATATAGACATGGAAGAAGACAGCAGAGGGAAGTGCTTTGCCTTGCATTGACTATACAGCCATACCCTGCTGTCCCCCAAGGATATGTTCCTGGAAGGTGTGATACTTAGCAATATGATGATGAAACAGTTTTACCTGAGACTGAATTCTTGATAATTACCCTGGTTTTCCATCCTTTAGCTTTGACTGATTTTGGTTCACCTGAAGAAAGTGAGGATGAAGACAATGATAAGGTAAAGTTCAGAAAGATGCGGCAAGAAAGTTCATGGTAAAAGAGGGAGTACAATCACACAGATGAAGCAGTTGAGATCTTTCAGGATGGTGAACCTGAAAGCCATAGAGAAAAGACAGCACATTCTTCAGCTGACACTCCTGGCCTTCTGTCAGGCTCCTCCTGCCACTCTGTCCTCCACAAAATGCATACTGTCGCTCTCAGTTTAAAACACATATATATGAAGTTCCCCCAGGAACCTGTCCTCTACTTCTTATGGTAAAAGTTGCTTTGCTATCTGACAACTTGACTGCTTCCTACGAGAATGATGACAGCCTGCAGGGCAGGGTGCCACAACTCTGAAACACTAGATAGAGAAGCAATAATTAGCAGAGAGTTCTCATTTTAAGTCTGTTTGGCCACTGCTACAGCAACTAAAGGCAAGCAAATACTTTTCTTCCTGAAACCTGCTTTTATTCCACTCTCTTCACTTTCACATTAATTCAGAATTTGTAGGTCTAACAAGTCTGAAGGTTTCACAATTTCACAGTTCTGTAAAGCTTGTACTGACAGGGAGCACCCTGGAATGCTCCAGCATTACAATGCATGCAGGGCTCAAGGTGGCCAGCTTCAGGAACTTATGAGCATAAGGCAGCACTCAAGACAGGCCTGGAAAATAGCCCACACTTGTCTGCCAGTCTGCATAGACAAATTTTGAGCAATAAATGCCAATCTCAAACTAGGATGCTAGAGATGCAGGAACAAGACACTCCTACTCACTTAACCTTCATAATCACATGGTGGAGTTATAAAGATCAATCCTGTAAGAAGTGCTAAGTGCCTCATGAAAAACATCACCCTCCCTCCAGCCTGACTTAAGCCAGAGAGTAATCAGTATCTTATAGAATCAGGTCAAGTTTTTGAGAAGGACCGTAATCTCAACAGGCTATGCTACAGCTCTCTCCACAAGAACACTATTAACTTTAATATCAGTTTAATATCAAATGCAGCATATGAGTAAGAAAAGCTTGAATGCTCTGCAAATGCCCATGACCTTTTGAATGTTAAACAGAAAGATGCAGATATTGCCATCTGTTTAGCCAAAGCTGGTTCAGTAGGCAAATAATATAGAGCAAACTCTGTAGTTGGTGTGTTGTCTTTCCCCCAGAGACCACCTCTGAGCCCTAGAACTGCTCTGTGATTACAGTGACTGAGGGAGAGCAGGGACACATCTCTTGTAGCCATTTCATCTGCAGGTGAGTGCCAGCTGGGGCAGTGGGGTTGAGGGAAAAGGAAGTGAGAACTAGGGAGGTGAAAGGAAATAAGCAGATAAATAGGTATGCACAGTCTGATAAAAAATCCTGTATTTTCTTTTTCAGCCATCATGCCTTCCTGTTAAAGCAATTGGTCATTATGTCAAACACCAGGGAAAGTGCACCAGGCACGAGACTTAGGTGGACTGCAACCTTTACATTGTATGATCAGGTAAGAACTGTCCAGCAGTAGTTCAACCAGTGCTAGGCAGCCTTCCACTTGCATCACTTCCACTTGGACACTAACAGCTCACTTGGATCTCTTTACATGACCTTACATAAGCTCTGTTCACAGGATCCCACTTATGCACAGGCAACTGGGGAGTTGCACACATACACTGACCCTCTCCTCTCCTTCCTGTCTTCTCCTCAAAAACACACTACTGCTACTTGCTTCCAAAGAGCAAGTCTTGTGGAAGTGTACCCATGGTGACTGAGGTGAATTAGAGACACTGATGAACAGACTTAGAGATGGGGCCTTAGAAAATAGATTTTTGTCAGATTCTGGAAAAAAATCCCCAAAACTTACAAGAGACTGTGTCCTGGTTTGAGCCAGGATGAAGCAAATTTTCCATTTACTGATTTTTATTATTTTTTTTTCCCTTCAGTAAGCTTTCTTTTAACTAGTAGCAGAGTGTTCCAGCTAGGAATGATAGCAATTGAATGTTTTTGTAACTGCTGGGTCTTCAAGGTTGCACCTTAACTCTGCTGGCTCAATCACTACGGGGAGATCTGTGACCCCCCCGTAGGAGGCTGAGTTAGACAGACAGCAAAATTGGCCAAAGATATTCCATTCCATATATCTGTGTAAGCTCAGAGGAAGGTCAGAGATCACAGAAGACAACTCCCTTCCTGCTTCTTCTCCCCTTCTCTTCCGTCCATGGCCAGTGTCCAGGGAGGACTCTGTCCATCCATCACCGTCGACCCCCAGGCTGGAGCTCTCCTGACCCTCATCACTTTGTGCTTTCTCCAGCAGCTCCAGGATTTCTTGGGACTGGTCACAGCTCAGGAGATGCTGTGGGAGCTACTGGGGGTGGGGGGAGGCAAGGTGCTTTTGCCTAGAAATGTTGGACAAGATGATCCTCGGGGTGTCATCCAACCTGGAATTCTGCAATTCTATGATTTAATTGAATACCTGTTTTCAGTGTCCCTTTAGTTTAACCAACAATAACTAAAAAACCTGTAAAAGACAGCAAAAATGGGTGGGGTAAAAATGCTCTGATTTAAACCTCAGTCTTACAGCATTTCTCACTCATAGTGGGGGACTGGAATAGCATATAATAGTTGGTGTTACACATGACAAAAAAATGAGGGTGAGTTTATGGAGCACACAAAGGCTAAAATTTGCAACCTGCTGCATAGTTTGACAGCACTTAAACTCACAAACAAAACATGTTGAGATAGTAGAAATTCTACAGAAATCACCTGTTCCTGAAGACAACAGTAATGAAACATTTCTACATTTTAACCAAAAATATAAAAAATCATAACAATCTGGAGCTGAACTGATGAAACTAATATAGCAAAGTTATTTCAAAGAACACTGAAACAATGAGCACAGAGACTAGTTTGTATATGGGAAGCCCAGTGAAGCAATTCCAAATGAGTAACCTGTAGCAAACTGAGTTGATGCTAAAAGGTGAAGATAAAATTACAGTATCTATTGAGATCTACAATAGAGATATCAAAAATCTATCTGGTGTTTGTACAATATTCTGGGAATTCAGAAAAAGATGCAAACCGGAAACAGTGGGACTATGAACTTGCACTGAAAATGACAGTCCTGTAATAAAAGGAGTTGCTGGTTCAAGGCCAGACTGTTGCTAAACTACAAGAACATGGGCACATAGAAAATGCACTCTGTAGTTAAAGCAGAACTGTCTCTGTACGTGAACATGAAGAAAAAATCTGATTAATTAATCCTACATTGAAAATCTCATAAAATCTCATCAGTTTTGGAAGGGATGATGTAATCTAGATTTCTTTACAAGTGAAGAAGTAGTCTTTTGAAAGAGTTTGAAAATAGCAGTTGCTTTTTTTTTAATAATAAAAAATATTTACAGCACAGTGATCAGGAGCTACTTTGATATTAAAAATAGCAGAAAACTAAGATAATGAAGATGACATTCTCTCTCTCAAGTATTATGAAAGCAGTGGTAACCTGGCTGTAGGCAACTTTAACTAAAATCTCTGTGTTGTGAAACAAGAAGGTCACACATCTTTCCACTCTGATAGATTCAACTGAATGCTACCTGTTTGAAATGGAAGATAAAAAAAGACAACTGCTAGTGCATGAAGTGTCAAATGCCAAATTTTAAATGCATTCAAATAAAGAAAAACAACTTAAATATATATATATATATTTTAATCTTAAAGTTGTGTCATTTTCGCCAATTAAGTGTTTGTCTTTTCCTCTTGATTTTTTTTTTAACTCACCCTGGCTCACTCCAGCCCTGCTCCCTTTCTCTTTCCTCACCAATTTTACCTGCCTATTGCACTGAAAAATGCAGTTTTTCTCTCTCCTGCATGACTCAGCTTGTCCTTCTGGACCTTGCCCTGTCTCACTCCCATCCTCTTTCTTCTCTGCACCCTGCAGCTACCAGGTGCTGGGTCCTTCCGATGCTGAATGCATACAGAGATCTGCTGCTGCTCATTTCAGTTACAAAGGAGAGGTGCCTGGACAGGACCACAGAAAGCATCATTACAGGCATACCCATTTTCTAGCCTAGCCAGCCAACTTAAAAGCAGTTTCCTTCTCCCTATCCTGTCATCTCTCTCTATTAACTTCATTGCTAGTTCCCCACATGCACATACAGCCTCAGAGTCCATTTATGTGTCTTAAGTTAGATGCATCCTTCCTCCCAGCTCAAGCAGACCTGGGTGAAGTGTTTTCAGAGGGACTACCTAGGCTGCCCAAATGAAAGAGAGTCATCTGGACAAGATATAAAATCATAGAAAGGTGAGGTTATCTTCTTAAAAGAGAATAAACTGCCTATCTTGGTCAGAAAATTTACCCCATGAAGGCTTTAATTTTTTAAATTAAGTCCCAAACTGTGAGGTGCCAAGCATCACCATCTTCTCCCTATGGCCAATTCTACACTTTTTAAAACTATACAAATGAGTGTTTAGCTTCTAAATTCTGCTTTTCTCCTCCTAGGCATGTTACAAGGAGGAGGACCAAGCTAGCCTTTCCTCCTCCTGTATCTTCATCAGAATAGTAGCTTGCTTTTAAAGATTGTTTTCCTCACCTTCATAAACCAGAAAGCTTTTGTCCTGATGGGGAAAGTTTCTACTAGGACACAACCTCTGATCTTCCTGGCTGAAGGGAGAGCACTCATCAAATTCTTGCTAACTCAAGAGTGGGGATGAGGAAAAGAGATCTCATTGCTGCTTTCTATGGCATTTTAACCATGGCATACAAAATGTGTGTGGGAATATACATACAATCACTTTGTTATTCTTTCATTGAAAACACTGATCAAATACTGGCACAACTTTGTTAATTCATAATCTCATTCCTTGTGTGCCTGCTACTGTGTTTCTCCTTGGCTTTGTGTATGGATTTAAAACCAAAACAGAAAGCAGTGACCTTTAAAAAATACATCTATAGAAGCCTATTATGTCCAATTCCTTTTTGTACAACTGCTTCATTATTCCTGACATGGATATGATGAGCATAGCACAATGATACATATCCTAGTGATGATCATCCCTACTCTACAAAGTTCTCCCCTAAACCATCTCCACCAACACCACAGCCAAACAACCCTTAAACACATCCAAGGATGGTGACTCAACTACCTCCCTGGGCAGCCTATTCCAGTGTCTAACCACTCTTTCTGTGAAAAAAAAATTCCTAATGTCCAGTCTAAACCTACCCTGTTGCAGTTTGAAGCCAGTTCCTCTTGTTATTGTTGCAGTTGCTAAAAAGTGTGGCAATATTTTTGTCTAGTAATCCTTGTCCAAGTGCTTTGCTGGGCCTATGGGAGAGGCAACCCCTGCTGAGAGACACCCCAAGGGGCTGGAGCTCGTGGCTGCCACTGTGAGCCTCTTCGCCCTCTTATTACAGCTGAGCAAAAGACCACATTTATTCCCTTTTTTTGTTTGTTTGTTTGTTTTGTTTTGTTTTTTCTGAGCTCTCTTTGTGTTGGAAAACTAATCTCTTGCTAAGATTTTAACTACTTTTCAACACTTTTCCTCCAGACCTTGCATTTCAGTTTCACAAGGGTTTCAACTGATGCTCAAAGAAGGGATGGAACACTATGTCCTACTGCTTTTTGAACATTTATTTCCATCCCTTTGTACTTGTGCATTGTTTGTTAATATGATTTTCTGTTTGTTTTACATTTTGCTTATTTCTTCCCCTTTGTGGATAGTATCTACTTATTTCATTCCTGCCAATTCCTGATTATTTACTATAGTTTTTCTACTGCATTTCTTGCTTATTTCCATTTATCTTTTGGAAGATGGTCTTCTGATTTCTTATCTATGCAATATTTCAAGTCTACCTTGCTTCCCCAGCTCAGCTTTAAGACTTGCCTTTTTTAAGGGCTAGGTAGGAAAGTAAAACAGCTGTATGACTCTTACAAACTTTCCAAAAAAGAATAAAAATGGTGATAATAAAATTGAAAAAAATAAAGAAGATTCATTTTAACTGTCAAAAAATGCAGCTCAATGGATCTTTAAGAGATTTTGCATTTAAATGGTGGAGAAGATAATTTTTGAAAATGAGAGTGAAGACAGAACTACCCACACAACCTTCCAGCCATGAAAGCAGGGAACAGGAGGATTTTGAGACTGGTCCAGTCTCAACTACAAGGAATCAAACTTGTTTACTAGATTTTTTAAGAGCTCTTCTCTTACACAACCTAAATTACATCAAAAAGAGTCAAACAAATTCATATTTCTCAGATTAAGTAATGCTGCACAGATGCTGGAAATTAATGAGAAAAATACTGAAACAATTTCTTGTTACCTACTGCTTCTAATTTGATATCACTAGGCTAAAGTCCTGTACTGTTCATTGCTAACACATACATTTCATGACAGAATAGTCCAATAAAATTTCTTAGCCAATTCTTAGCAAAGATGTGAAATAATCTGCTCAATATTCTTGTTTGCCTATACTTGTTTACTTACTTTGTAGCATTTAAACCCTGGATTTTCTTAAACTCATGGAGAGCAATTTGCCCAGAACTGGCATTGATTAAGAAATTTCCAGTGCCACTGACTCTTTTCTACTGCAGGAAAATCATCAGCTGGTCCCCCAGCACCTACAGCACCACCTGCCCTTTCTCTCCATCCACACCACAATGTTTGCTCCTATGTTCCCTGGCTCACCTCCATCTAGAATTCTACCACAAGCCAGAAGCTGTAAAACTACCATAAACCTCTTAAAGATCCTAGCAGATCTGGATTAGGTAAAAATAGAAACTCCACAGGATATTCCTGAGGTCCTGAGGACCTGTCTGAATGCAAACAGGCTTGCACAGGTGGGTCCTTCTCTCTGGCTGGAGCTTTCTTGACAACTAAATCTGTTCCCAGGGCTCAACCTGTTTCTGCAGGGGCTCCCTTGAAGATGAAACATGAATTTTGTGCTCACTTTGTGTAATACCCTATGTCAGATTTGCAGTCTTGGTACTCTTGTGAAGCTTAAAAATGCTTTGCAGTAAACATGTGCTGGCTAAGAGGACACTGAATGCTTAGCAAACTGTGAAATACTGTAGCAGTGCTTTGTTTGGAGGACTTTGCATCCAGCCCTTTGGAAAACAGGTAAAATCATAAATCCTGCAAAATACTAATGATCAAAGAATATGCTGAGTTGGAGGGACCCATCAGGATCATCTAATCCAATTCCTATCCCTGTGTAGTGCACCCCAGGAATCACACCATGTGCCTGAGAGCATCATCCAAACACTTCCTGAACTCAGACAAGCTTGGTGCTATTTATGGTGACTTGGTTGTGTGCCAGGTGAAGGAAGATAATATGTAAACAGACCAGACAGCTTCCAACATCAGCATTGAAAATGAATGTACTGATAATCTCTCACAGGAAACATCAGGTGATTTAAATACAAAAACTAGTAAAATTCACACACTGGAACCTGAGGAGAAGATCTAGTGAGCTACTGAAATTCAGGAAAGGGACTTTTTAACTGAAGGCAGACTCTTCATGACTCTCAGATTTAAAGTACATACTTTGAATCTGACTCTCATCTAAAGCAAGCTTGTAATAGGTGTTTTTCATATAATCTTTAGGTAAAAAGAACTAGGAATATGTCCATATTTATGCAATTCTGAAACAGGAAGAGCATGGGGAGGCACTAAAAAGTAGTCATATGGCTTCATTTGCATAATCCACTTAACACACGTTCTGTTCACACAGTCTCCGTGATGGGTTTTCAGATAATACAGTGACAGAAATCTGAATATTTAAGGAATGACACGTTCAGTATCATAGAAACGGGAAGCTGATAGAGGCACCTTCAGCAAATTCACATTCAGGGAGAAGCTTGCAGCAGACTGAAGTCTGTTTTTGCATGGAATCTCAATTCCTAAATGCCAAATATATCCTGCAGAAGATTAGATGCCAAAGTCTTTCCTCATCTAGTAATGTCAAAGATCTGACAGTGATTTTTACCATCACAGCAGCAGACAAAATCTGATCCTCTAACAGAAGAAAAGTAATGTAGAGACATCAAGGAAAATAAAAGAAAATAAAATTTTTTACTTGGAGATATAATTGCACTGCAGTGGAAAGAAAATCTGAACAATAATTACTTTTTTTGCCTATCTAAATGTTATGTTACTTCAGAACCTTGACTTACATGTAGTTTCTTTCACAAACCAATTAAAAAAGAGTCTGTGTATTCTGTTAAGAAAGAGTTAAACAAATTCAGCTGACCAAATCAGGTAGGTTGTTATTCCAGTGAAGTGTAATGGAGAGGAAAGAGACTTGGTTAATCTAACTTGCAAAGAGCTGGGTAATCTTGAAATTAAATCGTTTTGCTCTGCTTTTCATGCAAAGCAGTCTTGAGCTGGATTTCTGTATTAAGGCCAGAATCCAGAAGACAAATGTATTTTGATTGTGCTACACATAAGTAATGCTCTTGTTAGAGAAGTGTCGATATAGTCAGAATGATCAAGAACAGTATGAGGGTACAATTACTGAGAAAGCTTGTGCCAAACCATAAAAATCCCATATGCATTACTCTTGGCAAGCTGGTACACCAACAACTCATTCTTCTCACGAAAATTCGTTTGCTAAGCCAGCCTGGAGCCTGGAGTCCTGTAGAATGACTTCACAGGAAACATACATTGCAACAGATAAATATACACATTGTATCAAACTAAACAGATGTGGTGTGAATCCCAGAGGGGAAGCTTTTGAAATCCTGGCATGTGGGTGAGAGGTCCTGGTCCTGATTTGCCACAGTTTTATTAAGTGAGGTTCTCACAAGGCTTTATTGAGGGCAAAAGAAAAATAAAACTGAGCTACAACTTATCTAGATAGTATGTCTTGTATTTGAATCTTGTATCCATACAGTTACTGTTTCATGAAAAATTATACTGTTATTATTTCATCAAAAAGTGAGGTTTTCTAGTGTTTAAAAGGAAAAAGTAAAACCTTCAGGCAAAACAATCTGGTTCATTTGATTAATTCTTCTAAGCATTTAAGCATTTCCAGCTACTACATTAAAACAAATAGATTGGACAAGAAGAAAAAATTGCCAGCCTTTTATCTGGGAGTAGATGCCACATTCTTAATATCATTTCCAGCTGCAAAAGGATACAGACTATACAATCCCAGGTATGTGACTATTCTCAGTGTGCCAATCTAGTCCTGCCTTGGAAATAAATTTGCCTGGGCCTGTTGCTGCAGCAACTCAGCTAAGAAAATCTACAATAAAATCTATGCCTCAGATTATAGTAACTAATGCAGAATTGCTACAGAACTGTTACAGATTGTTAGAGTTCTTACAGAACTAAAAATGAATATCAGATCTTTAGTGGGAGCTCATTATTAAATAATGAAGTTATGAGCCTAGCATAAGCAGGTTTGTAATGGATTTTATGAAGCCCTAAAAACCAAGACATTGTTTAATTTCATTAAAATGGGGGGAGGACTTCTAAGTGGATAAAACATTGAAACATCTTTTTGTGTTTAACATGGAACATTAATTAAACGTGCTCTTCTGGGAATAGCAAAACAATAGTGTAGATTTATACAGACTGTCTTTTGCTGCATCCTGGTACCCCAGCTCCACCCTCTACCCTCTCTAGGCAAAAGGAAACAAGTGCCTGATTATATTGCCAGACAGCTGTTGCCCTAAACAATGAATAAAAGCTGAATTCTGCAGGAGTGGGGCATTCATGCTGGTGTGTCCCCACAACCCAGCTGCCAAGTTTTATGAAAACTTTAAGAGCTAATTAGCTGAAATGCCTGCTCTTTGCAATTTCATTGAAATAAGCCTGTTGATTATGTAATGGGGAAACAGGAGAAGGACATCAGAGATGGATGGATAGGACTATGTAAAAGTTTAACTCTGATCTGTGTATAACCTGTCAAGTTTAATGCATACATCTTAATATCCATCAGATGATAACTTGAACTTTCCACTTTCCACGTGCCAAGTTATTTGTATGGGGAGAGAGACCCTGCAATTAGTAATTTGTAAAAACCCAACCAACCAATGAAAAGACACCCACTGTACCTACACAAAACCCCAAAAAGCTCCTTGCCTTTTTGAGCTGGAGATCTTTGCTTGTTTATACAGCTTCTGGGTTCACCTAAGGCTTTTCTTCATACAGAATGACAGGCTACATTTCCTTACAGAAAGGTACTCTGAATAACCTAGTTATGGAAAAGTATTCTTCAGAACCATAACATGTTCCCAGCTTCCCTGAGCAACCTGTTCTAGTGTCTCCCCACCATCATAGTGAAGAATTTATTCCAAAAACCCAATTTGAATATTTCCTCTTTCAGTTTGAAACCATTACCCCTTGTCCTATCACTACAAGCCCTTGTAAAAAGTCCCTCCCCTGCTTTTCTCTATACCCCCTTCAGGTACTGGAAGGCTGCTGTAGGTCTCCCTCAAGCCTTCTCTTCTCTAGGATCACCAAGGCAGTGTAGAGGGGAAGAATCAGCCCCCTCAACCAGTTAGTCATACTTGTTAGATATTGTAAAATATATAAAACAATGTCAGCAGTTCTGGCAACTTCTGATAGGCATTTCTCTTGGCAAAAAAACTGTTTGAAGGGTACTTTCTTCTCCCCTTTCCATACCCTCAGTTATTTCAGGGCAAACACTTCTGTTTCGCTCTGCCTATGGCTGGTCCTGCACTGGTATGCTATCACCTTGACCCAAGCTTGATTTTCAGGAAGTGTTTATTTCATGTGTGTTCCAGTTTTCTTAAAAGTAACTAAAACCAGCTGCAGACTTGATTTTCTGAAACACCCTCAACTCAACTCACTAGTTCCTTTGAAAGTATTTGTCTAAAGCAAATTTTGGAAATATTTCCAAGTATTTTTCAACAGTAATGAATTCTCAAGTGCTTTTTGCAGTATACTTTAAAGCTAAGATGAAAAGCTCTTAGATGAGCTCAGACACTGTCCATGTATGTTACCCAATAAAGTTAGCATTGGTAAAGCTTTACTGGGGAATTAAATGCATTAATTTGTTAATTGAGAAGAACATAGTAAGTTGACAATTTCTGCCAGTCAGATTCCATGTTTATGGACTAGAATTTTGCTCATCATCTATAATTAGCACATTGATTGAGTTAGGTAATGCTACTTAATAAAATCCCAGTATATTCAACCATCTGGTAATTGGCAGGGAGAAGAAAAGAGATAAGCCTGATTTATCAGGAATAGTACTTGAAGATTATGTAGCAAAGAACTACATAATCCCAAAAAAGCAAGCTGAATTGGAGGTGGAAATATGTGTAACAAGAAAAAGGTGAACAAAAGTACCGAAACCAGGAATTCTTATTCTACTGGCCACCATATAAGAAATTAAAGGCTGGATGTAAAACCACACACAAGGTACCTTATACTTTCAGCATTTTCAGAAACAGATATAATTAACTTCATAATAAAGAACAGAAAGGCCATTTCTGGAAATTGAAATTGTCTGAATTCATTGAGATCAATGATATGGGCAGAGAACACGAATTATTATTATTATTTTATATATTTTTTTTAAAGATAAGTTTTTATACCATGGTGAGCCCATCTGTTCTCTTAGCTGGAAGCAGACAATTGTGTAGTATTGACAACTCAGCCTAAATCTTAATTCAGTTAAGGACAGACACTTGTGTATGAATTATATATGACTTTCCACTTCTTCCATAGCATTTGATATCAAGTGTTATTTTCACTTCAGGGGAAAATAAGGCACAGTCTTCTGGATGGGTTTCATGGCTAGAAGGAACCTGCATTAACACAGAGTTGGAAGAACAGCAGTGCAACCCAACAGCCGCTGGATGCCTTTGGGATGACCTAGGATGTTAACCAGAAAAATTTGGATGATAGATGAAAACCAGACAGAAGAGACTTTGAGAAGGGGGGAATTGACTGATACACAAATAAGCCACAGCAGGTGCTCAGAATGAATCCAGTGACAGAATGAATCATATTGTGTCTATGTTGCATATTCTTAAGGCGTTAATACCTATGGATCCAGCCAAACACCAACTGCTTAAAAAAAAAGATTCTTCAAGCAGAATTGTACAAATAAAACTTTCAAATACTAATAAACACTGAAAATAATAATAAAAATCCAGATTTCATAGATGAGAACCTATTCAACATGTACTAGAATGGCCATATGTGATTCTCAAAATGGCAAAATGTACTGGGAACAGAACATCCAAAATTTTTTGCCTGCAACTCATGTTTATTTGCAGGTAGTTTTCTACTGAATCATCTCTGAATTGCTTCTGTTACCTCTAAATAGTCAGAATTGCCAGCTCAATGAAACGTGTTGCTGAATGCATCAAATGATACAGCTGTAAGAAAGCCAGGAAGTTAAGAATGAGTTCTTACCTTATTCATGTCGAATGTGTGAAATACTTGTTCAACATAACTGTTAGCTTCTGGAGTAAGTCCATTTAGATCCAGGACATGTTTGAACTCATGCAGACAAAGCTGTCCAGATGGGCACTCCCTCATAAATTTTGTGTACCAATGGTGAATTTCCATAGCGTTAATGTCATCCGCTGATCCAGCAGCACCCATAATATCAAACATAACAGGTAACCTTTCTCAGTGTTTGTTCATCCAATTGTTCACTCTTGCTTCCCAAGAATGATTGTGCAAATAACAACTGTCTCTTTGAGAGCTACTTTAAACCTCTCTACCAATATAGTCTAAGTAAATATAGTAGCCTAGCAAGATTACTGGTGCCCAATTTTAGTGCACCATGGTTTTACCAGCTGATTATGGTCTTTGTGCACAGTCAGGTTGCAGAGCCTCAGCAGGTCATCAGGACCAATTATACTGATTCTCATCTTGTGTTGGCATCTGTGGTGCTAAAGCTATGTAACCTGCATGAATGTTGAATAAGCAACACACAGGGACTTTGAGAGTAGTTTCTAAACCTTTGTTTTTATAATTCATAAGTTTTTAACTAAGCATTCATCCACATTTTAATACTTGGATACCTTTTGTGCAACTGCCTTGCAGCAACTGACTTCTCATTTTTATTACTTTTGTTAGGTACCATGGTCTAAATCTTACCTTATAGGCCAAAACTGCAACACGATCTGACTTGGATAACCTGAAAAAAATATGAAAGCAGCTATACCGTAAGCACAAAATCTTGCTATTTTCATGAGACAGCACTTCTACAAGCATCTGAGTCTTATGTAAGCCAATGTCCTAAAAACTGTTTCCCCACTGACCACTGCTCATTCAGTCTCATGCTTCCCCTTCCCTTAGGCCATCATGAATGCTTGTGGTTGCACTTGGTAACAACTGTAAGAACAGACCCAGCCAAAAGTTTGTAATAAAATTGAGTAGTAATAAATATAATTAGCTTTAGACAACATTATTTAAATTTTGCCTTGCATGGTCTCACAAAACATTGTGTTGCAATAGAAAACAGATTAAGCAGAGATAGAAAAGGGTGCCCAGCAGTAGAGGGTGTGTAAGACTACTTCTTTTATTGATTTAAATTGTTTGTGGAAACTTGTAGTGTAATATCAGATTGTCTGTGCAGTTCATGTTTTATAGCCTTACAGCATTTGCTATGGCACGCAGCAGTTAAAGACTAAACTGGTAGACGGTAAAAATACAAATGTTATACTTGAGCATACCCAAAGGATGTTGTCTCACTAATCACACTCTGGTGGGTCTTACAAGAAGAGAGCACTATCTGAGCAGTATTTCCACTCCATTCTACAGAGCAGAATGCAGTCCAGCTGCCCCTGGACAGCAGCATGAGCTGAATGTTCCTCTGGGCCAAGTTTCAGGCTGCAAAAGTGGTATCAGCAGCCACAAGAGACAAATTTTATCTCAAAACTGCTAAGAAACTGAATGCTACTGTTGGATATGTCACAAAACTTGGTTTTCAGGTGGCAGAAGGAATGAGCAGTGAGTGCATTCCTTGGGTGATGTAACCAAACCTGGGCATGCTGCCCGTGTCAGAAAGATTAGGGCAGGATCTATGTCACAGCATGCATGGTCAAGTAATTAGGCATTATTCTACACTCTGTTTAATTCTTTAGGGAAATAAAGACCTGGGATGCACTAATCACGTAAAATTAGAATTGCAACATATTTCTCAGAAATTGGTACAAGTTTTCACTGAAAAAGTGATGGGGCTGGAGCAAGCTGGGCTGTGTCTGGGATAGGCTTTCAGCACGTGTTCCTAACTGCATTGCATAACCCGATGTCTGACCTGCCTGTCAGGACAATGCTGCTAAGGACAGAGAGACAGGGATAAAAAATGCACCTGGATACCTGGAGGATGTAAATGGCAACATATATTGTAGCTATAATTAAAATGTGATTTTTCTAATCTCTAGTCTCGTCTTGAACCACTTTGAACAATCTCCCCAGCATAAAAATAGCTGTCTGCTAACATGCTCTCAGTTATAGGATCGAGGCCTTCAATACTGAGAAGCAGCTGGGATTACCTGTGTAAAATACTGAACAAAACCAGAATAAATCTGAAACATGTGAAGTGGTATGTGGAAACACTCCAAGGTATCACTAGCAGACAAAGAATGCTGTATTTTTCATAACCAAGAACAGCAAACAAAAGAAAGGTGGCTTGAAGCAGCAATCTTCAGTGTTTTATCTTTGGTCATCAAATGTGAATTTTCAATAGCTAGTAACTGAAAATGCTGACACAGAGTTTTGCAAGTGTATACCGACCAAACGTTTTGTTCAGCCAAAGAGGAACTGCTGTAAACCTCAGATGGTTCTCAGATGTCTTTTTTTTTTTTTTTTTTTTTTTTTTTTCCCCCCAGAAATAGCAGCAGTATTCAAAGAAAAAAGAATTAATCAAAGGTTTCAACCATAGGTTTCAGAAGCCATAGATAATTAGATTTCTGTAGATACCGAAGCCTACAATAATTTCTTGTGCATTTTCATTTTTAAATGTGCTTCCGAAAAAAGCGACAGCCTAAATTGACAACTATTGACAACTAAGCCATTTCAGTTCTCGAAAGCATGCATATTTCTTTTATATGGCATGGAAGAATCTCCTAACTTTTGTTACTTACAGAAAACAAGTTTACAATGCCAGAGCAATTCACATTTTTTTTAGATAATTTCTTTAGTTACCTAAATTTTAGTTTACTTAGATAATCATCAAGCTGTTCTGTATTAGCTATTTGAGGAACCTGAAAAAACCTTGATTTTTATACTGCAGCATTTGAAAAATAAGCAATTAAACAAGCATGAAATGCTTATCAGCAAAGGTCATAATTAAAAAAAGAACACCCAGAAGACTCAAAGAAGCAGTGCAATAGGACAGAATAAAATGGAAACATGGAAGCTAGAATTAAGTGCAAATAGGAGAAGTAACTGCTTTTAAAGGAGTTTGTAGGCCATGTTCCTTTTAGGACAGATTAACTGGGGGATTAATGCTTGTAGATTAGAAGGGCTATGCAGGCAACACGATTCTTTTTAGCAATTTCATGCTGTCCTTGCTTTCACTCTGAGGAAAAGATACTTCTCAAGTTAAAGTACAATTTTCTCAGGCTTATTGTGTATGCATATCCAGAGTAGTTGGGGAGTATATTTCTCCATGTGTATGACCCTACAAGCAAAGTCCAGAAGTAGAATGAGGGAGAACGCAGAAGTTTTGAAGAACTTGCATTGTAGACATTGGAGACAATGTATTCTAAAGGGGAGGGAAAGCAGCTAGGAGTGGAGAAGAAACACCGAGCAGAGAGGCTCACAGGACTGAATGCAAGGCACTTGAAGAAAGGATGAAAAAAACCCCAAAAGTTCCAGCATAAAAGAAGTGTGAAGCCTGAAAAGAAGAAGCAGGACTTATTAATCAGAGTGAAAGCCAGAATTTAATTCTGAAGACTTAAATCCCACTGTTATGTTGGGAGTCCCTGACATAGTGTTGGACACCCTAGAGAGAGAGAGAGTCCTTAGGACACTGAAAGACTGGAAAGGTCAGTATTCCCTTCCACTTCCTGTCACAAACTATAAAAGCCAGGAAAGCTGAAAGCTGTGCCCTTCTGCCTTCCTGCTATTTTCTCCCTTGAGGGGGCTGCTGCTGGTTCCTTGCTGGTTCCACGTTCTTGCTCCAGAATCCAACTGGATCAGGTCCTGTGAGGAGCCATGGACCTCTTCTTCCCCCACGTTTTACCCCTTGTGGTAAGGGTACTGACACAGGTTCTAAAATAAAGGCTCTTGAGGCTCTGAAATAATTTATCTAGGAAATTTTTAAGTTTTCTGTGCATGATGCTATAAAATATAGGGTAAAATGTGACCTTTGAAACATAAAAATCACAGACAATGAGGATGATATCAAGACACATAAATCAATAGCTATTTTATGCAGAAGCTTTAAGGGACTAAACTCTAGCCAAACTTTTTCCCTGTAGCAAAATTCTTGTTAAGTCTCTTTCAGTGTTATATATTAGCACCACCAGTCTGCAATCCACAACAGTGAGATGCTTGCACTTCAAGGAAAACACTGCAATTTAGAATTTTTAACTGATACCTTTGCTATGGTGAAAGGCAACAAGCTTAACTACGGCCGTAAAAATCACAGGTCTCTGAAGTGAAAAGCCTTATTTTGCCTTAAACTTAAGATGGCCTTTCTGGAAAACTTTGAAATATTCCTGCAAAATAATCTGAGACAGAGATGACTCAGTTTTCTTTCAAAAAGAAAAAAATGCTTATGTCTGTATACTGTTGAACCGGTTACCACAAGGTCATATGGAGACTAAAAGTAAACATGAACTCAAAAAACAATTAGACAATTTCATGGAGGAAAAGTCCATTAAAACCCATTTAATGAGCATGTTATTTGATTGAGCCACAGCCACAGGCTGCTGGAAAGAGAGAGGGTACCTGTTCCCTCAGCACATGCTCCTGGTTATTGCCAGAGACAGGAGAGTCGATCAAAAATACTTTTGAGCTGACTAGTGAAGTATGGCTATTTTCATCTGCCAGACATGATCCAAATAGTGTTGAATTGGTTTCTCTTTCTCCAGCTGGTGATCAGATGTAATGACTGAAGAGCAATAATTTTGGAAAAAATTACTCTATTTCTACAGTCCTGTCTGAAATGGATGTCTGGGTACAATGCAGGCAAACCCAGTTTATTTGTAATTTGCACATTTATTATTAAAGCATTCATGTAAATTACTTTTTCCATACAGTTTCTATTTGCATCTTCCCATCATTTTTTCACACAGGCTTCGTGCTTCCTTGTTAGAACCCTTTCTGTTTTAATTTACCTTCAAGATTTTCAGCGTGCTTGTATGTGAAAATACGCAAATCTCAAGACAGAGTAATAAACCCGTAAATTAGTGTCTTGTTCTGTATCTGTTTTCTTAAGTGACAATATATATGCAGAAATCTACTGTCAAAGCCATGACCCATACAGGGACAAAAGAGAGTTTTACTGATAGCAGCTAATATGAGAAAAGAAGTCAGAAAGAGTTGTGACAGTCTACACTGAGGAGATTAGTAGATGGCAATTAACCTATAGTTTTTCCCTCTTCTATTGTTTTTATTATTACTATTAATTTGCAGTGGTTCTCACAGACTTTTTTAGATGCCTCAAAATTAGTTTTGTACATTGTTTCTAACTTGTTGGCAAAGTTACTAAAGTAATATTCTAATGCAACTAAAGTCCTTTATAACACCCTATATGGAAAAAAGAGATAGACAAAATAAAAGTTACTTCTCCTTCAGAAGGTTACTAAATATAATGAAATTCACCAAATGGTATAGCAATATAACAGTTACTGTTTGTAAGGTGATTATACAAACTTAAACTGAAGAACCTACATAACATGTTTATCACTTGCTAGCCTTGAAAAGAAATCTTACATTTAATAAGTCATAATTTGATTTGACAGCAGTAATCACATCTAATCCGTCAGCCCTTGCTTGGGTAGAATCTGGGATTATCATGTCTGTTCATGAACTCAGCTGGTCGCCGTAACTTATTTATAGCATATCCAAAAAGTTTTATCTGAACTTTTGCCAGCTGGTTGACAGGCACAATGCCAATTTTTTACATTCTTGAGGTTAGACTGAAAAGCTTGGAAGTTTTGTTTTCTTCCTCCTGTTTTTCTGTCAGAAGAACCCCAAAGAGTTGAGAGCAAGATCTGTTAATAGACAGAACAAAGAAAACAAAAACGCAACTGGTAGCTTTTTATCTTACTATCAACATTTGTTATTACATTCTGAGAGGCAACATAGAAAAATAAAACCAGCATGAAATTTAGTTTACAAGAAAGACACAGGGAAATATTTCAGCCTTTTATACTCCACAAAAGGAATTTCATTACCACTGTGCTATGCACCACTGTCTGCCCTGCAAAGTTCTCACACCGCCACAGCAATCTTTAAGATAGTGCCTGACTACTGTAATTCTTCACAAATTTTAAGATACGAAAAAATATCAGTAGGCACAGCATTTATTCAAGTGCTTCTTCACCAAATATTGACAACAAGTATTCTTCTGTGTTCCAGTCTGAAAAGCTGATGAAAGTATGTTAAAGAATTTACTTTTCACGAAGAAGTTGCACTCCTATGAACAGAAAAGGACAGCTTTGATGCTTTTAGAAGCAGAATGTTTGTTTTTAATCAACACATGCAATTAAAAGAAAGGCACAGAAAATCTGGTAGTCTTTAGAAAGTAAAGATCACTGTTTCCAGGAATTTTTGCTGATGTATTACGGATTTCTTTTTGCATTAATGTATTTTTATTATGTCACCATTAAGAGTAAACCACTTGAACTCTAAACCTTGAAAAACTGGATTCAGCCTTGTAAACAAAATTTGAAAAGAAATAAAGGGGAAAAAGGGGTTTGGGTTCCAGAGCTTTTTTAAGATTTGATTTAATAAAAAGTGCTCTCTAGTTTAAGAAGTGGGGGTTGCATATTCTCATATTTCTTCTCTCACAGTTCTTAAAATTCATCACATTGATATGGTTTGAGACACAGGGTTCACCTCCTAGAACAATTTCTACAAATTTGACAATTTTCTCAAAGATAATAATCCTAGTTGTGCAGTAACACATTTGAGAACAAATTTTCTAGCCTGTTATCAGAGAAATCAATGTATTCACCCTCTCCCCCCACTAAAATTTCACAAAAGCATTTAAGTGAACTAAGTTTTTCTGTGTTAATCTTTTATAGTCTTGACTGACACAATATTTTATGACTATAACTGAAAGCTAAAGCTGAGCTCTTTACCATCAGCTAGTGAGTAGCGACATAGTCCCACCTGAGTTATCCTCCTATGCCTTAAAGCTGACATTAGTGTATCTAAAAATAGTATGTCTGAAGCACTAGAGATAAAGACCAGGATGGCTAAACCTGCCCTCTGATACTATTATACTTTTAAAATCCCTTGATATAAAATGAAGCTCACTAGAACCATAGCAGGCTGCTTAATTCTGCAGATCAATTCCTGAAAAAGTTTGAAAAACTGAAGTCTGTTGCTGTGAAAAACCTCAGAGAATGTGAAAATACACTTTGGACATCTTCCAGTAACACAAGCCCCCAATAAACATGCATAGGTAGTGAAGTTTTCTGATGCTGTGAGACAACATAAGACAAAATAGGAAAAAGATCCCTGAGAACAAATCTGTATGTTTCTTGGGTCCTTGATGGGGAAGCTGGTCAAACTTTGCATGAAAATATCTGATCTTGACTTTCACCTTAAAGGTGTCTGGAAGGTGTTTCCTTTTTAAATTGGATCAACAATATGAAGAAGCCAGAGGAAGCAGCTGATTAACAAGGGTAGAGTGAACTGCAGCTTCTCTGAATGATGTTGTAGTCCTGCCTTCTGAGTTAATTGTACATCTGCAAAGTTTTAGAAACAAGTGGGTAACAGCTGTCCACATAGAAACTAAGCACATATAATGTGGACTGGTAAAAATAATCAAGATGAGTAGCTGTACTTACCAAGAGTGACTTCTAAAATGTACCAGTTTCTGTTGTAAATTATTGTGGTGGGCTGGCTGTGGCTGGCTGCCAGATGCCCACCCAGCCACTCTCTCATTCTGCTTCCTCATCAGGATGGAGGAGATAATGAAATTAAAAAGCTCACAGATCAAGATAAAAGACACAGAGATCTGTTTGCTCTGCATGAGCAGAACAGAGTTGACTTGGAGAAAATTAATGTAATTTAATCCCAATTAAAATAGAACACCATGCTGAAAAAGACAAACAAATAAAAACAACACCTTCCTCGGAGCCCTCCTTTTTTTCTTTTTTTCCACACTCAACTTCACCCTCTCAATACTGACTCCTCTCCCTCCACCCTCAAACGATGCAGGGGATGGGGAATGGGGAATGTGGTCAGTCCATAAGAGCTCCTCTCTGCCTCCATCCTTCTCACTCTTTTCCCCTCCTCCAGGGTGGCTCCTGCCCATGGACTGCAGTCCTTCAGGCTCTCCATGGGCAACAGCTCCTTCAGGGCATATCCCCTTTCTTCAGCATGGCCCTCCTCCTGGGCTGCAGTGCGGATACCTGCTCCAGCGTGGTCTCTTCCAGGAGCTGCAGAGGAATCTCTTCTCAGTTCCTGGAGAACCTCCTCCTCTCCTCCTTCTCTGACTTTCGTATCTGCAGGGCTGTTTCTCACGCTCATCCCCTCACCCCTCACTGGCTCTGCAGCCGTTTCTCTTTCTGACACAGCCTTTCCCCGAGGTGCCACCATCTTGGCTTAGCTGTGCCCCTTGGGGGGTCAGTCAGAGGTGGCTGGAACTGGCTGGGCACAGGCACAGGGCAGACCTGGCCACTCCTCAGAGAGGAGCCTTCAGCCCTGGGAAGCCAGCCCCTGGGCACCAGCACCCCGTGCATTACTTCAACCAAAATTTCAGTGCAGCTAAGTATGGGGACAAAGCAGACGTGGCCTGCACTGAAAAACAGGAGAAGCCAATCACTTCCCTTACAAAACTCATTGGAAAAATTGTGTCACTGCAGTCCTTGAGATCAATTCTGTAACATCATCACATGGCTACATGTCAGGTGGCGTCTCTGCGGTTTCCACTGAAATGGGAACCCTCTCTGTATCACAGCTTCAGAAGTACTTAAGAGAGCAGGATATTAGAATAAAGAAACATCAGAAAAGAGGATAAGAGTGAAGATGATTTACTTGGTGGGCAGTTTCCAATTTAGTAGACTTTTAAGCAACAGAAAGCATTTCCATTTTATGAATATTAATTATGTTTTTTCAACCAGCTGTGTAAGATGATTCTAAACCATCTGGCAGCCATTGTGTGTAATTTACTGTGATTGAAATTAAAGAATTGGACTGTAGGCCAACTTTTTGTGCTATCCAGTATGTCTTCACTATGTGTCTGTGTTATCCAATGCTATTAGTGTGTTTTCCACACAGTGCCAGTGGAAGAACAGGAAGCTCTTTTACATTGATGGTGGAAAAGTCCATGTTTTATAAAATCCTTTTACAAGTATTTTACTTGTACATTTTGATTTACAAAATCAAAATAATGCACAAGTACATTATAAGTAATTTATTGTACAAAATGTATTATAGTTACTTGTATTTCGGCACAGAAACAGATTTGTCTCAGATTTGCAGTGAAACCGTGCTGGGGTCAGAAATAGCACGTGCAGATCTGATACCTGACTTAGTCTCTTGGCATCTCAGCAATGAAGTTCCCTCCCACGCCACTCCCCTCTGTCCTTGGAGAGGTGCAGAAAAGCTGCCTTCTGCTGCAGGGATGTGACAGCTTCAACTCAACAACGTGCAGAGTATTTACTCATGTCTCTAGCTGTGTGTGCAGTGGTTGTGAGTTCAGTAAGGAAGGTAAGAGTACCAACGGAGAAAGGGGATGAAGGAGGATCTTTTTTCAGGTAGAATATTCATGTTGCCAAGGCTGCATTGCCTAAAAACCCTGCCTGAATTACTGAATGCCTTAAGATGGATGCAAATCAGTAATGAATGCTATTTCGATAAATGAAGTGCAGCCTAAAATCACAGACAGAGGCTCAACTCACTTAGAAACCATACTGCAAGCTTTTGAACACGCTACCTTGCATGTTCAGTTTTTGTGCCACTGCACTGAGAATAAGGGAAGCTGTCTTCTTACCAGCTTACTTTTCCCTGCAAAAAGTCTGACTGCAAAGTCTGACACCTCTAGCATTTCAGCTACCTGTTCTTCTAGTATTAAGGCAGCTGTGCTTTCCCACGTAACAGCATTGAAAGGCTGTGTTTAATGTATTTCTCCCTGTTGGCAGAAAAGTCACCTTAGGGAACCACTGGTACTTCTGGCAATTTTATTGGACATCTTCTCAGTTTCAGGCACATAATAATGATTAGGCTGCTATATCATGCTTACAACATACATTCGAAGATACTGTTTAATGCATGAACTAAAATCTGATAGTTGAACTGCAGCATGCTCATGCTCTTTTACAAACTGCATTTACTGAATCAAAGAACAACAAAACAGAACACAGCAGGTTTTCCTCTGTCAAAGTTGTTAACTTTTTTGAGGCATTTCAACATGTATTCTAATTTAGGAATTAGTTTTCTCCTCTCAGAAATTGATTTAGAGCAATTATAATAACAATCTTAGTGATGTAGCTGACCACAGCAACTATATTCACTCAAAGAGAAATGCTGTCATTTTGCTAAAAAATATTTTTAAAAATTCTTTACAACTTTACTTTTTCACTTCACAAGTTGATAATCCTTATATAAGAAATCTGGTTAAGTTTTGTCTATTTAATCTTAGTTCCTGCCTATATATTTTTCTTTAATTTGAGAAGAATCTACTAAGCTATGCTTTATCTGATGGTTTCTCAATGTAAAAGACTCCTGTAGAGCAGAAGCCTTCTATGGGACCAGGTGCTCTTTATACCTGACCTAGAGGTTCTTGGTTATAATGATCGATGTAACAGGAGTACAGAATATGTTCCTAATTCTGTCATTTGCTTAGTATGTCACTCCTTCTTGTTTCAGGAGATAAATGCTCTAAAAATATCTAAAACTCTTTTCAATTCTGTCTTCAGAATCTGACATAACACTTTATTTTTTACTACAGAGCTGGCAGTCTCAGAAGCCAAATCTAAAAGTGAACTGGTTTTGTATTTTACTCTCTATGTGAAACACATAATACATGACGAGCCAGATAAAAAATGCAGTAAAAAATGGAAAAGTCTCTCCAAAAGGGTTTGGATAGCATTGCTGCCACAATGCATCTAGTTTGAATTCTAAGCATGATGTTTCAAAGTTATACTCTCATCCCCCCAGTCTTCATCCAAACCTGGTAGAAACAAGTATCTGCCAATAAGTTATGTATTCAGTTTATGTAATTTCCTGACCACGAAGTTCAGCACTAAACCAAAGTTTTCCTCCCTCATCCAAGAAGAAACTATTTTCAGCTTCACTTTTAATTCCATTCACTGTCCTGAAGAAGAAACAGTCTTTCAATCCCTGAAAAATAGCCCTGAACACCCACAGGGAGCATGGCTATTACTGGCTTCAGAGACAGACATAAGAGGTAGTAAGAGATGAAAATCCTCATTTCACCCTGCTAAATCCACCATTGCACTATGGTGATGTGACAGGAAAAGAGTAGTGCTGAAACCAAGATTAGAGTTACATAATGTTATAAAATGGGAATTCAACTTGTAAAGGGAAAAAAAAAAATCTCATTTCCCTGCCTTATTAAAACCTCTGCTCAAGCAGCTGAATTGCATTGCTGCAGCATGAAGAAACAACACAGAGAAGCCAAAGCCTCAAAACTAATTTTCACCCACACAGTCTTAATAAAAGAACACACTCCAAGTGTGATCTTTGTACACCTATGTGCACCTGAGAATTTCTGCTTGCTGTAAAACTGCAAGGCACACGTCCTAGGTTGGTTAAAACTTGATCAGACCTACATTACGTTCTGGGTATATTTATGCAGTGCTAAAACTTTGTTTCTATTTCTGCATAAGGCTCTGAATCACAGACTGAAATTGTATGTAAACCTGCCTGTGTGCAAGATGAGTACTGCAGGACTGCTCAGCTATTCACTGTAGAGAAGCTTACTGTAAATGGACAGGCTGGCATTTCAAATGCCCTTCTCCACACACAGGGAAGATGCCATAAAAGCATCAGCATCGGCATTCTGTCTAATTCTGCAGACTTCTGCAGACTTCTTCAGTACACTAAATAAGCAGAGAACAGAATGTTCCATTTTGCACCCAATTCCCCTTGTCCCCTTGTCCTATCACTAGACATCACTGAAAAAAAGCCTGGCTTCATGTTCCACACACTCGCCCTAACATATTTGTAAACATTGATGAGGTCGCCCCTCGGTCTCCTCTTTTCCAAGCTAAGGAGACCCAGCTCCCTCAGCCTTTCCTCATCAGGGAGATGTTCCATTCCCTTCACAGCAGTAATTCCCAGCTTTGATACATATTGTGAAGTGCAGAAATTGATACTGCACACAGCAGAAATCCAAGAAATCACATAACAATACATGACTGAGGTACTGCAGAAAAAATATTTGTTCAGATACTACCATATATTGATACAGCATTATTTTAATACCTGCATTATTGTTACTGAAGTGCTTTTTCCATTTATTTTGCCACTGTGTGGCAAAAACTCTACATGTCTTTAAACTCATTCAACCAACAAAGCCAAGACAGTTGGCTGAATGCTACATGGCATTTAACCCTCCTGACAGTACTAGGGAGCCCAGCCTAGGGAGCCTTATTATAGCAAATTTAGAGAGCAGATGTTGCTCGAAGCCTTGCAAGACTACGTGTTGAGTTTGGCATGCTGTAGCTAAGCAGCTACAGTGGTACACATATTTTCTCACAGCTGCATAAAGTAGTAATTATATTGGTCTAACTACATGCTAAAAATGAACAACTGAAGCTAAGCTATGGTGATTAAGCCATCTGAAAACTTGGACAAGTCCTTGACTTTAATATACTGGATGAACAGCAGGGGCTTAGAGTAACTCCTTCTGTTTTTTTGGCAGCATAGGGAATAAGTGTTTAATCACTTCTTTTAAAGCCTTCTTTCTGAAAAGAACAGAGGTTGTGTTTTCAGCAAGACGTCAGGTTTATTGTGTTAACCTTATATTTATCAAATAAAAGTACCAGGAAATGAAGAAGAACAAGAATAAATAAGAACTGTATAGATATAATTTACATCAAGAGGTGTTTCTTTACAGGAAAATGTTACATGTAAAATTATTATTAAGATCTTAAAAATTACTGTAATTATTATTTAAATATTTTAAAAGGGTAAAATAATCATTTCAATGGGTATGGAAGAAAAAATCCCATACATGATTAAATTAAGATCATACTCAAGTCTAGAAAAAGGTTGCTAGCAAAGATAACAGTTTCTGTGTGCAAGATGAGTACTGCATGTCCGCCTTTAGTAAAGATGTACATGTTTATTAGTTAAAAAATACTAGCAATAATTTCTTTAAAAGAGCTTACATAGAAGACTCAAACTGCTATGTACTGAATGCAAGCAGAACAAAAAGCTCTTCAGGATGATTTTTCTGTCAAGTAAATAATCTGTAACAGGCAGATGGCATTCGGATTGGTTAGTTGCTGTTCCATATGACATAAAAGCAAAATAAGGTTTTAGTCCTGTTATATAAACAGTTTTGTTAAAAACCACTAAAAATCAATAAAATCACATTGATGCAAATTAAAGCTCAAAGTAGAAATTTTCCCGTCATCAGTAAAGCCTGTTCTTAACTTTCCTCATGCTGAAGTCTTTAGTCTCATCCTGAAACGAAGTTTATAAAATGTCACAATAAAGTCAAGTTTTCTATGTGTTAATCTACCAAACTTTTGATAAAAGCATGGATAGAGCTAACAGGAGTCAGATGCTATTGGTTCATCAGGTGCAATTGCATCCTACTTTACCTCAGCTTCTGTTTTCATCGGAAATGAGCCCACTGATGCTAATGGGTTTCAAATGGCAGAGCTGAGCTATAAATACTTCCTTGCTAGTTGTTCACCCTTTCAATCCAATACATTTTCAGACACAAGCTCATTATTATGAAACAAAGTATAAAACTATCTTTATCTTGAACCACATTTTTTTCACACTTTTGCTCTTGCCATTCTCTCCCTCATCTCTTGGGAGGCGCAGGTGGGTGGAGGTGTGAGCAAGTGGCTGGTGGGCACTCAGTTGCTGGCTACAATACAGAACAAAAAATTATGCGTGTGCACACAAAGTATTTTTACTAGAGCTAGACAAACATTAAGCTTTTTGTAACTCTGACTGAATTATCTTAAATATGTCTGTATCCTGACATCATAACACAATAAGCAGATATGCAGACCTTGAAGAGAAGTGGTTGAGCTGATCTAGTGGAAGAACCCCATTAACAGCTGCTATGAAAAGCTAGATGAAAGATCCCAAACCTCCCATCCATCAGTCCAAGGCAACGGCAGGTCAGCGTCTTCACTCACTCTGCCTTTCTACATGCGAAGTCCAAAAGGAAGCAGCAGAAGCAAGACTGATTTTGAAGGGAAAGTACTCAGCTGGAGGCAGGCTTTCTATCAGAGGCAGAAACTGAATCTTGTGTTTGACCAGATATAAAGATTTGTACCAGCCTACGATTTCCCATCACTGATATATAGCATGTAATCTCTTCAACTGCCCTGTTTTATTGCCTGTGCATGGGTAATTTCACATGTGCTGTCAGATGTTAGGCTTTTTATACAAGCTTTATCTGGGAGTATACTTTGAGGGTTATTACAAATTTTGGAAGAATGGGGATTTGTAACAGAGCTAATAGCAAACCTGTGTTATAGAGGAAATAGGAGAGAGCAAAACAAATACCCCAAAACCCCCAGAATTAAGAAAGATGTAAGAAATGAGAACAAAGAGCTTGTGAAGTACAGGGTGCTGTTAGTGGATCAGAAGGGGACAGCAGGAGAAACAGTCTTGTTCATCTCTGTGGTGTGGACATAGTAAGTCCCCAGGTTAGTTTAGAAAAACCTCAGCTACTCCATTTCCCTGAAGTGTGTTGACACAGCTAATGACAAGGCAGATTATTAGAGATGAGGAAAGGAAGTGATGTCATGCTTTCTAAGGAAACAACGGATCAAGACATGTAACTTACTCCAGTTCTAAGCATCACATTCCTACAAATAGAAAGAAATACTGAAGCTATTATTGTCACATATGTCATATTCAAGCATGATGAAAAGTCTTAAAGATAACAAACTACCCATCCAAACACATTAAAATGAGGAAAACCATGGTATAATGTATGATTATCAGACATTTCAGCTAGTCCTGAAACAGGTGTTCTGCAAACTATCCATCATCCTATTCTACATTATTCCATCTGACAGATTAAATGGCTGATCTTCAGTGCATGTAAAATTGCCAGATATCCAGCACCTTAAGAAGACCCAGGCCAGTTTTTGCAAAGAGTTTGAGCCTAGTAGTAATGAAAATGACTGCCTGCCTTTAATCTGTGAAAATGTCAGAGTTTTCATGGCTTGAAATATAAAAATGAAAGATTGTGCAGATAGCTAAGCAGAGAAAGTTGGGTTAAGAGGAACAAAAAGCAGGCTGAAAACTGCCAGCTTTAGGGTAACAGAAGCTGCTAAGGGAACACAGTTAAATCTTATGTTAATTTTCTATCACAGAACAGCATAGTGGAAAAGCAACCACAGGCATATAAGATAGTGATCAGCTGACCTGCTTGTTCAGCAGAAATCTGAGTCTAGATTGTCAGCTGTGATCATGTAATTGTGGCTTGGTCAGGTCATAGTATAAACCATATATATGTTGTTTTAAACAAGCTGTGACACTGGCATATGAGCTAAAAGAAACTCAAAAAGAATCAGAAAAGTTAAGTATTATAGTGGGTGGCATACCTGAAGAGAATAATGCAGTAATTTTTAAAAGTTAATGTTTCAAACAGAACTATTTGTAGGGAGATAATAGCTATTAATCTTTTATAGGACAATGAGACTAGTATCTAAGCAGTAAAGACAGATTAGGAACAAATGATACAAAGTGGATAGAACTTGTATCTTGGTGAATTTTGGTCAATAAAATACACATTTCAATGTAAGTGTCCTCACAAGATGTAATTGGCTTAGCAGCATTAAGTACTGTGTATGGACTCAACTTTTGTTTGCACATCAGCAGCACAGACCTTCTATTACAGAGAGGAAGGAGCTTGCAGGTAATATCATTTGTAACATGACTTGGTAAGACCTGTGACCTGTGAACTCAGGCCAGATGATACTAACTTATATTCCAGTTCTATCACACATCCTCCCTCTTAAAATTTACATTATTTGCATATAGGCAGGTATTTATTTGCAGGAAAAAGATGGAACACGATGTAAGTTAAAACAATACAACTGTGGTTCATCTTGTAAGCAAAAGGACTGCAACCTAAACAGCTTTGTGTGATATCACCCCCAAATGGATGAATTCCAAGGTCTGACTGATTAATAAATGACACACACCTTTAGTGCTGTGCTCAGTGCCAGACTTTGTATCCCTTATGAGAAACAGTCGTGTGCTGTAAGTACTGAAAGCTTTACTGACATTTAGTTTAATGGAAGAAAATTATTTTGCTTTCAATCAGCTCAGGAGTATTCTGCTCTTAAATTGACTGCTAATTCTTAGTGCAAGCCTGCTATCAACCTGCTCCTTAATTTCAAAGTCCTTCTCTTTCTCCACCAGAGGTGCCATAAATTAGTGCAGATTTATTTTCTTCAATTAAAAATGACATTAGGAATTTTTAAAATAGTCTTTGTACTCTAAAAGGCCTGTTGTGTGCTGCAGTGAAGTGCTACAACAAATTCATTAAAATAACTTACTAGTACCTTCTAAGTTTTGCCTGGTTTATCTTCTACTGATACTTCACCTTCTTGATTCTGGGACATTCAATTCACACTGTTTTCAGGAAATCACTTTTTCTGTAATTCTTCATAATTTTGCAAATTAGCCAATGGCTATCAAATTTCCATTTCTGAAAGTTAATACACAGTAAATGTCTTCTCCTGTGTATGGTATTAGTGGGTTTTCTGTATTTTCTTTTTGTTCTTTCTTTTTCTTTCAGAGTGGGAGAGGGAGAGATTGAAAGACAAACCTTACTATTTAAAGGGTTTGCTATTATTTTAGGTTGATTATATTTATGTAACTAATTATAAGGTAATATTAATTGAAATTACCTAGCAGATTTGTAGGTTGACTTTCACTACATCAGCAACGTTATATTGTCAAGAACAAATCAGCACTTTAAGGCAGATGATCCAGAACTAATTAAGGCAAATGGTATCACAAGCCAGAGATTTGGAGGGCTCAGTCACTGTGTTAAGAGTATTACTGTCTTTAATACACTGAAAGCACATCCATGCTAGAGTTTGACCATGCCACTTCTCCTGCCACAGCATGGTCTTTTACCACGGTTTGCAAGAAATGTGTTAAATTCATATTTATACACAACTACTTTCAATCCTTAATGATAGTACAATATTTTAAGACACCAGGTTTTTTAAGCAGCAGGAGTTTTACAATCACCCCTGTTTTCAACTTTGATATGATCTCTTCTCATACGACAGTTTTGGTTGAAAGAAATTCCTCACACATATAATTTCTGGCTCACTGTCTTTCAGGCACCAATTGCAACAACATCCATGGTTCAGCAAGCAGATGCTTTTCTTTAGATTGGGAAGGGCTACCTGAAAATTTATGAAGGCAACAACTAGGCTGGAGGTATTTTTCACATTCTGAAATAATTCCCTGGGATGTCTCCTCTGTCATGCTGCAAAACATGTTTCTTTTTTAAAAGGTCTTGAGTTGGTTATGATTTGCTCCAGATGTGACTTACATCCCTGTGCATGGGGTGCAGGGAAGAGGTGTTGCACAGGCCTTTCTGGACTGTGTCCTGCTCCACTGTAGCTGAGCAGGACCACAGAGACAAAGACCTGCCTCATACCTGTTTAGCAGCACAAAGATTCATCTGTCTAGAAAAAATATCATTAAATTGGCTCATAAACTGCTGCACTCATAGAGTAAATTACAAACATACGTCCATGTTAAAACAGCCTGGTTCACTGTTCAGATTTTTCAGCCAAATTTTCAAGAAAGTGGCCTTTAAAGAACCACTTTCTTGAGCAACATCCTGCTTGTGGTTTTTGTAGAAAAATGTGGGTGAACTTGGGTGCTTTTACCTTTCTCTGATTTACTGTCATAGAAATAACCAAGTTTTCAATAAATAGCCTATTGACCGACAAACACTTAAACGGTTCATCTTCTGAAGACTGAGATCTGACACACATCGTAGAGTCCCAGAATGAGTAATTGTCTCAAAACAACCGCCCTGACAAACTGGCCATTGTGCTCAGATGGGAGCATCATTCGATAAACACCTGGACTTTGTTCTTGCAAGGAGAGCCCTTCGTTTGGTAACCACCCTGATAAACTGGACACTGTCCTTGAAAGGGGAGCCCTCCTTTGACAGTCACCCTAAAAATGGGACACTGTCCTTACTTGTTAAGGAACAGTGCCTACAAGAGGAGCCCCATGGAAGCACAGTGCCACCCTGCGAAAGACCATTTTGCAGTTTAAGGGCAGAGCACATACAGAATCATAGAGTCACAGAATTACCAAGGCTGGAAAAGACCTTTAAGATCATCAAGTCCAGCCTAAGACCCAACACCACCACATCAGCTAGACCATGGCACCAAGTGCCACATCCAGCCCTTTCCTTGAACACATCCAGGGATGGTGCCTCCACCACTTCCCTGGGAAGTCCATCCCAATGTCTAATCACCCTCTCCATGAGGAAGTACTTCCTACTATCCAACATAAACCTCCCCTGGAGCAGCTTGAGGCCCTGCCCTCTTGTCTTGTTGCTAGTTGCCTGGAAAAAGAGCCCACCTCCCACCTGTCTACAACCTCCCTTCAGGTAGCTGAAGAAAGTGATAAGGTCTCCCTGGAGTCTCCTCTTCTCCAGGCTAAACAACCCCAGCTCCCTCAGCCTATGCCTATAATAATAATAAGCACTATTAATATTGACCATAATATTGCTTGGTCAACCTGGATGGAGAGGGTGCAAGTGATCACCTGGATTCCCATGCCCCGCTGACTCATTGCCAGAACATTCCTGAGTCCAGTGCTGAGTCCATGCAGTGCAGGCTGAGCCTCACCAGGAGAGGCGGGGCCAGGTGGGCAGACAAAAGGGGCAGACTCAAAATGCTCTGCATGCTTGCCTGCCATCCAAGGACCACAGTGTCATGCCAAGATCATTGCTAGATCCAAGAGTGGTGATATCTTTCCTATCATCCCTCTCTCTCTGTCTTCATCTCTCTCTTTCTGTTTCTAACCTCATTCCTGGTACATAAAGGTAACATAATTTCTAATTTTACTAAGTTTTTCCAGTTGTAAACTGTTGTTTTGAGAGTACCATTTTGCTAAGTTCTGCTAGTTTTAGTCTCTTTCTTTGAGAATGATACTGTAGTGTGCTTTTTGACAAGCTTTATAATCTTACTCAATTTTAAGTAAAGTAGTGATTTCTATAAGCCTCCTGGGTAATGGTCTTACTCTTAGAATACTGCACAGAGAATTCCAGAGGTTAATCTTGCTGAATGGGTTGTTAAAAGTGCTTAATTAAGAGAGGAGGAGCTGCACCTAGCCTCCTCTCTGAGAAGGAGTTTGGAAAGCAAAGGGGTCCAATCCAAATCTCCCTGGATCAACCCTCACATCTGGGGAACTTTACCAGTGCCTACCTGGTGGGACATGCCATACCCACTTGGTAGGATGTGATATTTAATTGGTGCCCCCACTTCTGGGGAGCCGTGCCAACCTAGTGGGATATGACATTCATGTAATCTTCAGCAGAAGTCAACAATAGGGACAAGAAAATAAAGCAGGACGCAAATAATACACACTCATACTCAACAACTTTGAAGTGAAAGGAGGAAGAATGGGCTGTGAGGGGATGAATTTTTTCCCTACCTTTTTGTGAGATTGATGTACATCCTGAAGAAGGAAGACTGACAGCACCAATAAGTTTTTATCCCAGGCAGTTTACCTGCAAGCATTACTCATGTCTTGCCTTGTAGTTTAGACTTGTATTAACATACAGCTTTATTTACTGCTCTCTGACGTTCTATTTCTTCTATCACAGCACAGAAATCTTGAACGAGTTGACTTACGGGAACCATAACACCACAATGTTATTTTCCCAATTGTATATACATTAACATTCTGATCCCTTTCTTTTGCGAATTAAATCTGTAGTGCTAGAGGCCTGGTCTTTATCCGAGGCAATGCCATTTATTTAGTTGACTTTTCCCCCTCCCCTTTAATCTTTGAAGATGTATATGGGGGTGGAATTTTCAGCCATATGAAATAAAAGTGGTTCTGTCTTTTTGATGCTTGAGGGAATGTGAGAACAATCTAATTCAAGAAAAGTCACTTTTTTTTTTTTTATTCTGAATAAAAAATTGTAATAAAGTACTAGGAGCTAACTGTCTGAAAAATAGCTTGGGAGCTATTCTAATGAAAAAACATAAATATAAACAAACCTTCACAGAAGCAATGTAATTAGTCCTCTTGTCAAATGCATGACCTGCAGTATCACAGTGTGAGAGGATATTGCTGAATCCAAGAGGCATTAATTCTCAGTTGATCCAATCACTGTAATAAAATTACCAGCATAAAAGATGAGCTTCATCCTCATTCATGAGCAAAAGATGAGTGGAAATATTTGTGGTTGAGCATATGAATGTCCTTTTCCAAAGAGCTTGCTAACTATACTGTATATTCCAAACATGCTCCTGAACCTGGGTTTTCATACAGACAATGTCAAGGGCAGTAAAAAAATTCATCATCTTGCTCTGAACTGCTACACTGATTTCAAAATGAAGATGTTAAAACCTGTAGTCAGTATGTATAATTGCCAGGAAACCCTTCACTGAAAAATGAGATACAGTAAAATTTAATCAGCGTATTTACAATTCTAAAAAACCCCCAAAGGATAAAGATCTTAGTAAAGTAACTTTTTAATAAACTCAGCAACTTCTGTATGCTTGTGGGAAAAATATTGCAGGTTCCTTGAATCATAACCATGATAAAATCACCAACAAGAACAAACCATACATTTGTGTTTTGGTGTGCAGTAAATGTGAGTAAAAAAAAATGGAGAATTACATGAGAAAAGGTGTGTATCAACAGTAGGACTATATACTTACTGCTGGCAGACTCGCACATTGTTCTGAGGAAGCTAGTACCATTGTAATGCTAAGCAATACTAACATGTATACATTAAAACCTATCCAAAGCAGCTTAACATCGAATGTGTTAATTCTTTCTGTACAATGAAGTGCCACTTAGGGTGTGCCCAAGTTTCTGTAACTTCCTTGCACCTTAGGCTCCTTTTTGTTTGATCTCATGTTTTGAGTCTTCCCAGTGTGGCGTTTTAACGGAATAGACTTTTTTTTATCATGTCCCCTCTTCTTTGTGCCTCCAGCTGTCAAATGACAAAGGGAAAACTCGTTTTTCAGTGGCACTGTGGCCTCTGCACACAAAGCCAGATCCCCCGGAGAAAATCTTTGATTCTTGACTTATTTAAAAACTGCCTCAGCATCTGAAATAAGGTTTCTCATGTTGTCACAGAGGAAAACACAAGATCATTTACTATACACACTCCAACAACGTTCATTTTAAAGGCAGGTTTTTCTGGGACAAGTACTCGTTTAAGGTTGGGGGCTGAGAACAATCCTTCCCTCAAGAAACTTAACTCTGTAATGTATCTAAAGCAAGCAAGATTCTGTACTTGGTGTCCCTTCACATCAGCCTCTGCTATGCCTCTGCTATATAACAAACCTCTTTTTGACATTTGTCTTGCCTTAATCTCTTGTTATTTAGACCTCAGAGCTTTAGTGAAGAAACTGGTTACTACCAGTCACTGGAGAGCCCACAAGCAGCTGTGTAAAACCACAACTCGGATGACAGCACAGCAGACAGCCAGAGCTGCTGTGTGGACACTTGTGTGATTCTTCTCTACACACACACACTCCCACTAGGTGTGTCAGCCATCATGCAGAGATAACAGGGCTTGGGGAGAAAGGATAAATATTTTACTTTAAATTAGGTCTGGCGAATCACTTCTGATAGTATTTGCACAATCTTTGGTGTTTCTGAAAGCACATTTAAAATAGCTTGTTATAGAATAAGCACTCTGCAAACAGAGCTGATGTAAGGGGGGGAATGAAAGATGGCAATACTGTATCTCAGGAGCATGGGGATGTTCCCCATGGTTCAAAAAGGAAAGCGAGTGTGTTTGTCACCTAAGTCCCCTAGTTTTCTTTGGGGATGCAGTTCTCTATTGTGAAGTACAGGACCTTTTAGAGCCTGCTTTTTTGCATGTTGCCTTTTTTGCCCCCTGCAGTTGTCTAGGCATAGAAATGACAGATCTGATTCCTCTAAGAAAATTAGTTTTGGTGCACATTTTTGTGACCAGTCACTTGTTCCTTAGAGAAAGGAAGAGGCCAGCTAAGTTGAAACCTGTACTTATCCTGCTTTGGTTAATCTATTTAAGAATTGTCTGTGTTTGATTTTACAGTGTAAATCATGAATAAGTGTAAAGTTTGACCTTTTCTAGTGCCCCACTAGTTCTAAATGAGTTTCCAAGCAGGTAGACTGTTTCTGTAAGACAAATAATGCGTTTTTCTGGGGGCAAGCTTTGCTTTTGCATGATGTAAAGCCAAAAGTTGACTGTGTGCATGGAGTATTTTCATTTCTATTCTAGAGCTGTTCCATAGGTGTTTGTTAGAAAGCATGAAACCAAACAATGAAATACCTTTGTTCCTGGGGCTGTGCTGCCTCCACAATGAAGAGCTGTTTGTGGTCCTACTAAAAATGACCTCTAGGAGAAAGGTGCATGAAACTCAGGCACTTAATTATACATGCCTGCCATTGAGTGGTAAAGGCTTGCTGAATGACTGTTCAAAAGGTTAGCAACTGGCATTTGCAGTTAATGCTCAGATTCAGCTTGCCCCCTGATGTAGCTGCACAAAGAAACAGCTACAGAAATAAGCTGAAAACCCCATTTCAAAATTGCTTCTAACTGCTATTACAGGCCTGTGGAGATAAAATGTCACTTCAACTATGGGCACCTGCTCTTTCGGAGACGATGTATTCTAGGCATGCTCAGGGGACATTATATCAGCTCCTGCCACCCCCATGCAGAGCAAACATACAGAGTGAGTGCATGTAATTTCTACCATCTGCTGACAATTCATGGTAGCATTAATGAACATCACCAAACATCTGAACTGTATTTTCTGGTTTTAGGAAACTCAACATATGAGAATATTAAATGACCATTCATTTCTTTGCTTCTCAAATGTCTTGACTTTGGGCACTATCTAGACTCTCCAAAAGACTGCAAGATAAGGAAAAGGCAATTTATTTAAAAAAATATATAGAAAGTAGGAATAGTAATATGCTTTAATAGGAGCAGTTTGCATAAAAGTATCTTAGACAACACCAGTTCAACCCCTAACTGTAGCTCACCTTGTAATTCTTTAAGAGCTATTCTGTATACGTTTTTGACATATAAAATGTGTTACATGCAGGAATTATTGACAGAATATTCTTTGCACAAGGAATGAGGGCTTTGTAAGAGTGGTGACTCAGCATCAAATTACATTTGGACCTTCTTGATGGAATAAATTGATATATCAATTTCATCAGTGTGAGGTTGAAATATGACATAAATATCTACCCAGGTCAGTGCAAGGGCCCATCTCACCACTTATTCTGTTCCCAGAAGTGCTGTAAGAAAATACTGAGGGAGAGCAGCAACAGGATAAGCCATATGTAATATTTCTGCAACAGCTTTCAGGTACTTTCAGCTGAATTTTTTTACATGAAATTTTCGTATGTTTTCTCCAAATAGCGAAGTATGTTTATGCATGAAAACAAATACAGATTTTCAAAAATATTAAAGCATTTATATATCCTTCTTGGAAAAGTTATTAGTGTCACTTAAACAGTGTAACAATGGCAATTATTTTTTTTTTACTTTCCTCTTTCTTCTTTTTTTATTTTATTTTTTTAAAGAATATTTTGAAAGGTATGTATTATACGTCCCGTTTCTGCATCATGATATCTCTACCTTTTAGGAATTCTTTTAATATTCTCTGGAAGGTGAGTTAAGTTCAAGAAGCAGCCAAAAAGAGCTGATCCCTTCTTCACCTCTTCACCTGCAAATCCTCAAAAGATTTTGTAGTTTGAGTGAAAATTTTGGAAAAATGGACTGTAATGTTAGCAAGGATGCTTTACTTGAAAAGACTGCAGTATAAAGAAGTAGTGTAAAGCTGCCACAATAAGATGTGTACATTTTTCAAAATTCTGTAGGATCCATGCATAACTGAAGTGTTATTCCATATTCATTTATACCCTGGAAAGAACATTTATATTACCTGCAAGAGTCCTTTCGAGGTGGTACCACCAAGATAAAGGCAAATTCAGAGGATGTAGTTATATTTAGATTTTTCCAAAGCACTTGGCAAGTGATTTCAATTGAAGAAGCAGAAGGTACAATAGAATATGGGGTAAAAAAGCTGTCTGAAGAACAAAAAGAAAAGCTGCATAATTGGAAGCTATTCAGTTTGGCAGAGATGACTCCAATGCCTGTTACCTTTCTGTCTTCCAGAGGGGCAGTTCTGGGAGCTGGTTAGAGATTGCCAGAGAGGAAAAGCCAATAGTTTAGATAAATGAGAGACATTATAAGAAACAATTATCCAGTAAGGTAGTAACTCAAGTTTATAAAGTTATATTTAAAAATAAAATTCATGGTGACTCATTAAATCTATTTCTTCCATTTACAAACCATAGGTGAGTTCATATGTTCTAAACTCTCAAGTTTACTAAATCTTGTCTCATATTCCTTTCAGAAGAACTTAGAACTTAACATAAATGAAGCAGGGTCAAGTAAGAACCACAGGCATTGGGCTAAATAGAACACAGGTTATACTTTCAGGTATTTAAATACCAAAATAATGAAGATATACAGAAGATAAAAAACCATAAACAATGGTGGAAGAGACAAACTCCAGAAAACAAAGAGAACTAGTTGAAGACAAGAGTAATCCAATTGGTTAGCTTGCTGAGAAGCAACATTCATAGAAGAAAATTTAGAAAATAATAGTAAGAACAAGAGAGGTGTGCATTGGGCATACTGAAGGAGAAAGGTGGAATCACAAAAACCTTAACTTGTAAATTAATTTAGTTCCAATTTCTGATTAATTTATCAATTAGGTAAGGAGATGCAGTTTGTTCTAGAAAAGAAAGAAATAATATTTGGTATCAAGGAACTTGATTGCAAATCTCTAGAGAAGAAAGGGAAACATAAAAAATACTAGCTGAAGGGGAAAAAGAGAGAAGAGTATTACCAACCTTGCAAAGAACATCGCAAGAGGTGGGAGTGATGTGCTTTCCTGAAGTTTAAGGGATTTCAGTTTTATTATTAAAACCTATTTTGAAAACTCCACACAACTATTTACCATCCATGTGTTACCATACTTCGGCTTGTTGGTTTTGCAAAACTTGAGATGAGTCCAAGCATCTGATTCTTACATAAACTGTGGTCAGAAATCCTTAATGAACCAAACACATGGTACACAGAGCGTGGAGGTGAAACCCCAAACAAACCTCACTTCCCTAAATGTAGTTATTTGAATGGAAAATACAATGAAGCAATGAATAAACAGATGTCACTACAGAGATACAAAGCACGTTGGCTGTGAAACTGGGGACAGGCAAAAAGGGAGAATTTGAAAAATCAGAGTCAGCCAAAGATGCAGTTAACAGTGAGACACAGAGGAAGCCCTGTGATGTAGAAAAAAAAAGCCTGATCTTCTAAAGAGATACATAGTGGAGTGAATTGAGTCAAGAAAGAAAATGAGTGTGAGAAGACACCAAACTATATCCTGGCAGAACAACTGTAAGTGGTGAGGGAGCCATGGCAGGAAGGTGCACTGTTTAATTCTCACTTCATCAGTGAACTGGAAGAAAAACAAATGTTTTAGACATCTTACGCAAAAGCTGTCATCTCAACTATCATGTGCCCAAGGAGATAAAGCACAAAGGAGCCTCAGGTATGGAACAGGGTTCTTGAAAACTGAGTGCTTACCACTCTGGAAACACTAGGGTGGAAGAGGTCACACTTTTAGAAGAAAACTCCAATAGATGGCCTTGTGTTTCAGAGCTGGCCGAGACACGAGATCCACGCCCATGGAGGCAGAGCCCTGTACAGCTGAGAAGCTGGTTGTCCCATGGCATGATGGGGCACTGACCAATCTACTCTAGTGTGAGATGTGCCTGTTTATTGTAGGGGGGTTGGACTAGGTGACCTTTATAGGCCCCTTCCAACCCAAGATGTTCTATGATTCTATGAACCCAAATGTCACAGCATGCTCCAGATGCTGGGGATGGGGCAGAAGGGTATATGGGCTGTGATGCTGCACAGCCTGTGAACAAACACCACAATAGGCATATGAGAAATTATTGAATTGGAATTACAAAAATCAGCTTAATATGCACCATATAAAGCAAAATAAAACATGGAACATTTTCCTGTCCTTTTATCAGTACACAGCAAAGGGTAGAAATTACATGTGAGGCACTATGTTTTCATCTCTGATTATTAGTAATAAGTCTACCAAGCCCATTCTTGCAAAATAGTAGAATAATTTGATAAAGAGCATCATATGACAGAAAGATGGAATGAGGTAGTCTGAAAATGAAAATGCTAAGTAATTTTTAGAACAATGCTACTACTGCAAGTGTAGTTGATAAGGAAAGTTTCAATTGTTAAGACAGGGATTAGATATATTTAGCGAAAGTCTTACAATTTATTTTTTCCATCAAGACAAGACAGAATTGGAAATCAGGATGAAAAGAATGATATTAAGTATCACAAAGTGATAACTTGACCAAACAGTAATTTTCTGTTCCTGAAACATGGCAATAACAACCAGATGTCCTTGTTCACACTATGAGAAGTTTGTTTCTGAGAACATGCACTCTGTCATCTGAAGAAGCACTATACCATGGTTTTGTGATGCAAATTCTTGTGAACAGCAGATGTTTATTTACCCTCTGCCCCTTGACCTAATGCAACAATACTTGATGCAGGAATTTTCTTCGGAAACCAAATGCTGGGCTTAGGCTCAACACCCTAAAAGATTTACTTGCATTTGCACTCCTGCTGACCATTGTTCCATGGACTAAGTAAGGTAAATCCTTAAGAGCATTTAGCAAACAACTTGCCTGTAAACTACTGATATATCCCATTCCTTACAACCTACAATTCCTAAAGGTACTATTACTTCAAAGCAAAACATTGATTTCTCTATTCCAGGTATTTGAGGAAGAAGGTCTAAATCTTTCAAACACCATCACTCTGTTCAGTTCCCAGCAAGCTTGGTGTTCAGCAAAAATGTATAATTATTTCAGGTGTTACTAGCTTGTACATCATCCATCACGTTTGAGTAAGAGGTAACAGCAGCAGATTCCAGAATCCTAATACTTATCTGACAAATTCTGAGTCAAGACAAACTTGAAAAAACACTCTAATGTAGCATGATTGTTTCAATGTTTTTACAGTGAGAATGTTTTATTTCAAAAATAGACCAATTTTGACATTTATTTTTTTTTGGGGGGGGGAGTGTTAAAATTATTTTTATAAAAAGGGTTCAAAGTATAAACCAATAATTAACCAGGCAATAGTAACCCCATAGCTGTCATAGGAAAAGTACCATGTGGCCCACAATCCCTTTAACCATGCTGCTTTTTAATATATTTTCTGCAGGAGATAGGGAGGGAAGGCAGCCCAGAAAACCAAACAGAAACCCCAGTGTTTAGTTCTCAAATCTAGACTGCGTTCATCAGAACTTTTCAAAGACAAACCACAGATGACTTGAAACCTGTATAATCTTCAAGTAACAGTCCCTCTGGGACTGCAGATTTCCCAGTTGCTTTTGATGTCTCTCAATTTACTCTCCAAGGTGATTCTTTTTGTCATTTGACAAATGTAGTAGTATCTTCAGAGTGCTCAGAGGAATAGAGGGTAAGCACCCTGGTCTGTCACACCTGTAGTACAGACCAATCAATAAATGAGAAAAAAGTATCAAGAGAGGAATACTGTGTGCTATCATTATCTTGCATTCCCTGGCAAGAAGTTGTCTTTAATGATACCAAGTACAGCACTGTTCTCATATGGCATTGTTCTCCGGAGTGACTTTAAGAAAGGCGTTGTTTTATACAGTAGATCCTTCTCTGAATGCATTCTGTATCACTCCTATTAACACCAAATGGCATAACAGGCATTTTTAACTTTAGCTGTTACCTCTAGGAAGCATACACTACTCACACAAAGGCAGTGGCATTGCTTACTAGATCTGCAAAAAAAGCTAGTTGCTAATTGCACTGAAGACAGGTAAAAGCCACTTTCTTGTAAAGACTATGCTAAAATCATACAGCCAGAACACAGCACTAATGTGAAGAATCTGATTCAGCATCACAGGTACAGCAGCTTTTCCTTGTCACTTGATTTATTTTAGTAGAGCAACCAGAAGTAAAGTTGAATTTGAAATTTCTTTTAAAAAGTGAATTTTCAGAGCAAAACTGCATCTGGCATGCAGGTCCCCAGTATGGTTTGTATCCTCTGCCCAGAGTAAAGGGTCCCCAGCTCTCTCCACGTACATGAAATGGGAATGTATGTCTCCACTGCTTCCCCCACAGAACAAGAGTTTGCCAAGATCCCATTGCTGCCTGGCTCTCAGTCATGCACCCGTGTGCTCTTACCAGGATGAGGCCCTGGGAACTGAAACCACGAACATGATACAAAGAGAGGGGTGACTCAAAAGCTAAGTTGACTATTAGGCTGGTTTCAGTAGGAGCATACCATCAATGTTTGGTGTATGTTTGCAGAGATGGAACAAAAGCCATGCACTGTTATTACGTTAATAAGACTGAACTTATCCTAGGGAACTAGCTGTCAGCTGTGGCTTGCAAAAAGATGCTAAATATTTAGTTCTCCATAACTACCTATATATATAACAATATATCTACAAAATAACAGATCAAATCACAAACACAAGAAGTCATTCAACATTTGCTTTCTAAACATACTTCTACTGGGTGTGATATATTACTGTAGCAACATTCAAGGTAGCGAATGGAGGAACAACGACATCAAACGGGCTTGAGTGATTAATTGAAGGGTTGCTTTCCTCCCAAACACTAGGGATTTTTGTGCAAGTCCTTAGACCCTCTAGTTTCTACACTTGAGGAATGTGTTTAAACTCTCTATGTAAAGCATGTAACTAGAGGCAACCCAGAGAGAGCAAACAAAATAATAACTGTGGGACCTGATGTCTAACTCTGTGCCACATCTTTCCATTTCTTCTGGATACTATGCATAACTGCATTCCTCATGCACAACCATTTCTTGGAGTTTGTATCAATTTAAGGTATTAAGATAAATTTACACAAATATATTTCATTCAAACAAAAAGCAAACCTTCGAAGTAGGCCATCACAGAGGAGCCTGCTTTTCATGCTCCCCAAGCTACCTCCAGATCCCAGAATGGGTAGCACTCAGGGTAGATGAAGTGGCTTGAAGTGTAAGAGAAGATGGCACATCCACTGTAGGAATGACCTAAACGTGCTGTCAGCTTTCTTATTAAAAGGCAGGAAGTGGGACCATAAATCCTACAAGGAGAGAAAATACAGTACTGTAGAAATGACATATAAAAACTATCAGAAGTAGTTCCAAAATGTTTCCAAGAGTAAGGTGCCTTACTGGAATCAAATTACGAAAGAAGACAACATATATAATTTCAGAGTTGTTATAGTGTAACCCTGTAGCCCAGAAAATACTCTATTGCCAATGCTAGCAGCAGTGCTGAGTTTGCAGGGCCTACGGACAACTTGTTAAGTTTATTTTATCAGCTTCTCTTGAGCTGTCTGGAACTTCCCAACTCACCTTTTAGCTATTCTTCTAATCACTAGGTGGCTATGCCTAATTCGTTTATTTTTGCTTATCTTTGTATGGTATAACCATATTTTTATAAACATACTCTCTATAGAAGATGTGGAATGAGAGGAGAGGCCTTGAAAAGTGGGGACACAGATTGTGGTTTAGAGAAGTGCAGTCATGGGATGGTAAGAGATGGGACATAGGCTGACATTGAAGGCCCCAGCACTACAAAAAACTTCTTGATTACCCATTGAAGAAATGCAGACTCAGAGCTGAGCAAAACCACATTAAAGGGTACGAATAGAACAATCACCCAATTTGCAGGAAATGCCCACTTGGTTGTATAGTATAGAGTGAGCAAAGTGCATGGCATGCCAGCAAACAAATATTACTTCAAGTGCCTCTAAGACAAGAGGAGAAATCAACATCAGGTTCCCCATGGCTACAGATTTGAGCTGCATTATCCCATCTTCTTTCTCAAAACTTCAGTGCTATGACCCCAGGGGCCATCGGGAGACTGAGTACAATATAAGAAAAAGTAACAAATTCTAGGAGGTATGTCTGTGACAACTCTATGTCATAACATTTTTTCTGTTAAGTATGTGGTTTTGTTTTTTTTTGGTCCTGTAATGACTTCATCTGGAGTAATAAGGATTATTTAATTAGACTGTTAGGATTTCAATTGGACTTAAAATAAATTTTGTCTTTACATATAACATAGAATCATAGAATCACAGAATGGCTAGGGTTGGAAGGGACCTTAAAGATCATCTAGATCCACCCCCTCTGCATTGCCCATAGTAAAATTTGAGGGTAATAATATGTAGATACATTTCTGCTTACAGAAGCCATTTCATGTCAGGATTTTACAAATTTAATGTGTGTTATTCAAAGCAATCATCATTCCCTTCCCTCACCCATCCAAATTTAAAAACAAACCAAAAAGACTCAATCATGTGATTTTTATTTTCTGGTACAATTTCTGTAAGTTCACTCAGCATTTAGCAATAGTTTGGTTCTTACTTGGTCAAACCTGAGATAGTTTGTTCTTGTATAAAGTAGGTTGCATGACCTAAGCAGTAATAAAGTGGGTAGAATGTTTTCTAAATGTTGCTTCTTATATAACAGGAGTCAATATTTTTCTAATTATCAGTCCAGCATCTTAAGGATTGTAACCAGCAGTAAAAGAGCTGTCAAAATGTCATATTGTGGGCAAGAAAACAACTAATTACTCTGCATTCAATTCATGTTGCTAGCTTTCATTTCCACCCCACAGAATTCCAACACGCTCTGTAAGCAGTCACAGAAATACACAAAAAATTGTACCATTTTTGTTGAAGAAGCAGCTCTAGATGGCTTCAGCTCTGGCTGCCTTTCTGTTCCACTGGTTTTGCTCCAGAAGGTGATCAATTACATTTGAACTGAAATGCACTAGGGAAGTCAGACAGATGTTATATTTTAGAACTTTTTATTTATTTATTCAAGACATGATGTATTTCCAAAGCTGAAAATGAGTACCCTGCATGCTGCTTTGATGTCAAGCAGCATGAGGTTCTGATGATCTAAGGCAAATTTTGGTGAGGCTTGTTCATTTAATGTTTATCAAGTTTTTCTCTGTCAGAGTGCAGGCCTGCCTGGCACAAATCCAGGTTGAGTGTCAAGTGCTATTGCTCATGCAAGTGAAATACTCAGTTTTGTGGTAACAATTTTGCAATATTCACTGTATGAAGATATATGTATATATGGGTAAACAAAATAATTTGGTATTTTTAACTCTGCACTAAAGCAGGGGAACATAGAGAAATTTAAAATGTGATACACCATCGGTGTTGTTTTCCTTTTTAAATCTAAAGGTAATTTAAATGCCATGTCCTTCGCTCTTACTGTTGTTACTGAAGCCTCCTTTGTGAAAACAGACAAATCAAGAAAATACTGTATTTCAGAGACATTGAAGGGGAAAAAGAATCCCTGTTACAGGAGCTTTTCCGTAAAGACACTTCTTATTAAACTTTCTACTTGGAACATGTCTCCTCCGTTCTTCAGAACGACTTGTGCTGTAGTTGCTTAACTGTATTATGACAAAATGAGACATGGGATTCATTTTCTATGATAAAGTCAAAAGATCAAGCTGACCATCTGTAAAATAAATGTTACCATGAAATAATTGGAAGCTGCAAGCAAAAATACTGTCAAGACCTCTCTTCACAGTGCTGATATGAAGAGTACAACAAAATCAAAACCAGCCATATAAGCCTACCTACTTCAGACTTGGTCTCTCCTGGCTGTAAAGCATAAAGAGTCCAGCCTTGCATGTGCCTTGTGCTCAAGGTAGGAAGAGTGAGCCAACTTTAACAGGAACATACTACTGTATAATAATACTTGTAAAAAGAGTTTAGGGAGTTAATTCAAAATGATGGTTAACCGGCAGACTTAGATTTAAAACTTCACCTCTGTTCTTCTTTATTTGAAATAATGGAGTCTGGGATACCACAATGTTCCAAACTGCTGCGTTTTCTCTTGTATGTCTTTAGACACGAACAAACAAAAACTGACAAAAATAAGATTGGCAAATCAGGCCTTACAAAATGTTGATACATTCTTTATTCAAAGATGAAAAATTAAGCAAGAAAACACCAAGAAATAAAACATAGCATATTTAGAAAGAAGCAAATGAGAGTGTGGCAGTATATTCTTGAGGTGCTGGAAAGTTTACTGAAAAAAAAGTTTACTGATTTATTCAAAATAAAATTTTAAGGACTGTTTATTATTTTAATAAGCATGACTCTATCAAAGCATATAATAATGAAGTATTTAAATTATATAGATGCTTTTTATGTTTTTTTGAGGGGGGCTTTTATTCTACAGATTCTAACTCAAATGATTTATAAACCTACCTGCTGGCATTTAGGTTTGAAAAACAAATTGTTGAAAATCTAAAGAAAACAGAAAATCAGGGAAGCTGATTTGTCATTCTTTTGTTCAAGCTCTGAACAACACTCCCACAGAAGTAGAAGTGTATGGATATATAACAGCAGAATAAAATAAAGCAGAATCCAAAGAAATCCACATAGAGTAACTAAAAAGAAAAAGAACACTTAGAGCAAATAAGAGGGGTTGTTCTGTTGTGGTTTTGTTGTTGTTGTTTTTCCCAAAAATTTCTTAAAGCATATTTTGTCACATATGAATTTAAAAAAAAAGAAAAAGAAAAGAAACAGAAAAAAAGGAAAAAAGGAAAAAAAAAAAAAAAAAGAAAGCAACATTCACATACCCACATCTATTTCCATGAGTTTCTTAGTTCATTTTTCAAGACGTTTACTCCTCAAGATTTTTTTATTCTCTGTATATAACAAAGGGAAACAAAGTCAGAGTGCCAGAAGTATATGACAAGAAGCCTATAGCATGTTCTGTTTCTGGGAAATGTTGGCATGCTTTTCTGTATATTCTGGAATTTTCCATCATAGTATCTTTGTCATAGATTTGGTTCAATAGACCCAGCATTTATAATAGAGAGCTCAGTGAAAGGTTGCTCACCTTTGGTAGCGTGATCCCTGGACTAACCAGGTTTTTCTCCAATCCTTTTTTTCCTGATGCCAAAGCTGGATAATCCAGCTCCAGCTCCCAGAATTGCTGCAGACAGTAACAGATGCTTACACACAGCTCTAACCTAGAGGATATTACAGAGGTTATTGCAGCATGGGATTGATATAAGAACAGTCTGGGGTTTTTTTGGTATGTCACTATCAGGCACATATAATAGGCATGGGTTATGTGACAAAGCTAATTATGAAAAAGCCCCAAATAGTGTTTCCTCTCCTTTTAGGTCTAAGTATCAAAGTTTTTTACACTGTGAACTAGTGAATTTTATAGCTTGTTTCATCCAGGTCAATGCTAGGTAACCACCATAAGGGGAACATATAGTGGTCCCCACATTTATTTTCCTGCAAACAAAGTTAAGGGCTGAGGGGGAGGGAGGTGAGGGGAAAAAAACATAATGAAAACATGAGAGTCATGTAGAAGACAGCAAGAATCGTGGGACCTCAAATGGAACCAAGAGGCAGCAGGTAGACAAAAATCATAAAGGAAGTACACGTTTGTGCAAAGAGTTTGCCTGGGATATTCCCATAGACTGTCTTGGATGCTGAAGCTATGCAAGAGTTCAAAAGCTGCCTCAAAGGCCACTGAACACAAATACACTGCTCCTGGTCAAGATCAAGCTGAGCTGTAAGTTGTCAGAGGCTAGGAGAATGGTGTGGGAAAGCCATTCTATAGTCCTGTCCTGTCCCTTTTTTTTTTTCCCCTAATCATCCCCTCTTGGCCACTGGTATGACCAGTCAGAAAATCCAGATGCTGTTCTCAGCATAAATAGAGATACATGAAAGACATCACACAAGAAGTGTTTACAAAATAAATGTATTACCCTGCTTTTGCTGAATACATGAGAAACTAGAGCTCATGAACAGGAGAACAGAGATCACAGAATATCAGTCAGCACTATAGTATCCTGTAGGAACAGCAAATGAACAAAAATTCATTGGGCCGCATGCAGTAGCCACAAATTGTGGTCTAAAGGTGTAAATACTGTAGTTGAATCATGTTGCTTGAGGGCAATGAAAACAAACAACATAGGCAAAGATTATGGTGAAGAGATGACAGTGCACAGAGAGGTAAGTGAAAAGAGAAGCTATGTGGAGCTGGCTAAACCAGCTAAATCAGTTCTGTATAATGGCTGTGTTGTCAAAAATATAGAGCTGAGTAAACCTCCAGAAAATATTTCTTGTACTCTCATTGTGCTCAGCATAATTTGTTTCAGAATAATGGAGCGACAATTTTGTCTTGGTAAAACATGTGGAGCACACAGTATGGGAAGAATTAATAAAAGGAGATGGCACACACAGTTCTAACCTGTTTTCTTACTCTTACTAAGTTTTCTTACTTAGGTCCTAAGCTTCCTGAGAGCTGCTGACAGTGCTGTCCTGGTCCTTGGTGAACAGACTTGAGGACTGAATGCCCAGTGATCTGGATGTCATGATTTAGGTAGTCCTGTACAATTTATGTTCAGCACAAAAAGTGCACAATTGGAGAGGGACATGATGGGGTGCACAGGCAGAAGACTTCAAGGACATCACACCCTGTGTAACTGTTTCTCCTGGCATTGTCAACCTTGCTCCTTGTGACTGCAGAACTGGTAGTTTGTTGCCCTGACCTAGTCCCTCTCCTATTAAAGCATCCTCAGATGCTGCCCCTCACATCTCACCAGGTTAGCTATGGGCCTCCGTGCATCTTTAGAAGCAGGGGCTTTTGTTTAATTTTATGCTTTGCCAGACACAAATTGCATTTGGGGTGATCCATGTGAGTCAGCAACTATCACCAGTTTTCCCAAATCCCAAAAGCAACAAGCTAACAAGCCTTCGTACTGCACCTATAGGTATTAGTGGCCTGAAAGGATGAGAAGCACCTTGTTCTCCTCTGTTCCACATTACTGTCTCTGATATTTCAACATGTCCTCAGTCCAGGCATGGAGTCTCTCAGACATAGTTCAGGGGCTGTGGAAAAGTCACCAGAGGATGGTACTTACGTGCTGTACGTGAGCACAAGCTTCACAGTGATCCCAAAGACCCAAGATCACCACTGAGAAAAAATGGTTCATTTGTGTATAACTGCTGGTAAATTAAATGCCACAGCAAAAAGAAAGGCCAATGGAATGAGAAAGAGAAGGAAAGCTGCATAAAATACTATCAGAAATTGAACCTATGGTTCCCTTTATAGAGTAGATTAACTCCCTGCTTCAGTTCATGCTCAGATGACTTCCTGTTTTCAAAAATGACTGAGGAAGTAAGCAGGTACCCCGCTTCAGCTTCTATGATTCATACACTGGAGCACTGGAAATATTTAATTCCTTCCACCCTTTCTCCCAGGCCAAGGCAATAACAACTCTTTTTTTAATTATTATTTCCCAAAGTCAAACTAACAGATGAGTCTGGACAAGAGGACAATGGCAGTTAGCCAGAGATATAGACTGGGACAGTATTTATTGAGTGGAATCAGAAATACGGAGACTTAAGCCTATCAATTTATTTCCAGACACCTGTGTAATAATAGCAATTCAGAGCTTTTATAGCTACACAAATCTGTCAAACACCACTTCAGTGATATTTCAGAAGGGAATAGGGCAAAAAGCTTTTTAGAGAGAGCTAGGGGAGTTGTCTTACATCTAATCTATTTGAGACTGCTTTTAAGTATTGCAACGGCACCTCTGTGCCCCAGGTAGAAAAGGGACTGCTATCAGGCAAACCTAAGCTCAAGTACAAAAGACATCTCATCTGAGGCACACAAAAGCCCCTCCCCAAAAGCACACTTCTGATAGTAGTATAGGATGAGGAAACTAGACTTGGCAAGAAGCAGAGCTGGGTGATGCAAGAGGATCAGACTATGAAAAAAATCTCGGAAGCGAAGAAAGTTCCTTTTCCAAAGTGACAAATTCATGTTTATGTTGAAAAAAAATCACTGCCTTCAAAACAGAACTTAATTATTCCAGCCACTAGCATACAACTGAGGACTTAAAGACCTTAAACAAAACACAGTACCATGTTTTATTTATAAGAAAGCCATACTAAGATTGTTTATTGCTTTCACTCCAGTGTTGTTATGAGAAAGCTCAGGTTTATTCACACTGCATATATTTGTAACACACACTGAAATTAAAAAAATATATGAAAATCTGATTACAGTTTTAAAAACATTGCTTTAACTTGGACTCACCAAGGGTCTTAGTTAATTTGCATGGATATATAGGCATATTTTATTTAAACCATACATATTTTTTTAAAATTTGCCTTTTCTGTTTCTTTGCTTGCTAGTGGAACAGAAATGGCTTCAGTTCACTGCTACTAAAACAGCATGGGGGTAGGAGGATTCCTTTCTCTCATTATGGTCTTCACCTTTTTCTTTTCTTGAGGGTACAAACGGGCTGCCCTTTAGGATGACTCAGCTTCAAAATCACTTAGCAGCCAGCTGCTCATCTAGGTTTGTACTTGCTTATCCCAGTCCTGCTTCTAAATTAAACACTGCTTAGGTAAAAAATAAACTGTCTGATCAGCCAGTGACCTTGATCCCAGTTCACCCTTTGAATTGCTAATATCCACCTACACAAAATATGCCTCTTAAGAGTTGTCACGGCATTCACTGGTCGTTCCCACAGATATCCCCAGACAAAGTGACAGCTGCACAGCAAGTACATTGGTTATCCTGTTACTATTTATTCTCAGCATGCAAAAAATCTCCACAAATTGCCACTGGTTCCATTTTTGACCTATGGCCTCTGCCTGTGCTCCCCTTATACTTTACCAAGCACATTTAATGGATTAGCAATGACATCCAGAAAGAAAAAAAGCCATGAAAAACAAGAACCAAATAAACCCTCTTTGCCTGAGCCAAGTGGTTAAGATTTGCATATTGCTGTTATCTTCCAATGCTCCACCAGACTATATTGCATGGATCCCACTAAGGGCTTTAATTCCCAGTAAATATCTGCTTATCCTTAGTTCCTCTCATTAATTCTAGAGGCACACCCACCATATCTTCTGCACCAGCTCCAAATCTGAGGAAAACCAGCTGCAACTCAAAGCACAAGGAACAGAGAATAAGGCAAGAACGAGAAAACGTGTTGAAAATGATAGAAAGGAAGAGCCTTTGGAGTCTGGAAGAGTAACAGAGACATTATTTCTGCTCTCAGCTTGTCCAGGCAAAAACTTCAACTTGACATAATATAATCAAAGATAACAACTCTGTGGGCAGGAAGCCTTAGAAAAAAACAAGACCAAGTTATCTCTTTTTTGTAGCACTTCCATGATAGAGTTCATTCTAGCATAAAATTTTACATATCCCAAATGCTGGTTAATGTCTTGTTACCAACCAAGAATTGCTGTTTCCTGGAAAAGCACATAAAAGTTTTTAAGCCAGGTCTTACTTTAAAAAAAGCCAACAACAAACCAAACCAAAATACTAAGATTGTGACCCCTTTGTGGGTGGTACTTTTTAATGTATTCTGATCACGTGGCTGTTCTAAATTAAATATCTACCCTGACTTCTGTTCTCTGTGCTTATTTCAAATATTTGATAGCACTTCTTTGACTTTCTTAGTTATCTAGGGAGTGAAAAATGGACAGGCTGTTTCTTTTTTAGTTTTTTTAAATACTTAATGTACACACAGTTTAATGGTCATTGCCAAGCTATATTTAGAAAGAATTTGATCACTGCCAGTGATTGACTGTAAATGTGAAACACAAAATAATAGCAAAACTGAAAAAACCCACGCTATCCTCTCTGATAACAAAGAAAGTTAGGGACTTCCAAATACTGGCAGCTGATACAGTGAATATGAGCAGCAGAAGATTTTACTGCAATGATAAACATGAAAAGTCAACGCATTTTGCTGAAGCAGAAGATAAGTAGAATTTTTGACAGCCAATGGAGGCAGCTTATGACTTGAGGTGTTCTTCCAGAGAGCAGAAAGCCTGAGTTGTGCTGAGGAGATGATTTTTCAGAAGTGATTTATGCTTTCTCAATGGACTTTTACATATCTTTCTGCCTGGACCGATGTTTATGAGACATCTTTACCTTCTCTCTGTTTCATTTTTATGAGTCTAAGTTTTTGGATCATTTGTTAAAAGGTACTGAAATACATACCTTTAATCAGGCAGTTCATTACTCTTGAATGTATGTAATGCTTATCTTAATTAAGGTACAGACAATTGCAGTGAGAAAACCATGTTGAGAAACATCAACCAGTCATCCATCATAGAGCTGCTCTGTATCTACTGCTGACAATCCTTTTACTCCTTGAGATGGACCTTGTGACCCTACCTACTCCTATTTAGTCCCTTTTCTGGTTCAAACTATTGCCTTGTTTTTGCTATGCTTTAAAATTTTCCCTAATATATTGGCTTTCTCTGCCTCTTAATACACCAGTGTTTAAGAAAAAAAAAAAAAAAAGGGCTGTTACCCTGCTTCTTCTTCCTCTTCAACCTCTTTTCCATCAAATATATTGAATGCAGTGCCAATTTGCTTTCCTGAGCTAGCTGTTCTGGGTGTTTTGCAAATCTGCTTTTCACAGACTTTGCCTCCCTATCCACAGTAACGTTATTTCCATAATGGCCATTGGCTCTCTCTTCAGGATCATAGAATCATCCTGGTTGGAGGACATCTTGAAGTTCAAGTCCAACCATAACCTCAATCCCCCAGCCATAAAATCATTTACCTGTTCAGTTCTTCAATCATGTTGCTAAGGACTATATCTATATGTCTTTTAAATACTTCCAGAGATGGTGACTCCAACACCTGCTTGGACAGTCTGTTTCACTGCCCAATCACTCTTGTGATAAAGAAATTATTTCAAATATCCAGTCTAAACCTCTCCTGGCACAGCTTCACACCATTTCGTCCTGTCCTGTCATTCTTCATTTGAGAGAAGAGGCCAGCTCCCACCTTCCTTCAACCTCCTTTCATGAAGTTGTAGAAAGCAATGAGGTCTCCCCTCAGGCTCCCCTTCTTCAAACTAAACAATCCCAGTTGCCTTAGCCTCTCCTCATAGGACTTATTCTCCAGACCTTTCACCAGCCTGGTAGCTCTCCTCTGGACATGCTTCAGTTGTTTGACATCTTTCTCGTAGGCAGGGACCCAGAGCTGCAGACCATACTCAGTGTGGCCTCACCAATGCTGAGCAAAGGGGCACAATCCCCCCTCTAGTCTCTGCAGAGCCTTCCTACCCTCCAGCAAATTGACACTTCCATCCAGCTGAGTGTCATCCGCAAATTTACTTAGGAGGCACTCCATGCTCTCATCTAGGTCATTAACGAAGGTACTGAACATGACTGGACCCAAACCTGAGCCCTGGGGGACACCATTGATGACCAGCTGCCAGCTGGATCCAACCCCATTCACTACAATTCTCTGGGCTCAGCCAGCCAATTTTCTAGCAAGCAGAGAGAGTGTACGTCTATGTCATGAACGACCAACTTCTCCAGGAGAATGCCATGGGACATGGTGTCAAAGGCCTTTCCGAAGTCCAGATAGACAATGTCTATAGCTCTTCCCTCACCCACCAGGCGGGTCACCTGATCGTAGAAGGAGTTAAGTTTAGTCAAGCAGGACCTGCCTTTCCTGAACCCATGCTGGGTGGGCCTGATTCTGTGGCTGTCCTGCACTTGCCATGTGAGCACACTCAAGATGAGCCTCTCCATTATTCTCCCTGGTACTGAGGTCAGGCTGACAGACCTGTAGTTCCCAGGATCTTCTTTTGGGTCCTTCTTGTAGATAGACATCACATTGACAAGCCTCCAGTCATCTGAGACCTTCCCTGTTATCCAGGATTATTGATAGATGAGAGAGAGAGGCTTGATCTCCTCTGCCACCTCCCTCAGTACCCTCAAGTGAATCCCATCTGGCCCCATAGACCTTTGAGTGTCTAGGTGCTGCAGCAGGTCTCTGACTGCATCCTCCTGGATGATGGGGGGTGGGGGAGGGATGTTCTGTTTTCCATTCTTATATTCCCTCTGAGGAGGTCAAAGACCCTGAAGGCAGCTGGTCTGACTATGAAAGTGAAGAAGGCATTAAGCGTCTCAACCTTTTCTTCATCCCTGGTTGCCACGTTCCCCCCTCACCCAATAAGGGATGGTTCTCTTTTTGCTGTTTAATGTATTTGTGAAATCTTTATATTGTCCTTTATGGTAGTGACCAGATTGAGCTCCAGCTGAGCTTTTGACTTTCTGTTGTTGTCTCTTTATGTCTTCGCAAGCTCCCTGTACTCATCTGGAGTTGCCCACCCTTCCTTCAGAAGCTGGTAGACTCTGAGGCTGGTCATCTTCCCTGACAGTTCATTTTACAACACATGTGACAGTCTGCTCTTGTGTTTTCAAGACTTGCTTCTTGAAGAGCATCCAGCCTTCCTGAACATCTTTGCCCCTCAGAACAACTTTGCCTCTCACTTCCACATCCCCCACCACTCCTTCCCTGTTAGTGAACAGCAAATCCAGTACGGTACCTTCCCTGGTAGGCTCGCTTTCCAGCTGTGTTAGGAAGTTTTCTTCCATACAGTCAAGCAACCTCCTTGCCTACCTGCCTGTGGCTGAGTTATTGTTCCAGCAGATGTTCAGTAGGCTTAAGTCCCCCACCAGAACTAGGGCTGGCAATTTTGAGACTTCTGCCAGCCACCTGAAAAATGTTTCACCTGCTTCCTCATCCTGTTTGGGCAGCCTGTAGCAGACTCCCAACCAGATATCCACCTTATTTGCCTTCCACCCATAAACACTCCACACTGTCATCACTATTGTTGAGCTCTATACAGTCAAAGCACTCCTTGATGTATAGAGCCACCCCACCTCCTCTCTTACCTTGCCTATCCCTTCTGATGAGCTTGTAACCATCCATTGAAGTATTCCAATTCTGAGCTCCATCCCACCAAGTTTCTGTGATGGCAATGAGGTGATAGTTATCTTGCTGCACAAGGGCTCCCAGCTCTTTCTGTTATTTCCTATGCTGCATGCATTGGTGTAAATGCACTTTAGCTGAGTTATCCGTTTCATCCCTGACATGGGCACTCCATCCCTAGGCTCAGCTGTAGTGACTGTGGTTTTATCCTCTGCCCTCTTCCAAGCTAGTTTAAAGCCCTATCAATGAGTGCCCCTAACTCTTGCCCTGGTACCCTCTTCTTCTGCAGGACAGGGCCTTTCCATCCAATGCCAGCAGGCCCAGTGCCCTGTAAATCAAACCATGAGCAAAAAACCTGAAGTCCTGCTGGTAGCACCAGTTTTGGGGCCAGGCATTGATCTCTCTGGTCTCTTTGTTTATCCATTCGTCATTCCCCAAGACCAGAGGGAGAGAGAAGAACAAAATTTGTGCACCCCAGCCCTTGATTGGTCATCCCAATGGCTGGAAATCCTTATTACCCTCAAATCTCTTCTCCACATCATTGCTACCTACCTGAAAGATCAAAAGAGTGTAATAGTCTGGAGGCCATATCAGACCAGAAAGTTTCCTGGTTCTATCCCGTACTCTGGCTGCTGCCTGGTGACAAAAGCTGGGGATTCTGCTTAAGCTCAGTAACCAGGCTGGACACATAATTTACTTGGTCGCAGCCTGTCCTTGATTATTCTTCCATCAATGTGGAGTATACAATCCTACACTGGTTTGCTGTTCTCTGGTAGATGCAATTGCAATGTACTTGTGTCATTTCGTAGGAGGTTGTCAGAATCCTGAAAGTGAGAAGGTGTTTTCAAGACCAAGACGTGATCTGCAACAAAACAGCATTTTTTTTTTGCACCACTGCTGCTGTCTCTCTACAAAAACAAATGTATTACTGCAAATTAGGAAGAAAAACCTTATCTAGAAAAAAACTCTGATACTGAGTATGGGTGCAATGTAGTAATTTTTCTAGGTTTTGAGTCGTCGTCATTGTCAAGTTTATATTTGAAAATATATACTTCAAATATATAGTTATATAATTCTATAGTTACAGAGTTACATATTTATATTTTAAATTTATAGCTATTATAGCTATATATATTGATTTTTCATTTGTTTGAATCAGCATTGGCATCTGGAATTGGAAGAGGATATCAGCAGCTGACTGCATTTGAGACTCACTTGAGCTTGAAAAACAAAGCAAAAGCATGCCGCTCTACCCTGCAGAGTCCATGTATCCTTCAGCATGGAGTAACTCCAGAGAAGATACTCCAAGAGCCCATAAAGGGTAACACTGGGCTTTTCATGCAGCTGTTGTAGGTGTAAATTGCACAGCTGTCTCCTTGTTTGACATCTCAGAGGATCTTTCTGCGTTGAGGCCATAACATGTCAAAGAACGGCAGGTGCTGGTGTCAATTGCTGACTTGATGGTGCACCAGCAGCCATGTCACAACAACCAAACCTCTTTGGTTCCCGGTGGTTGGAACTGTCTTGGAAAGACTCTGGGTTGATCCTTCCTCGGGAAAAATCCCAACTCATGGGATTGCTTTCAGCCAGGACCATGGGTGCACTTGGTGGGCAGTGCAGAAATGTGGGGAAATCTGAGGTGTACCCCAAGAAGATTTACCATTGTGTGAAAATAGCCCATGATGGCAGTTGCAGACGGTTGTAGTAGTTGCAGGCTGTCGTACCACAGCAGGAGGTACCCAAACCAAGGCAGGATTAGCCTCATAAAGAACCAGGCAAGTGCAACTGTGATCAAACCGGAGCTGATTTTGAAGTCCAACAATCCCATCCAAATACACCATAGTTCCTGAATTATCATTGCACCAGACAGAGTCCAAGTCATGGACTAAATGAACAGTGTGGACATTTGGATGGGGAAGGACAGTAGAATGAGTAGGTTTTCCATGTGTGTGTTAAAGGACAGGTAAGGGGTTGATGTTGGTTGATAAAAATTCATGGAACATTGCAGGAGATAAGCATGATGTGAATGGCGTGGAATAAGAAAGGGTGGAGATTATATTTTGTCTGGCTGAGATGGGGTTCATTTTCTTTGCAGCAGCCCAAGTGATGCAGTCTTTTATATCTGTGACCTACTAAAAAAAATTAGCAAATAAAAAAATAAATAAAATTATTACATTCTTATTGCAATAATTAAACAAAGATAGCTTTGCAGTGTTTTGGATGTAATGTTTTCCTAATTAAAGCTACTACCCAATGCTATAAATGTAATATTTAATTTGTCTAATTTGTAATGAATAATCTAAAATAGATGACATTTTGAAATGTAGGCAAGAACTATGCATCAGAGCTACCGAATACTTTCTTGTTTCCCCTTCCTTAACTGAAAATACCCACAGAATTAGCCACTTTCATCTTTTCTTTTACTTTAGACATTTTGGAAAAGATGGCAAACCCATGAATTGCAGAGCAGTACACCTGCAGTAACAGAAAGAGATGGATTAATCACGTGAAGCAGATTGATGGGGAGTTATCATTCACTCCTGGACATTTGCTAGAGCAGAAGTCAGATTTCCCCAGAGTACGTGGCAAACCAGCTTAGTGTTCGCAAATATATGTAAACAAATCCACTTCAGCAGAAGTGCTGACTCACAGACATTACACACTGTATAATAAAAAACTCTGATATTGAGTATGGGTGCAATGTAGTCGTTTTTCTAGGTTTTGAGTCGTTGTTGTCCCTCTAGAACATTGCAGCATATTGGTGTCTTCAGGAGGTATTCCCAAGGCTATCTTAGATCTGCTCTGAAGAGGATCTGGCCAAGGAAGACAATCCAGGTTCTCTATTTCCTTCCTGCTTTCCAAAAGACTACAGTAAATGTATAAAAATATTCCTAAGAGTAAGGATTATGAGACAATCTGTTTTAATAGAAAATTGCAAAGAAACAAATACATACTTTACCCAGGAACCAGTGCAGGAAAATACTAGAGTCTAACAGCAATATATTCCTCTCAAAAAACAGAATTGTATAGACTACCCACAGCCTTGTGTGGTGCACACTTGCTGCTCTGAGCAGCTCTGCTACATGTAGGGGTCCCAGAACACCCAGTGTGACATTGATTTAATCACCAGGCTTGATTTAATCACCAGGAACAGAGGAAATTTTTCTCCAACTTTTCTACCAAATGGAAAAAACATTTTAGATATTGCTTTCATTTATGTACTACAACTATCTCACAGCTGTTTTTTTTCTGTCCCTTAAGTGGAGGAACCATTCTTTTAATATTTCACATCTTGATTTTGTTTCTCTTCAAGCTTCCTGATACACTCTTGATGCATTTTACTGAGCATACAGTAATACAGCTTAAGCAGGTAAGTTTTGCAGAGGAAGGCAGAGAAAAATCAACTTAATTTTGCATCAGGTAAAACAGAGCAATTTACATCTTCCTGTAAAAGAGAAAATGGTCTGGATTGCATGCTGCTTGCAAAGCTATTGCTTATTCTGAAAGCTGACTTGGTGTTTCTACTTAATGTTTGCACACTGGAAACTGAATTCTGAGTAAGTTTAAAAGGCTGGAAAGCCTTGGCTCCCACTGTTCAGTAGAGGGGATGGAGCTGAAGGAAACAGCAGGATACCCTGATGCTAGCCTCTTAGAGGAATTTACTTTCCACAGAAGTGACAGAAAAAGCAAAACCAGTCCTGTAAGATGAGAAAAATGAATAAACAAAACCAATGGCTTCGACAAGTAAAATAAAATTAACACTGGAACAGAGTTAAAAATGGCAGAATCCTTCAAATACTATGAAGTGTGAACACTGTCAAAATAATAATTTATCCAATCATATAGGTTCAAGGATTAGCAATGGTTTATCTACCTGCATCTGCTGCTGGTTATTCTCTACGATGCGCCTATCAATTCAGCAAAGACGTTTGTTTCCAGAGGGAAGAAGCCTTGCTGTTGTCACCTCCTGGAGAAACTGTGGAGGGAATTTGAGCTAGTATACATGTGAAGAGACAGAAGACTGTGGAAAAAAATAAATGGTAAAACCTCAAACATTTGTTGTCTCCCACAATACAACTGATTTAGATATAAAGAAATATAAACAACGCAGTACACGTAAGCTTAGGGAAGTATCATCAGCCCAGTTGCTTAAAACCTGATATTGGAGGAGTGATAGGATTTGATCCCAAAGCTACAAAATACTTTCTCCATGGTAACAGTAAATAAGTAATTAACAGCAAATTGTTCTGTTTATCTCTATTGTTTAATGCTACCAGTGGGATACATTTCAAAAACCTTTCATTCAGTTTGTTCTTAACATGGTTTGGAGCAATTACATTAAACATAAACTGGGTAGTTTTCCAAAATCATGCCATTGTTGATTTTCCACAGGAATACCCTGGGTCCTATAAACCAGGTGTTGCTGTAGCATATTGGAAGTGAAGGGCAACATTTCAAAATTTGTATAAGAGATATTATTTACACTACAGTGCCTTGCCAAGTTCATGCAAGAGAGGATCTTCTCAGTGCTTTAACTGGCACTTAGCTTCTTTTACGTCTTGTTCGCCTAGACAGCCTGCACGAAGTAGTCACTTAAAGTGTAGTTTAGAGTATTATAAAACACATCCTTACAGAAATATGAACATTCACTTGATAATTGCCATGACAACTCTGTCATGCTATATTTAAAAATCATTTGTTTTGTATCGGTGAGATGCTGAGTGCTTTTCTGCTTCCAGGCATTCACCACATGAAGGAGTGCTTGGTAAACTGTCTGAAGGTACCTTTTCAGTGTGGGCTGCCTGGGGTTGAAGGTGTTGGGCTGGGGAAGGCAGATCATGTCTCTGGGAGAGCTCACTCTTGGAGCCTGTTATATGCGCAACCATAACAAAATTATACAGAGATTCATTGGACTGAGCAGGATATTCACCCATTCATGTTACAAGATGGCTCACAATAAGTCCATTTTAAGTGAGATAATGCAGCTCAATTGCAGACCTAGAGATGCAGGAAGAGTAGCAAACAATGCAGCCTGCAACAACCAGAAAATACTTGTTCAACAAACCCAAAATATTCCTCAGGAGCATGTTGACAGATGAAACTTTTTGACAGTAGCAAGATGGGAAGTGCAGGGAGGTGGGATGGCATGAAGTTGTAGAGATGAAAAGATGGCTGCCTCCCAGAGACAAGATTTCATAGCTCTCAGACTGCCAGGGAACAATTATATATAATTTCTTTCACTTCAGAATAATTGCTTCACAATTCTCTCTTCTAGGAAACTTGGAATTCAATTCTTAGCTATAATTTTGCAGTAACATGTTTGCAATTAGTGCATTTCATTTGGAGGAGAGTTTTTTGTGGGGTTTTTTTGGGTTTTTTGTGTTTTTTATTTTTTTTTTTCTAATGGATGAGAAAAGTAGTGGGGGAAATAAAAATTCTTTCAGAGAAAGGAGAATTTCCTCCTTTTGAACCAGTTTTACTCTACTGATATTAAAATTCAGGTCCATTGCCGTGGAGAAATCACTGGATCAAAATAGAAAGTTTGCATTTTTTTAAAAACTGAAGATATACAGAAGAAATGTATGGATTAAATAACTAATAAATTTAGTAAATTTTCATTCTGTTTTTTACACAACCCTGCAGCACTCTCTCCCTACTTCTCTTGTGCTTAGCAGTCACGAGAGCAATCACTACAGTCTCACCTGCTAGGCAAGGTTCTTCTTTAAAATAAGCTATGTCTGCATAGTGATCACTTATTGCTATTGGTGCTGTTTTTAAACAGTCTTAAGAGTCTGCAAGTACAGAGAAGGTTTATGAACAAAGTGTAAAGTTACAGTATACAATACTACTGATTTTTATTGGCAAGTAAGCTTAGCTAGGCTTTGTAAACCACAAGGTCATACTACACAGCAATATGAACATGCACACAATGCAGCAAAATAGTGTTGAGAACACATACCCATCTTCAGCTACGTTTTTGTCTTTAACTTCTTTCACTGGAGCCTCTTGTAATGATAATTGAGATGAAGGGATAAATGCTGTGAAGAAATACACAAATCATTATAAACTTTTCTTCAAAAGCTGGGTTTTGCACACTCCTCACGACACTTACAAGTACATACAGTATTTCTTAATACATTGAGAGCTGTGTAATGTATTACTAATGTTTTGATTAATTTACCTCCTGACAAAGCAGTAACACGTCTCTATAACGCACAGCACCCACTAGCTTTTTTCCCCTCCCATAAAGATGACTTATTTGGTTTTGAATTGCATGGGGCTATAGCAAAGGAATCATAATGTCCACATCCCAGCTATCTAGCATGTGTACCTAACAAATATAAAAAACTAATACACCACAGCCACAGGCTGCTCTTTGATTCATACAGATCTATTTTCTAACTCAACCTGACAGCTCAACTGATTAGACAAATAAAGTCTCTTGGATAGCACCCATCTTGACAATTATATTTCCAAGTGGGACAGCTGTATTTCAAGCTGGAAGTGAATATACAATTTCAGATTGTTAAATATAATGGAAAAGCTTGTACAATGGCTAACAAGAAAACGTGGGCATTTTAGAAAAGACTGGCTTTTTTTCTTGTCCTTGTTTATACTAGTGTTTTTTAGCTAACACCTTAGCCAAGAGACATGTCACTGTATAATGTAAACTGCTGAGCAGGACACAAGCTGCAGGGCTCTGCTGGATGTATTGACTATGGAGGTGGTAACACAGGGTAGCTAAGAGAGGCACTAATGCTGCAAATGAACAATCCTTTCTCCATCCCTCTGGCTTTCCTCCTTAAATCCCCCCTCAGTGAAGCACAGTGTACAAGGACGAAGAGCCAAGGCTGGAGACAGTCATGGCATCACTGTCATTGTGCATCTAGGGATGGGAGAGTGCACAGGTAGTTGTGGTGAAGCAGCAGAAAAGGAGGAAGTCATGGTCATAAGAAACTCGTACGAAAAATAAAAAGTAAAGGAAAAGGGTAGGAACTGTGCGGTTATGTTGTGCATTGTGAAAAGATGGCACCAACTCTCATCAAGGAATTAAAAGGACACAAGCCCAAATCTGCAATGTTTCTGACACCTGTTTGAAATATTTAGCTGCAACCAAGGAGAACCAGAAAGCACTCAAACCGTTCAAGGGAGAATAATAAGATGAAAGAAGATATCAGTAAGATAATATTCCATACAGGATATCAGTACATGACATTCCTTCCTCTAAAAAGAAACAACAATTTTGTGATCTTTAAAACTAATTTAGATACTTATTTATTTTACAGAAATCTTTCCAGAGAAAATTGAAATAGGAAAAGGTTCTTAGAATTAAGAATTTTTTGAGATGATGGGACAATGCTCAAATTATGCTGTAACATTTGAAGAGTGAATTAGTTTCATTACCAGGTTGTTTTGTTTTGTTTTTTCCACTAGGGCTGTTTAAAAGCTATTTTGTAAAAATTATCAGAAATGCCTATTTATGCATGAGTGTCCTGTTAAAAGTTTTCATTGATATTATGAAGTTTAAACTATTAATGAACATGAAAACTAACAATTGGCAGTGGATTTGATATGATTCTAAACCGGAAAATAATTAACGAGATTATTTAATGATTTCTTGATTGCTCCAGAGAGTCTGTTTCTAATCAGAAACGGGCAAAATAAGTAAAATATACTAAATAAGAGATTACTTTTTTTCCCAAAGCCCAGACTTTTCAAATTCAGCCTAAATGTGTTTTATGTTCTTTGAACAGTAGAAAACAGCTATCCAAGAGCTGAAGACTGCATATTAGAAACAGACTGATTGCTTTTCCCAACTGACAGATTGAGCACAGAACTTGAGGTTCTTTTTTATGTGCAATTTCAAAATGATGTAAAATGCCAACTCAGAAAAAGTAGATAAATAAGTGCAGTGCTGGGAACCCAGTTAAATTTGTAAGTGCACCCTCAGTGACACATCTCTGCCAAGGGAAAATTTAAACAGATGTTACAGCTCCACCTACTGAACCAAGAAGAAACGACCGGAAGGGGTATAATTAAGTCACTAATGAACTGGAGCAACTGAGGATCTATGCAGGCCCCGAAACAGATTTTTTTTTTAATCTTAACACAGACATCTGATCAGCACTTGCACTCCTGCCCAAGATCAGGCAGTGCAAGGTATGCTAAGCTATGCTTAGAGAAGTGGAAGACAATCAACTTGCCCTGTTTTTGAAACTCACTGAAATTGTAACGAGTTCATTTCTGCATTTACTTGCAGTCACTGACTAGCATGAAATTCAGGTTTTGTGTGCATAGCCTTCATTTCAGATAGATGCTGCCACTCTGGTGGTTTTATGAAGCAACAGATGCTCTTCCTATTTGAGGACCATGAAGTGAACAAGAATTTTGCAGCCCTTTAATGCCATTTTTTGGTGTACAACAACAACTAAATAAATGGTTGGTCAATGTGGAATTCATTAGTTAAACTGGAGGAATATCTAGGAGGCTAAATAAATATAATCAGTCTTGTAAGGAAATATGATACTGTAGCTACAGTTTTAGAAAATAGATTCTACTCTTTATTCTGATGGCAGCAAATGTGAGTAAATATTCTATTTCAATAAATACTGGTCTCATATATACACCTCATGTGTTCAATGAGTGTCTCAGAGCCAGAAATTTTGTTTTTTACTGAAACTTTTAAGACAACAGCAGATGAACCAAGTATTTCCTACACACTTGGGCCGTGTTGACAGGGGATAAATAACTCTAAGATGCTGAAGTGAAGCTGCGTAATCAATAACTACTGTTTAGCACTTAGAAAAACAAAAAGGAATGCAGTAACACAGCAAAATAGGAAGAGCATAGATAGCATAAATCTTTCATGCCACCCAAAAGAGTCTTATAGAAAGCTGAGTGAGTCTGAAAGCCAACAGATCTAACCATTGCACCTGAAGCAACTGAGCATTCAACAGTATGACAGATCAACAGGCAAATGATGAGACATTTAGTCCAGAGAATTGCCAGTCCCAACACCCACAGAGCACTGGCAACAGCGTTACATGAAATATGCAGAATCTGGAAGGTCCAAACAAAATTATAATTGCAAAAAGAACTTGTATGGAGCATAAACCAAACAAGAAATGACACTGATAATAGCAGGAACTTGAACATGTTTGCATGCTGTAATTAAACCACCTAAGCGCTGGAGAGATGGTAACTAAAAAGTAAACATTTAAATCACTGGGTAGGGAGTGGAGTCAGATTCCTTGAGAGATAGACTCAATTGTGCACATCTTGGTCCTGCACAGTGTGTTTTGCTTGCCTCTTGTCTGTGTAAAGGAATTTTCTTGACAAAGTCTGAAGTGCAGGCTTGTATCCCAAGCCAGCAGGAAAGGCAAGCACGGGAAGAAGGCAGCTGATAAGGAGCCCACCCTGAAATATCTAAGAGTGGCTGAAGAAACAAGATATTGGGGATTCCTAGAATAAGCAACCCCTTTTCCTCTTTGATTCTTATGGGCTCAGTGAATGAAGAGAAATATAAAGGTAAGGGAAACAAACATCTGTATTATTAGGCTTGTTGAGCAGCAATACCCACATCTCTTCCGAGCTGATGTGTTTTGTGGAGGAGCTGAAGGACATGGGGAGAAGACAGATTTTAGCTGACATGAGAAACAAACATGACTCTCTGTGGTATTTCCACTCCTGAAAAAGGTATGAAAACAATCTGCAGATTAAAGGCAACAGTATCAAAAGTCAATCTGATTGATCTTTGTGGAGGGAACAAAAAGGAGAAGGTAAGCATCAACTGAACCAAACTCTGATATCTTGGGTGAAAGAGTTAACCTATGAAGTTGATTCATCTTAACATCACTTTCTCAATTTGTAACAAATGTAAGAATGTGGCAGCACAGTATAAGATCTGAAGAGATTCTGATTTCATAGGAAAAATGAGGAAGCACAAATATGATACATTAACAAAGAGAACTGGCAATTGGTACTTAAAATAGAACAAATCACATAAAAGTCCATTAAATATGACAGAGAACCAAGATAATGGGATTAATATTTAAAGGTGATTGAACAAAGAGGGAACATGCAAATGAAATGAGTATAACACTAGAAAGAGATAAGACTCAGAAAAGGAAGGAAAAAGTGAATATAGTCACTAAACCACACATTTAGAACAAAAAACTAGTCAGTTTATTTTCAGAACAAACTATATTTTTTGCTCCCCCATAGATTTAGTATTTACCTAGCATCTGCAGTGTAGGTGGAATTGGATGATTCTTGTTACAGGTGACACTAGCCACAAAGCAGAGCCTGCTGCGGTGGCATTGCAGCAGCTCCACGTCCCACTGTCTTTCCAGCCTGAACACTGAAGAATTACAACTGACTTTCAGAGGTCATTTAGAAGACGCCAGTTAACTCACTTTTTGCTGGAGAAACTGAAAAGCTTAGGTTCCTGCAATCCTTTCTGATCCAGAGTGCTTTCCAATTCAAAACTTGAAACCTGCAGCGACTCATTTCTTGACACTACTTAACAGGCAGCCACCTTGAGATTTCAAGGAATGAAAAGCAACTCCTAAGGGCAGAAACTAAAGATTTCACTATGTTAATGCCATAACTCATCACCATTCACTTTCTTTAACCCAGCACTCTTTAGCACATCTTTTTACTCCTCTTAACTTTGTGCTCAGCGTTGTACAAGATGTCACCCACACTTTGATATCTCTCCCCCCACCAAGTGTACCTGTCAAGCTTATGTATGTTGCTTTCTACTGGGCTCAGAAGTTGACTTCAGATATATATTTCAGTTTAAATGTTTACAAAATCCACACAAATACTTTGGTAGATAATGAACTTGCCCAAACATCTTTAGTAATTGAACAAATTGTTTGTAACTCAGACTGGAAAACTTTGCCTAGCAGAAACACTTTATTATTGTTTAGTAGATACCACAAGTAGAAAACAAATTAGGAGAAGTGCTAACAGTGCTGGAAAGAAAATAATTATCTGGAACCCAGACTTTTTAATATAGATATCTAAAGCAAGATATAAAAATTAAGGCACAAGAAGAAAGAGTAAAAATTACTCATGACAGGAAAAAAGAAAACTACAAGTTTGTGATCCAGTTTCAGAAGTTTGACCTGAAGTAGCTGATTATGTGATTCAAATTTTGTTTTAAGGATAGGTAAGGCTATAGTCCAAAACCCTTGGTCCTTTTCTATTTACATTGTTGGGCTCAACAGCATGCTGAGTTTATAATACACCTACTACAAGGACTTTTTATAAGAAGTGTACTTTTTTGAAAATAGGTGTGAATAGTTCGTGGCATCCAGCTGTGTGTCTGACAGGTACAATCTGCACCTCACCCTGCAGCAAATAAGCAGATATTCAAGCAAAGGGGAGGGAAGGGGTATTCTGCTGGCCAAACATTATTCACTTGAGAAGACAGAAATAAGGTCAAGGTTAAGCACTTGTGAATTATCTACTTTTGGACTCCACAGCTACAAACATTGTAAGAAAACATGCACCAAATCAGCAGTAAGCTTAAATCTGGTAAAAATGACAGACGAGATCAAAATAAAAATCAGGTCTTGTCATACTCACCAGTGCCAACAGCATATGAGGACAGGAATCAAGTCTTCCTAAGTACTTTCTTAAAGTTCTTAGAAAAAGCTGTGGCACAAGCCTCTCTCTGCCACAGTCAGGCTACAAAGCAAGATGAACTCAGATAATTTTTTTTTCATGCCAGACCTTAATCTATCCACATCAGCTTAACACCCCAAAAACTCAGGACTATTCCGTGCCAGTTATCTGGGTTTTGAAATTCCAGTATCTTTGTTAGGTAAGTTGCATTTCAGACACTGGAAGTATGCTTTAGCAGAACCCTTGTAGCCATACCTCATCTACAACAAGATTCAGCAGCATTTTATATATTATCATGTGTGCAACAGACTGATAGGGCCAATGATCAATCTGTCCATAAAGATCCTATGTTAACAGCTTAGCTGCTAAATAATGAATTGCTCCAGCTTGTACCCTGAGTCAGAGTCTCTCTGTACTATCGGAGGGAGCTGGATTAGGTCTGAACCAGAGATTTACTTCAGGAGCAAATCTCTGTGAAAGATGTGTTAAAAGACTGAGTCCCTTATATAAGAATGACTGAATAAATAACCTATAAACTTAAACTGCAACTTTTATACACTTTGGAGACATTAAAGAAAAGACCCAAAAGTACCTCTCAAGGTGACTGTATTTTCTATCATGTTTGTTGCCTTAGATTGCAGCAACTGCCAAGTTTGTTGGGTTTTTTTTGTCACAGATGGTTACACTTATGCAGACTTGCCTGCCAATCTGATTTGAACTTTGCCTAAATTATAAGTCACCCTGCCATATAAGTCAATTTCCCACCATGACAAAAAAGGTTATTTGAACTTTCAAGTGCATTGGTATGAAAATTAGAATGTCTAAAACTGTAACAATAATGCAAATCTACTCACCTGAGTCTAGAGAGAAAAAAACAAGAACAAACAAACAACAAAAAAAGGCACATGATTTCCTTCTACTCAGCTTGAAGATATATTATCATCTGTGAATCAAAACACAATAACAGCTTCATAGTCTTCTGGTGATTGTCATCCTGGAAGGCTGAAATGTTTGACATGTAAATAAGTTTTTTGCAGATCACAAAGTGAAAACTCTATTATATGGAGAATATTAGGTGCTCAGTAAGTGAAGAACACACAACCATCCCAGAGTTATTAGACTAAAGTGTCCTGGATGCCTTATGCATGCTTTGTGGAAAATTAAAGGATTTTGTGACTTTTCTTTGGACTAAGCTTGTCAGATCCTTGCTAGGAAACTTCATTTTGGGCATTTGCCCTAGACTTGAAACTAACAGAACTAAACCCTCAATATACTTGTCGAGAAAGATTTATAATGGAATACTGAGGCCATGCAGAATGAAAATTTACCAGTCAGTAGGATTTAATGACACAAAGGAGTCGCCCCAAGGCATGGCTGTCCTGCAGAGTTACTAAATCACAGACCAGAAGCCACCATCCTGCATGAAGAGTCATAGTGAAGCACAAGGGGGAATCAAGCATGAGATGCTGGAAGACAGAGGTAGCCTTGCCCCTCTGTCCTGCATTTGTGGATCTGTTAGCTCTTCCTTTCCTGATCATAGTTTTTAGCCAAAGGCTTTGGAAGACCCTCACTCATGAGGATATCTGTTTTGTTCTTGCCCACTGAGTGTAGCTTTGCAGTATGTCCTTCCTTCTCCCATTTGGAGCTCTGCACCAGGGCCAAAGATTGAGCCCCACTTTTCTCCCTCTGCGTTGTGATCACCTGAGCTTCCTACTGAAATCTGCACCAAAGCATGGGAGATTAGAAGTGGAGACAGTGTGCTCAGGGAACACCACCAGCTGGTACAGGTTTTCTGTAAGATTCATCTTTCAAAATTTCCATTATTTATTTGTTTTTTTCACACCTACCCTTGGCCACCAGGTACCTCCTTTTTGTTTAGTCTATTCCTTCTTCTGGTAGGATCATGATTTCTAAGACATTCCTCCTAAAATTTCAGAATCAGGATTTGTTGCCATATCTGACATTCTCCTTAGCTAAATGGCAAGAAAAAGAAAAAAATATTCCCAGTAACTTTGAATTTTGCTCTAAAAGCAACAGTGGATGATATATGTGGCAGTGTGTTACTGATGCTTTACAAAAACTAACTGAAACAACAGTTCTTAGGGGCATACACTGAAGACACAAAAATGAGTCAAAACCGAAATAAATACAAAGGTTATTAACTAAATAAAGCATCCTCTATTTCCAGTGGGGCTTCCTCTTTATTAGCAGGTGAGCTTGCCTTTTTTGTTATTGTTGGTTTTTTTTCCCATGGGTAGTTCTGGTCAAAAATTTCTAGTCTACATAGACAGTAGATTTCTTTCTTTAAAAACAAAACAAAACAGAAAACACCAAACAGAACCCCAAACCTAAATATTTCCTGTACTGCTCATCCAACATCCTTGAAAAGCAACCAAGTATTACCACAATGCTCTCCTATTTAATTTCCACAACTAAGCCTCATCACTGACTTTCCTTAAAAGAAAAAAAAAAAGCACAATCACTTCCATGCTATTTTTCACTTCCAAAGGTGTTAGCTTGCCATAATTACAGGCCATTCTCCTGCTGTGTCTGCTAAATAAATTATCCAAGTAGACCAATGAAGCTGTGTCTCCTGCTCATTAGCCCTGCATTTGAAATGCTTCTGTTTGTAGCTGAGCTCTCCATTGTCCTTCAGTTTTAAGTAATAATAAAAAAATAAAGTTCCTAGAAAAAAACTACTGATTTTTCAAAAACACACAAACAAGGCTATTATTTTCTTAGGTCTATTTCATTTCAGACCAAACTATAGAAGTAAAAATTGCAGTTTTAGGTCCTAGTCCTACTAGGAAATACCACCAGTGGTGCAAAGGCATGTTCACTAGACCTGCTTCAGGATGCAGAGTTGGGGATGGAGCGTGTGTATAGGTGCTCTTTTGTCTCTTTCCAAATCTTGCCTCCTATAGATGCCTGGACCATTATGACTAGGATAATACCCTATGCTGATTTATGCCAAGAATGAGAGGAGGAAGTGAGGGAAATATTGGAGAATTTAAAAGTGTTTGTAAAATGAGAACTATGAAGGCAGGAAGGGAAACAAATCAAGCACCTCTGTCATTTGTAAGGCACAAACTAAAAACAAAGGTAATCTTGCATCATGTGTCATACTTGGTAAAGACACTGAAAAAAGCCTACCCACAAAAGCAGGTGAAGGAAAAAAAATGTCTGCTTGCAATCTACATGGACAAATATAGTAGATCTGGTTAATTTTTGTTGCAATAAAGTTACTAGGTATGGCTTTTACTTGAAGTATTTTAACAATTTAAACCCGGCCAAAGAGAAATTTAAGCAAATGGACTCTAAAAAGCAGTTACCACATGGTGTCCCAAACAATACTTCATTGTTACTGCACATTAGCATGGTTGCACATAAGCTATATTTTAAGATAGTTACAGAATTACCACCATTAAAATGGTAGCTTTGTGTACTTAGCCACCAAACCACTGCATCAAGTTAGCCTCAGCATTTAGAAGAGAGCTTTTCAAAGTGAGTGGCACCTCCACAACACAAAGGAATGTCATAATCTGTGATAGGTTCTCTGGTACTTTATCACCCCAAAAGCATTATGACAACCATCTAAAATAATAATCGGTATAATCTATGCACTATTTTTTCAAGAATGTTCTTACTCTTGGACTGTTGATTTCTTTGAGAAATTATAAGAGAAGAAATTATCCTCAAGATTATTAGCAGCACAAAAGATCAGAACAGTGACAATTGTAATGAGTTTTTTGTTAGGGAATTTAAGACCATAGAAGTGATCTTCTAATTGTCAGTTTGCATTTAATTTCCAAGACCTGGGATAAACCGTTCTAAATGGTATGTTGCAACTACTATTTCTGCAGAGATCTTTTCAAAGACTACCTCTGAAAAAGGTAGCAAAAGTGGCTGATCACCCAGCTTGCAACATATGATAATCCGCTGTAAACTTGTAGTGGAATTTCCTAACTATTTTTCAATTGTAATCTTGCAACCTAAAGAACTGGGTTTAGACCCATTCTCTACCACACATTCATTGAATGAAAGAAATCAAGTAAAGTACTGAAGATCAACTAACAGCACTGCACTTTTCACAGAGATACTGTCTTGGAAGATTCTATTGAAATTTATTATGTACTCAAGCACTATTTGGCCTTTATTGACAAATTCTCAAAGTAAGTAAATAGTTATCTAAGATAAAGAGATCTGCAATGCTTGAAACAGCTACATGGCTTCATAACCTCAAGGAGAAATGACTAAACAAATACCTGAGAAAGACAATTCACTTTTCCAACAAAAGCAACCTTTTTCCTCCTAAGAGAAACAAGAGAAGACTACAGCATGCTTCTTGAAAAAGATCACTCACAAACAGAGTTCGTACAATGTTCCTCATCTTTGTCTGGCACTCTGTGCAGTCATCATGAGCTGTTATTACAATTGTTAATCAAACAAAATTTCACAAAACACCTCAGATCAGGCTTACTGCTGTCCACAGTCCTGAGTTTATTATATCAATAACCTTATGATTGAGTTGTATATTTGGAATTGGAAAGTTACCAGGGACAACACAGAAACACATAAAAAACCCCTGTGAGATTTCAGTCCGTGCCTTGGTGTATTGCAACATGTGAAATGCAGCAGGGCAGAAACAGAACCTCTAAAACGAAAATGTTCCTTTGCAGTTAGTTTCCTGGTCCCAGCAACTGGTCTGCAAAAGTATGACATTTATTTAGGGTTTCTGTCTTGTGGGTTTTTCGCCTAACACACCTGGAATCTTTTTGAGGGTTTCATTTATTTATTTATTTTAACACTTATGGCATGAAAATGCTTGCCTTTTTTTTTTTTTTTTAATTGTCATGCTGTGATCACATCTCTCCTTAGCAGATGCAAAGCTACATTTACAGCACGGAGAGCACATGCTGAAAATTTCTTCGGTTTCTTACTTGAGGCCTGGGTATGAGAAAATATTCTTTAGTTGGTGGTGGTGGCCATAACTAATTCACAGGTCTTTAAACACACTAGCTTATGAGCTGCTAGGATTTAAATCAACAATGAGTCTCATCTACAGAGAGATTCAATTCTTTGATATCTGCTCCTCAGAAAACTGTCTCAGTTTTTACTGGGACGTATTTTTTTTTAGCCACTGAGAGACCCCCTCTCACCTGTGCTTGACAGGGGCACAAAAACCTTGCAGAAATGTTAGATGCAACTCTGCTGTAGTATACATATACCTTTCCTTCTCTCTTTTCTTGTGCACAAAGATCAGGCACAGCCCATTTACTCCATTTGTTTCTCCCTTCTCAAACAGCAGAGGATCAGCCAACCTTTGAGCAAAAAGATTTATTAATGAGGGCACTGACCTTGATGGTATAGACTACACACTCTCTGGTCACTCTGACTATTACCAATTGTGTTATGACTTAGGTGCTTCATTATGACAGTTATTACTGTGTCACTTTCTCTTTTCTTACTAATTCTTTCAACTCCACATTTTTTCCATGTTTTTCAGCTCTCATGTTATTACCCTGGCAACTGAACAAGACTTGCTGTAGTGAATCAAGTTTACAACCATTAATAAGTGAAAAGCATAGGTCATTTCTGTAGGAAAATTGGGTTAGGTTGCACAAGTGTTCTGGTTTGAGCTAGGATAGAACTGGTTTTCTTTCTAGCGATTTTAAATTTTAGTTAAATCTCTTCTAAGTAGGTGCACTTGCTGAAAATAACACTGTTTTCTAGTCAGTGTCTGCTTCTAGAATTGATAATGCTTGATGTTAGTAGTTACTGCTGGAGTATGCAGAACCAAGGCCACTGCTTGGTTCTGCTAAACACCTTATGTTCCAGAAACAAATGGGAGGAGAAGTGGCCACACCTGCGACCCTCCTTTTGGGAGGAGTGAACCAGACAGATGACTAAAAATGACAAAACAAAGTATTACATCCCATAAACATCAGAAATGTATACATTTTAGGGATCACAAGGGTGAAGTTTTCTTCCATGGCTGACGTCCTGGGAGGATTCTGTCCGTTCATCTGCCTTTGATCCTGATCCATTAATTCCTGAATCTGTGTGTGTTCCAGTGTCCAACTTCCATCTGCTGCTGACTGCAGGAGCCCAGTCTGGGACTTTCTCAGGGCTGCCTTGCAGCCTTGGTGATGACACGAGTGTTACTGGGGGGGATTGCAATAGTGGTTTTGTATATATTTGTATTTATTTCATTATGTTCTTTTTTATTCTTCACTGTTTCATTTAAACTGTGCAGTTTAGTTTCCAATTTCTCTCCCTAATTCTCTTTCCTTTCCCTTTCTGGGAAGGGAGAGGGATTAATAGAGAGCATCTGTCATTCATTTAATTGCCAGCCAAGTGTTAAACCATGAGAACAAAAACTTGTTTATTTGGTCCCTGCTCCATGAAGCTCTTGGTTCACACCATAAAGGGGGACTGTACGCAGCTCCCCCCTGGCACTCTCTAGCAAAGAAAATCAGACAACTTCCTTGGTCCTTAAATTCCATAGTGTAACCCTGGGACTAAAATGATTGTTTGCTATTTGACAACTTTGTTTATCCTTGAATTATCATGAACAGCACTATTACTGCAAATTTAACCTGAGCATGTTAGAAATGCTCAGGTAAAACACATGTTAGAGCATTTTCCCCATTTCTACTTTAAGGAAAACCACCATTATTGGCAAGCAGCTCCTAACTGGGAGTAGTGAATTCACTGGCCACATGAGACACCAGATTGTGATCCAGTGCCCCATCAGAAAAGTTACACAAGCATGCAGAGTCAGCAGATCTGGTAGGTACTGATACCTGCTGAAGCTAATGAAGAGCTCTTTCTCAGGAAAATCCACATGCTTGGTGTCTTTCAAAGCCTTAAATATGAAGAGCTGGCTTGCAAGAATACCTGGCAACTCCGTTTTGTGAACAGGTTATTTTCAGCCCGTGTCAAATGTAAAGATACCAGGACACAGACTTTGCAGTATCTATTTGACATGAAAGAGTAGCATGAAACAATCAAGATATCAAATGACAAAGTCACCTTTTTTATTACAAGACTATTTGTCTACTTGAAAATGGGCAAATGCTGTCTTAAAAATATAGATATAAGTATATAAAGACACAGCAAAAGAAAGCCAGGAAACACTTTTTAGACAGCTCAGGACTCCCCACTACAACAGCGTGTAGCTTCTTCCTCAGAGAGAAATGAGCTATGAACAAGAACATTATAATACCAGAACTCTTGATGTTATCCATATGTCAACTTGCAAAACACAATGGCAAAATTATGCAATTTTTTACCATAGAGTCTCCAAACCAATGGAAGTTACCACTGTGATAGCCATTTGAAAGAAAGAAGTTGTAGGAAGCTGTCCGTGTGGGATCATGTAAAAAAATATAATATGCAGTGATGTGAGTTCATGTTGACACTTTTCTCACAAGCAGATGGCATAGCTATGCGTTTTCTTTTAGTATTTGATTTAGAGAATAAATGGCGTTGTCTAGGCAGTTGACCTCCGATGGTCATTCTTTGCCTGGTTTAAGCCCAATATAGGAACTGGAAATTCAGGTGTCAGCTGCACCTCAGTAACAATTAGTGCACAATAATTAATGCTTAAAACATGTTTTAATTAAAGTTCTACATATTTTAAGAAAAGGAATTAGTATCTCTTGCAACCTTCTTCCCTCATTAGCTTAAACAAAAAAGGTGATACACACTCATCTGTGCCTCTGTTATTTGTGATCCTCTGACTGGTCTGCTGTAGGTCACCTTTCCACAGCACTAACTACATGGAACAAGGGACTCGGAGAATTCACAACAAAGTGTTCTCAAGTGCTCTTTTGATTTCTCATTGTTACTAAGAGAGTGTGAGAGTCCTGGACTTAATTCTTAGGCACATGCTATTTAAAGGAAAAAGCAGATTTCAGGACATCAGCAGGACAGTGATTATTTTTTCTGCTAGACTTTCAGCTTACTTCTTCTGCACTGACAAACCTAAAGCACAATACAGCAAGGGCTGCAGCAAACAAAAATATGACTTCTGCTGGGAGGGCAATGCAGCAGTCAGGGAGGACTCTCTGTGACCTTATGCAGTTTAGACATGGTATGAGAAATCCCCTAAAACTGAGCAAAGATGAAAGAAGAATTGCAGGAAGGATATTTAGCTGGAAAAAGAATCTGACTTACAAACTGTTGAATGATATCCTACTTTTATAGAATTTACAAAAACTAATGGATATTTTCTTAAAGCAGGTTTTCCTGAGTTTTTTTCTTATCACAGAATTAAGAGTTAATACTGTTGGACTCCTGGCTGCTTTCTGACATGTGGTGGTGCTACTGCTTAAAGCAAGTCAGATAGGCTTCTCTAAAGATCAATTTCACATTTTATTGCTTTGAAAACGCATAGTCATCTTAGAAACAATAAAAAGCAAATCCCACACCCTCATATTAATTTTTCTTCTCATAATACAATTTACAAATGTTCTTTATTGATCCAGACATATTTTTTCTTTTTATAATAAATGACTTGATATTTGTGGTATTCCATTATTTTAAAGGAAATTCCCTTTAACCATTCAGTTCAGCACTTACATAACTACCTTACTTGGGGTCATGCCACATCTATTTTCCAAAGAGCATAGCAGATATTTTCCTTTTAGCTCACTTCCACCTGAGGGAAAAAAAAAAAAAAAAATGTCAGGAAATTAACAGTCTTTTGATTGTGAGTTTTCCTTCACCTTCACAAAAAAAGAGCTGTTAAAATATTCTGATGTGTTATTCTAACTCCTTTTCTTTTTTTTTTTTTCTTTTTTTTTTTTTCCATTAACTGCAGTTGTGTTCTACATATGGGCATATTTCATTTTGTTCCAAGCTGTGCAGAAAGGAAACTTGTGATGGCATCCCTTTCAAACCTGATGAGAGCTATGCAGATGCTGGCCTTCGTTCAAGGCTGCATCTGATGCTTCTGGCAGCAAGAGAGGAAAATAATGCCCATGGAGGAAGAAGAGAGGAGTACAAGTGAATGCTAGCTTCTGAGACATCACAGAATTATAAAAATATTTTTTATATGTTTTCTATATAGTAATAATAATAATGATGATGATAATGATGATAATAAAGATGGCTGGATCTTTATTTTCAGAAACTAGTGTTATTAGGGGAATTACACCAGCTCAACTCCAGTTCCTAGCTAGATCAACTACCGGAACGAATTTGAGAAGGCTCAGCTCTGTGCAGCAGATATTCCTCTTCTATCAACTACGAAGAATAGAAAGGTCAGTTGAAAACAGCTCACCATAAAAAACAAAAACCTTTTTCTGCAAGAAAAGTCATTAACTCGCTTACTGGTGTCAGTAATGCCAAAGAAATAGGCTTTTGGACCCAAATGCAAAACATGCAATTTTACATGCCTTCTTTTTGATGAATAAATACAATGTAGGGAGGGGGGAAAAAATAAAGAAGGAAAAAAAAAAAAAAGCTTCCTGAAAGTCAAGATCCATTTGGCTGTGGGATAGTTTTCAAAGGGAAATGAAAATGTCATCACCTGACATTTCCAAAGCTGAGCTTTCAACTCCTGAGACAGCGTGCAGGCAGGAGTGTTAAATAGAAGAGCTGGTCACAGACCAGTACACTCTCCATATGTTTCCCTGGGGCAATTAGCATAGCTTCCACTATCAAGGGGCTCACTGTGCTTACAAGCGAATATGTCAAGTCTGGTTGCTCATGAGACTCTGAAAATAAACACCAGAGAGTCACTGACAGAACCTTTATGTTGAAAAATGAACCCTCTTTACTTATACAATCTCAAAAAAGAAACTTTAATTGAACAGTCCTTTGAAAGAAAGGACTTTGCACTTCCTTGTGACATCTCCACAGAAGCAGAACATATTCAACTAAAAACCTGCCTCAAACCAGCTTTTGGGCTGCTTTAATCTAGTTTTTCTGTCCCCTCCTTTCTTGTTGCACTGCTGGATTCATGTTGCAGGGGCAGAAATCTTCACCTTTTCACGTTGTGCTGCAATGGCCTGCCCTAAGGAAACTGGAAACACCAACCCAGTAATGGGATGTCCCAAGCCAATGGGATCCAGAAACATCACCTTTCCTTACTACAGACCCCAGAGCATCCAAGGACCACATCAGGCTGCTTGGTGGAGCTGTTAGCTAGCACCACACTACATAAACACACTGGCATGTGGCCTCAAATATCTTAAAATTCTTAGTAATCCACAGAGTTATTTTAAATTATTTTTATTTAAAAATCTCTTTATGACTTAGGGAAAGCATCACCCTTGAGGAGTTGTATAGAAGGCAACACTAAAAAAATATGTTAGCAAGGGGACTCAGAGCTGAGGGCCTCTCCCACACACAAGTAACCACAACAAACTCCTCCTCCCTTACCCTCCCTCCTGCCGAGATGCAAAAAGTGGGGAAAAGAAACCTATTTCTTCCTTTTAAACCAAGCTCTGTAGCTGACTCTTGCAGCAGGGAAGAGATTCCTGAAGAAAAGTCTTGGTTAAAAGAAAAGAAAGCAAAAAAACCCAGAACAAATTAAAAAAGTTAAAAAGTTGTACTTTTTACTTTAGCAAGTCCTCTGCAGGAATGAAATAAAGCCATTCTATGGAAGAGATCTAATTTAGACTTGAAAGCTATTTGTATCCATCCGTGGCAAGCTCACTGACCACCCCACAGCAAATGGAACTATACCACAAGCGGCAAGCCTTGTGTGTCCTTCACAAGCTTTACAGAATTAAGCTGTCTTTCATACAATAGTTTTGTAGGTTGGTGCTTTGCTACCAAAGCAAAGTCTTAATGCAGTATCTGTTTGCTACAATTCTCCAAGAGGCAAGACATTCCTTGGCTTTTATCCAAACCATTTAGTTCACATACATATTGGAAAAAGCTGTCCTGTCAGCAGCTAAGGTTGATATCAAGAGAGACAATAAGAGGATTAAGACGTGGAAAGCTCTGGAAGGCAAACTACTGAATATTTCACAACAAATTGAAGGTGAGAGTGCTACTGATACAAGGAGAAGGTCAGCAAGCTTAAATGTCTCAGGGACACTTAAGATATAACAAAATAGCCATTAGGCCTTCCAGATGTTGATATGCAGCTTTTAGGGTCCTGGTATTTCGATGTGATTTTCCTGCCAAGACGAGGGTTTGACTGAACATGTAACAGTGACACGCAGCACTCGCCAAGGGAATTTGCTGGGACAGATCTACAGCATCACAGGAATGATCTGATATTTGAGAGTGCCTCTGGGGGTGGATACTTTGTAATTTCATTGTTTATTTTTATTAGCACTGGAATGCTATTGATGTGGACAGAACTCTACATCTCCAACTGCTAGTCTGGTGAGATCCAAACTGACAAGAAATTTCACAGAGACCCAGTCCTTGTCACAGTTACCTCTTCATGCCATTAATGACATGGTTAAGCAGATCTTCTCCATTATATCTCACCACTATCGAGACCATGTGGAGGGAGTTGGGGGAAGCAGACTGTAGAAAATTCTACAAGGTGTTACAAATACTTGGCAGGAAAAGGACAAGGCAGAGGTAGGAGAGGTAAGACCAGGTGTTTTCTGTAGCTTTGTCAATGACAAGAGGCAAAGCACAGCAGGAATCTCTCTGTAATTGTTTCATTCTACACTTCAGTAATCTCACCTATAAACTTCAAGATGCACCCTACCAATAAGGAACTCAAAGACCATTAGTTTCTTGCAAAGTAGAGAAGAACTTAAGTATTACCTTACCTTACATTACCCTTTAATTCACAAGTACATTGGAAATGACCCTTTCTTCCCTCCCCTGTCTCCAGCCTACCAGGAAGGCATTAAGAAACTCAGACAACATATTTTACATCTTTATATATCATCTTTGAGATCATGGAGCCCACTAATAAATTAACACCTTGTCAATATACCATTTCTGTTATACCATGTTCTTGTGGCACATTTTACTTAATGACTTTTGGGAAATAGGCATAAGAAATTTCTCTCCCACCTCCTGTGTAAGTACAGATACTCTACTGTGAAAGCTGAAAAATGCTTGCCATTTCCTTTTATCTTAACATGCTGTTTCAGTGTTATATCCAGGCACTTTGCACTTTAAAAGTCCTCAAATTATAAAGAGTGATTTTCTAGACCTTAAGATTTTCCAAGTGTTTAATTTCTTGTAAAAGGAAACTTTGTTTTTGATTAAAAAGAAAATCCCTAGAATTACATTGGAAACTACCTTTTGTTGTTATTTTACTTACATTAAAAATTATTACATTTAAAAATTACTATTTCCCCATGTACTATTACTGAGCTATTGTGTTTCCACAATACGAAGAAACCGCGGCTAGCAACTTGCCCACTGTGTGATTTCTCTTTTATTCTTCATAGCTATTTTAAAGTATTCATTCCATTAAATAACAAAATGGAAAACAATAAATCTGTATGCACAATAAAGGAGTTTTAGAGGGTGTATACTCTTTAGTCATTGTAGCTGGCAAAGACACAGTCAGCCATAACTGCTTCTTTGAGGAGCTGTGCTAGAAGGGCAGGTTAAGACTAATTAGCATCTAGAAACCAGGTCTTCTGTACACTAGTTGAAATGACTGGTGGGAAGCTTTTCCTGAAACAATTTCAACAGATAAAATGTCATTTTTTTTCCCCAAAGTAACATGCCAGATTCCACCCAAGCTTTTCCATTTAGAAGTGTTGCATCTAGATTAGATAACATGGTACGTCAGTTAAAATGACAGAACAACCTTCATTTCCTACACCTAAAACAAACAGGACCATGGAAATCAAGACACAAGGCTCAGAGATTTCAACTGATGTCTCCATCATGCTAATGTAGGTTTAGATAGTGTAACAGATTTAGTACTGGTAAGCACTGTGTTTCTATCAAGCATTTGACCAAATCATTATTACATTGTCACTTTTCTAAGCTGTGTTTTCCTATGAGATACAGTGAATATCACCAGTATTTTCTTGAGATGAAGTAGCACCAGACATCAGTTGGTATTGCAATAACAATGGAAATACAGTAATTAATGATTTGTGTTCCTCAGGGCTCAGTACTGGGACCGGTGCTGTTTAACATCTTTGTTGGTGACATGGACAGTGGAATCAAGTGCACCCTCAGCAAGTTTGCTGACAACACCAAACCACGTGGTGTGGTCAACATGCTGGATGGCAGAGAGGCCATCCAGAGCGACCTTGACTGGCTTGAGAGGTGGGCCATTTCCAACTTCATGAAGTTTAATCAGGGCAAGTGCAAGGTCCTGCACATGGGTCAGGGCAATCGTAAGCACAAATACAGGCTGTGTGGTGAATGCAAAAATGGGATGGGCAGACAATGCAAATTCAGGATGGGCAGAGAATGGGTTTAGAACAGTCCTGAGGATAAGGCCTTTGGGGTGCTGGTTGATGAGAAGCTCAACATGAGTCAATAATGTGTGCTTGCAGCCCAGAAAATCAACCATAACCTGGGCTGCATCAAAAGAAGTGCGGCCAGCAGGTCAATGAAGGTGATTCTCCCACTATATTCCACTCTCGTGAGACCCACACCTGTGAGGGTCTGTATTGTGTACAGTTCTGGGTCCCCAGGACAAGAAAGACATGGAGCTGTTGAAGCAAGTCCAGAGGAAGGCCATGAAGATGACCAGAGGGCTGGAGCACCTCTCCGATGAAGAGAAGCTGAGAAAGTTGGGGTTGTTCAGCCTGGAGAAGAGAAAGCTCTAGGGAAACCACACAGTAGCTTTCCAGTGTCTGAAGGGGACTTACAGAAGTGGGGGGGAGAGGAGCTTTTTGTAAGGGCTTATAGTGAGAGGACAAGGGGTAATGGTTTTAAACTGGAAGACGGTGGATTTAGGTTAGACATCAGGAGGAAATTCCTTAGTGTAAGAGCAGTGAGACACTGGAACAGGTTGCCAGGGAAGCTGTGGCTGCCTTATCCCTGGAAGTGTTCAAGGCCAGGTTGGATGGGGCTCTGAGCAACCTGGTCTAGTGGGAGGTGTCCCTGCCCATGCATCTTTAAGGTTCCTTCCAACGCAAACCATTCTATGATTCTATGTACGTTCAGCTCAATAAAGTACTTTTTCCCATTAGCAAACAATGAATAATAATAACAACAATAACAACACCACAAACAACAAAACCAAACCCATGTCATTTACCATTTTTTGTACAACATTTGTGGAGCATGTCTGATTTTGTCAAACCTTTTACCAACTAGCTGAGAGAGAGTATCTTCCTTCCTTAGACAGTCACCACAGATTACACAAAAATTAAAATTTGTCCTTATAACATTTGCCAGGCATTCTAAAACATCTCTGAAGTTACTCTTAAAAGGAAGTTGTGAGTAGAGCTAAAATAAGTCAATTCAAATATTTTAAATACTGAGAAGAAAGTAGCAATGAGAAACCATATAACTGTGTCATGCTAATGATCAGGATGAGTATCCTCAGTTTCAGACATACAGAGTCAGGTAAAAGCAGCTTTGTCTGGTGATTCAAATACATAATCGTAAATGGTTCTGTTAAAGATTTCTAAACAGTAAAATGCTGACCAAGACATCTAACACCCTTTCTCAATGTTTTAATCTTTCCTCTATATTGTATTCTGTACATTCATTTGCAGTATTTTAAGTGGTGTTACAATTATCAGGGCTGTTGTCTATTGCTAATATATGGTGTTTTTAATCTAGTACAAAAAACCCCACTCTTTTTTAATAGTGCGACGCAGGGATCTGTGAAGAGCTGGAGCTAGACAGACATGTATTTTTGTAATTAGAGAGATCAAACCAGGTTTCATACCTGTGTAGGTCCACTTGTAGTAGATCTATCCCTGTTTTACCATTATAATGAGATTTAAAACCAGCCCTTATCTTCCAAGTGCACATAAGGATCAGTTCATCCCACATTCAGCAACAGCAGGTGACAGGAGGATCGAAGCCAGATTAACAGATGGACTTCACAGAACAAGGATTTAACTTGACTGTGTTAAAAACACCTGTGGCATAAGTCACACCAAGAGCAGCTAATTCCCACTACAGTCTGTGACAGCACTGAAAATGCTCCTCATATTGCTCTAGTTATAGAATTTTCCATATTTCTCATTGGGACACTAATTTTCACAGTTTTATGACAGGGCTGCAAGAATGCAGGCTATGGTTTCATGCTCAGTCCCCTACATCAAAGTCAATTCTTTTGGCTGTATGTCATTCATCTTTTAAGAAGTAGTTATAAAAATTGGCTTTAAGCAAGCTAAAACATTTTTTTGTTTATAGATGTTAGAAATTGCACTACGTAAGTAAAAGGGTGTGACAGCACAAGACACTCCCAACAGCTTTATAGTTTAGCTGAGAAATGACATCCAGATGCTCTCCCTCCAAGGGCTCTAGTTAGAGGGATCAGAATCATCAGGTCCTGTTCTGGCTAGATCAGCCTAATTTCATAAATACAGCTCCAGATCTTTGCAGGGGTGGCAGTAATTTCCAGAAGAGAAGTGACTTAAAGAATTCTGCATTTAAAATTTCTTCAAATCACACGTACCACTGTTCCTTCATCGTGACTGGCAGAAAGACAAGAAAAACATACAAAAGATTCTGGATGTGGTCTTACATTCTATCAAGAGGAACATGATGTGTGTTTTTTTCTCTTCAAGAAATGGTTACTCTATTGTGGAATAGAAGTGAGGGATTAGAATGGCTCCAAGACCTGTCAGCCAATATCTACACTGCAACAAGATCAGACAGTAGCAACCTGTCTGGAATGCTGTGACAATTTCTGGCTGCCACCATGAGAACCACAGGTCATGTTACCATAGGAGATTTTTAAAGGAGAAACCTGAAATTTAAAACCAAAAGCACTGAGACTGCATAATCTTAAACAGAATAGGACATGAGCCTTCAGAAGATCAAGTACTGATAGTCCCTTGGACAAATTTCACATTGTTCCAGCTTATTGTGCAATTTGATGCCACCATATTTGCTTATTACTCTGGGGCAGCTTCATTCAAGTGGACTAAGAGCAGGACCAGTGTCAGAATTATCAGTGGGACTGATTGCATTAGCCACTCAATTACACCCTTGGACATGTACTTGAGTTTGATGGTTAAAAAAAAAAAAAAAAAAAAAAAAAAAGTAGAGATTTCTGATGCTTGTAGCCCCTCTAATGTCACTATGCATTGAAGACACTCCTTATCCCATGAAATGGGACTCTCAATAGGTACAAAATCAGAAATAATGTAAAGTACAATGAAGTTGCTGAAAATGCAGAAAAATGGTACACACCATAGTAAAATCTCTGCATCTCAGCAACAAGAGATTTCTTAGACATTATATTAATGTATGAAGGTCATGAATTTGCAGACAGGATGACCATTTGAAGCAATGCTTATTTAACTTCCTAGGCTGCTTACCTGAATGTTGCCCTCCTTTTCTAAACTTTGTACTGATGAAAACAAAGGAAACCACCATCACTGGCTGTGGTGGTGACTTGCTACATGTTAAGAAGAGGACTACGAGATTTAAACCTCTGGGCAATGCCTGTGAAGGAACTTGGTGAGTATGGCTGAGGGCATGTGTGAAGGACCAGGTATTTCCTTACACGAACATGAAATGTCCTTTTAGTCAGCCAACAAAACTGACTTAAAATGGCACCTCCACGCGGCGCTGAACCCTCTGTGTGTGTGTGTTGGGGGGGAGCAGCTGCTACAGGGGAGGAGCCACGGCCGGAAGCAGGGGCGGGACTAGGTCCCGTCTGATTGGCTGAAAAGCCCGGAAATACAAAACCGGCCAATCGGGAGCGCCGAAAACCCCATAAGAGAGGCAGCGTGGCACGCCCCTCTCTCTCTCGTTCTCTCCTCGTGTTCGGGGCGGTCCTCTCCACACACTGCCTGCCGCCGCCATTTCCTGCCGCGCACTGCCTCCCGCCGCTGCTGCTGGGGAGCCGCCCCGCTGTAGAGCCGCTCTGCCGCAAAGCCGCTCCACCGCCGCTGCCAAAGCCGCAAAGCCGCCGCCCGGAGCCGCTCGCCGCGCCGCTGAAACCGCCGCGTTTCCAGGGTCTGCAAACAGCCGCGCCGCAGCTATGGGCCCGG
>NW_009952564.1:5327427-5348480 GCF_000747805.2 Chaetura pelagica
ACTGCCACTGCCTGCCCACGCCGCCGCTGCTGCCAAAGCCACGGTCCCAAAGTCCCAGAGCCGCTCGCCGCACCGCTGAAACCGCCGCATTTCCAGGGTCTGCAAACAGCCGTGCCGCAGCTACGGGGGGAGGCGACCTGACCTTGGGAGTGCCTGCAGCCTCTTCGCTACCCAGCTCATCCTATCTGCTCCGCCGCGTGGTGAGACAATTCCGGCTACCCCAGCTTATAGGGGAAAGTATAATCCTGCCTTACCTGCACACAAATCGCGACCCTATACGGGAACTTCATCGGGCATATCCCTCCCCCTCCTTCCCTCACTTAAATAAGTAAATAAAGTGTGTAACTAAGGTGTACCCATACATATTTCATGTGTTTTAATCACTCCTTTTGAACCTCCTGCCCCAAATTGCTTTGTTTTCCCCACAATAAACCGTGCATTTCGTAAATTCTAATTGGGGAATGGTTGCTGCTATTGGAAATATTAGTAAGCACTGAGCAAGTTATTCACTCGAAAAAGTCAGGGCATAAGCCCCTGTCTCCTCTGTGTGAGGCGATACCCACGTGTGGATCTCTCAGCAAATCCTGATAAGTTAATACACTCCAAAAAGGAGATATAATAGGTCACAGATCGTGACAGCATGGAAGGAAGAAACCTGCTGACTACTATCTATGTGCCAGAGGGAGGACAAACCAGCATGCTGACTCAGCTTGAGACATGACCATGCTACCCAAACACCAGGGCACAGGTGCCCACCTTGGTGGCAGCCTGGTATGGGTGCTCCCGCGGCACCTAAAGAGCAAGTGAACTCTTACAGTACACGACAAGTTGTCCTGACCATTAAATGGGGGATGATTTCACCAGACACTCTCAGATCCTGACCTCAAGTCAATCATACATTGAGAAGTTTAAAAAGGGGGCTTCTGTCCCTGCTCCCAACTGTTCCTTTTGCCTTGCAGAAGCTTCCCTGGAGCAGCCCCTGCTGCAAACAGCAACCTGAGGGGTGCTGAGACATGATCTGAGAGCCCCTTCAAGCACCTGGAACCGGCAAACTGAGGGGTGCATGTCATTGAAAGGCAAGAGTCTTACACAATGTAATTCTCGGAAAACATGGCAAGTTAAAGCACTCATGCCTTCTCCCCCCATGAGGAGAGTGTTACTGGTTACCTCAGGAACTGTAAAACTAAAGAGAACAAAGGGCTTGATCACAAGAGCAGCTGGATGAGCCTGGTGGTGCTGTTTGGCACAAATGTGGGCTTACCGTGAGCTGTAGCTGGTTAGAATATAAAACTGAACTCATGCACACCTCCAAGCCAGAAGATGTAAAATGCAGAATCCTGCTGTGCTAAATACCTCACCATATGCCAGTAGGCCTACCTCAAAACACACTAGGCATTTTAAGTAATAGCCAATAAAAGCCCTGTTAACATACTCACATTAGAGATCCCTGTAGGTCTTAGCTCAGTTCTGTTGCACAAAGATTTATACAAATTGCCTTTACACCATTGCCTTGGAAAAGCAGGGGATAATAAATTCCTATAAGGAGGAAAATGTTAAACCAGCAGGTTAGTCAACAGAATGCACTTAACCATCCTAGGGCATTGCAGGTGACTTTGGAGAGGCACCCTCTCCTGCACTGCCTGTGGCAGCTGGAGCCAGTGCTGCCCTGAGGTCACACATGGATACACACTCTCAGTGCCAGGCTGATGCCAGGTATCTTCCAAGATTTGCACTACTTGGAGGCAGCTGTGCAGGATATAGGCAAACAGTAACTGGAATCAGTGGCTGACAAAGAATGCTGAAAATCCTCTAGTACTTTCCTAAAATTCCTGCCAAGGATGGTCTTTTCTATTGAGCTGCAGCAGCGTCAGCACTGCAAACAGTCCCAACTTTAGCCTTCCTGCCTTTCCACCAGGCAGAAAACAACATGCAGAATTATGTAGCCAGGCTTTCCCCATGAGACAAAAGTAACAGAGGTAGTTTTGTCCAAATGATTGTCAGGTGTGGGGTCCAAAACAGCACCTAGTTCAGCTATGGGTTTTAAAATCGGTTACAAAACTGTGGTAATGAGAATCCATGAAGAAACACTAAATGCTAAGCTACTGCCTTGTCCTCAGCCACAATGTGCTGGTTGCATGGAAGTTACAGCTGTAGTTGGTGTTTTCTCAGCCCCCTCCCTAGACCTGTGCTGCTGACCAGAGTCAAGAATGGGATGCCAGGCTTCCAGTTTAATCCAGTATGACAAATCTTATGCTGTGCTTTTATGGTATAGCTGCTGGAAGAGGGCTGCTTGACTTAGGTGGCTCAACTCTGCCTTTGCACTGCCTCGTTGCTCAGTTTAACTAGACAAAATTAGGTGGAGAATATCAATTGTAACAACAAGACAAGGCAAAAGAAGCCCCTGCGCTCTTTATGCTGCTAATACATAAGTTGTTTTAAGTCCTTATATATATTGTCCCCCCATGTACAACCTCTCTGCTTTGAGAGGTTTTTCACATCCTGCATATATATTTAATGTTTCTTTAAATATTACCTTGCACTTGTCTCATCTCTGCTCCAAAAAGATACCACAGCAATACAATAGGCATTTTCAGATACTTTAAAAATAAAGTTCAACACTAGTGCAGGCACATCCACTTAAGTGAAAGATGTCTTAGAGATTAGCAAACAGAACAGGCAAATGTTAGACAAGCTAAAACAAATGAGGAATTTGATATTAAATGCACCAGAAGAATATGACATTTTTAAACAGTTACATAAGGGTTTACAAATTTTGAAAGATTAGCATTATACTTAGCAAAATAGGACCAAAAGAATTAAGCTTCCTGCTCTGAGACACACACAGGTGTGAAGCAGGTGCCAAGGAAGAAAACGAATGTGGATTTTCCAGCTCAGATTTTTCAGCTTTATCTTCCTTTTTGTTCCCTAACCCAGGCTACTTATATGATTTCCTACCTGTTTGCTCCTTCCCAATAACTTATATATTAGCTGATTTCTATGAACTTGAAGCAAAAAGCAATCTTAAGGATATTCAGGTTTTCTGTCTTGCAGATATTTTACAAATTAGTCATTTTATAACTACTTCACTAGTGAAAAATACATCTGAAAATTATTCAAGGAGACAGAGACCTCACTGTATAGCCAGTGGTCATCATCTTCCCCAGGATAATTTTAAGATGAGCCAAATCTCTTTTCTTCCTTTTCTTCCTGAAACTGTTTCAGCTATAATCACCTACAATTTTGTGTGTTTATTCTTTTCCTTGAAAGAAAAAAAATAAATTGATGCTAGTTAGGGAGGAACATAGATCTTTCCCTTGAAATGGTGAATTGCTGTATAAGATTATGAAATGTAAAAGAAAGAACATTCTGATCTTTTCGTAACTTAGACCTCTGCTATATGAAACCTGCTTTACACCTTATTGATAAGGCTGGTACCACTGAAGATTGCCTGAAATGTCCCTTCATATAATCCTACTTTTACTTTCATAATTTGGTTTGATTTTTAATTTTACTTAAACAAAAATAAATTTAAAAAGTCAGGTGTCTGCCTCAGGCTGAAATTTTTTTGAAGTGCTTCAGCCCATATCTCAGCTATTTCTACAAATGAGATAAGGATGTGTGTGTGGAAGTTTAACTTGCACTGAGTATTCAACAACTCCTTTGAATAAACTTTCCATGCTTTAAAGTAGGAAATAAAGATTTGACAAGAGAAGGAGGGCATCATATGAAAATGATAAGATGATTCATTCCTCCATATGAAAATTTGAGCCATTGGGCCAAGTTATAAATCTTCCCAAAAACTGCAGCCTGCATATCTGCTAGTGATTAACAGCTAAAATCCTACACTGAATGAACACATTTGTGCTTTTCATGGGTTTTTAGTGATACCCAGATTGCCTACATATTGCCCTCAAAGAACAGCTAAGAACACATCTGTCTCCTGAAAGTTTTTGTATGTGAGCCAGCCCCCAGATTAAATGTACATTCTGGGGCTTCAGGAAGAACACTGGCTATTCTGAGCAGAGGTGAGGCTGGGTGATACCAGGACTGGGGTAGGAGGGAGGAAGGGAATGAACCTGACAGATGCACACCTGTGTGAGCATGGGAAGCAGGATGCACGTGAGAGGAGCAAAGGGAAATCATACTGGGAAGCCACTGTCCTTATAAGAGACTTATAAATTCTGCAATCTAAAGATGTTGGGGGTTATAGGCATAGCATAATTTTATGTGAAATTGAAGAGCACACAACAGAGGGAAGACAACAGGCATTGCAACATCCCCATCATGTTTCATGGCCCCAGCAGATGATTTTCTGTGCCTCTCAGCAAGGACTTTTTCTGTAACAGAGTCAAGGCTTCAACAGTAAAGAATGCAGACAAGTCATACTCTCTAGCACATAACAGGTTTCATTTGGAAATTGCAGGACTAAGATGAGTTCTTAAGTACTGTAAACCTGGACTTCGGATACTCAGAGTCACCTGGGATCTGTAGCCTGTACCTTTTATCATTCTTTCAAATCCTGTTCCTGAGAAAAACTTCATCATCTCATTCACTTGCTTCCTAATATGAGATAGGAGGAGTAGGTGTCTTGAGTGTGTATTGCCAGTCTAGCACGGCTTCCTGTGATCTGCTCTGAGGTAGCAGGGAAGTCTTGCTGGCTACTATAATCTCTTTTGACCTAGACCATATCTCCAGAACTTTTCTCTATGAGTAGACTGCGCGTCAAAGAAAAGATAACTGTAATAAATATAAAATTACATGCCAACATGTTCTAGGAACTAGGAACTGAGTCGAAAAGTCTGTGGAAGGGACAATAGAAAGGCAGGTCCATGTAAGAGATAATTGTGGAGGAGGCTGGAGAAAATGGCCCAGAAAAGTTTGGGAGAAGAGGATAACTTGTGTGTTTTCCCAGAATTTATTTCTAGGGTATCTACAGTTCTTGAGAGCTTTTCTGTCACAGCCATCTGTGTCACTCATTGGCAAATGCCCCACTCCTTACACCATTCATGCTAGCTCACAAAAATGCTGACAGCTAACATTTAATTCAGTAGCTCAGAGATGGGGAAAGCTGATCTCAAGTTTGGGCAATTAATATTTGCCATTAACAAGGCAGCAGAGTGCAGAAAACCTGATTCTGTGCATAATTTGCTAGGTGAGGATGTTTGTTGTTGTTATTTGATTATTTTTTTTTTTTTTTTTTTTTAGAATAATGCTAAAATAATAATACTAAAGTCGTGAAGCAACCTACTGCAAGATTAAGGGTTCTACTGTTGGACCTACTGTTCAATATTATTCTCCCCTCCTGCCCATCAATGTGTAATGACAAAACCCGTAAGACTCTGTAATTACATAACTAAGTGCTCTTTTGCTTCCCAGCAAACCTTTGCTCCATCCACTGTCTAGAATGGATTATTCTCCCTGTGAATGTAGGAATAAAGTACTACTGTTCACCTGCGTGGAGTGTGGTGCCTGTCACATCATATACTAAAGTCGTGAAGCAACCTACTGCAAGATTAAGGGTTCTACTGTTGGACCTACTGTTCAATATTATTCTCCCCTCCTGCCCATCAATGTGTAATGACAAAACCCGTAAGACTCTGTAATTACATAACTAAGTGCTCTTTTGCTTCCCAGCAAACCTTTGCTCCATCCACTGTCTAGAATGGATTATTCTCCCTGTGAATGTAGGAATAAAGTACTACTGTTCACCTGCGTGGAGTGTGGTGCCTGTCACATCATCAAGGTCCAACTCTCTGACGTAACAGCCTTTGAGTACACGCATTCCAGTGCTGGTGAACTGCAGAAGAACTCACCACAATGTGATAAAGGTCAGCTTCCAACATAGGCTGTTGTCATCACCGTACGTGAGTTTTAGAAGATAAACTGGTCTGCAGTAAGACAACTGTTACTGGCAGTGAGTTGTATATAGAAAGGCAACATGAACTGGAGACATGGGAAAGGTAAGACACCATGAACTCAGTGTCGCACACTAAGGAGTCCCAGCACCAGCAGAAGTACACAAGAGACCCAGTGACCTGTGGCCAGTTCAGGACAGGAATCCAACTCCCTCTCTCCTTCCCTATCCTAGCGCTTTCTTGGTCAGTTTATTTTCCTCAACCCAAGTTAAATATGCTGCATACTCGGGCGCTGCTCTCAGAGCAGCTGGATTCAAGCACCATCTCCCACCATCAATATCCACAACAGGCTATAAATGGCCCATGCCCATCACCACAATGAAGGGAAAACAATCATGCAGAAGGCTGACTCTCATACACCTGCCAGTTCAGCATGACCGGAACAAGCCCAATGTGCTATTTTGTGTTATAATCCTTAGGGAGAAGTTAACGCAGCCACACAATAATGAGCCATTATGACTCATTAGAGGCTCACTCTGCAGAGTTCAAAGTGTACAAACAGAAGGATATAGGACAAATCTGAACAAAGCACTGCACCCTGCCCTCTGACTGCACCAACAATTTACAGGTATCTGATAAATGATTTATAAATCTAAAGATAACCAAGTATAAAACTCTATGACTGCCTCCACTTTCCAAAGGAAATACTTTCCAGATACTTTGCCATGTCGCTGAAAATGTTTCAGATTTTGGTGTCTGCTCTGCTGTTTACAGGTAAGTGCCTGGCACACCATCTCATGTCATTCTCTTCTCACTTGTTAAATCATCAGCTGGCAAAAAATCCCTTGTTACCACCAGAACAGCACTGATGGAAGAGAATTAACTGAAAATTACTGCAGAAGGGACATATGGGAGAGTGGGCGAACAGAAGATTGCATAGCAAATTCTGTGAAACAGAGTCTTGATACTGCTCCTTGTGACTACTTTTGAACCTTTTAGTGCTCAGTCCCTCAGGTATGAGGACCAAGGATGCATTCCTGACTGGAAAGGATTCTTACAGGATGATTTCCTGAGCTGTTAAAATTGAAAATTTTGATGCTGTTTTTCTGGAATCTTCCCTAAACGTTGTGATCTTGACATTTATTTTTTGTACGAAACAATTTCACATCCATTTATAAGCCCTAAAATTATCATTCACAAGGGATTTCTGGGATGTCTGATTTGAATTGCTTAAGGAGACTGATGTTTTAAAGCTCTCAGGCTGTTTGATCATTGAACTGTTACAACAGGCTGCAGCCAAGGCTCCTAAAATCAAGACTCACCCTGTAAAACTTGGACCAGAGTGAAAATGATGGGGTCAGGGCTGCAGCAAAGCTGAAAGAATGATCTTCCCAAAGCAGCATGGACTGATACAGTCAATGATCAGTGATGTACATGCTGTGAGATTTATTCCTCACTAAGTTAGAATAAAACAGGCAGGCAGTGACTCTTGTCTTTTCAGGTGATTGCCCACATAATGGGAAGCTGCTCCATCCATACGCGTGCATTAAAAGCACTTCTTAGAATAGGGTGCTCTGACACATACTTGCTAAATACCTGATATGAAGAGCTAAAGCAAAATGAGGTAGACAGAATTAATGCTCAATAATTAATTAATGAAATAAGGTGTTTTGTGAGTTGGGACCACAGTCAGGTGTGCTCTCTCTTATGGGCCAAATTCTCTCTTCATATGACCCCAATTTTTGGCTGCATGAGGCTCTGCAAGCAGGGAAGGAGATGGAAATGGTCTTTCTCCCTCTTCTGCAACTTAGATCTGACCTAGAAACCTTGCTTTCCCAGTATTTGCACTTCCTGATATGCTGTGCACCTGATATTGGACCATTCCTGGGTATTTGGCCCGTCTTACTGAACCTCACCTCCTTTCCACTGAAGGCCACCATGGCACAAATAGTGTCACCTGAAGCCAAACTGGGAGCACAGCAGCCTGCTGCCCCTCTTTTTGGAAGATTTATCTTTGCTTTCATCTCCCTTATTTCTTTGTCCTTCCCAACAGCCTTGTTTGCTTTCTTTCCCAGCTTCATGTCTTCAAAAGGCATATTTAACAAGCTCTTTAAAGTTTCATTGATCACAAATAGTGCAATTTTTTGTTAATTGTGAATCCTGTCAGCAACGATCAAGGTGATCTGAATTAAAACAGAGGTTGTAGGACTCACTGATGAGAGCTTGATTCTTCATCACACCTTCAACTCAGCTGCTATAAATCACTCCCCATAGAAACCATCTTCACAGCTCTAGGAACAGAACATCCGGGCTGGTTAGTGGACCTTTTCTTTACGCTGTGCAGCAGCAAGAGATGGGGTACAAGAATGTGGTGTCCTGGCACTGGGATCATTATCAAAGTCTCTCAGATGTCTTTTTGGGATGTCTTGCCCATTAACTCAAGATTGCAATGATGACCACATATGGATTTAGGAAGGAAATTTTGCCAGCACCCTCTGAGCAGTACGAATGGACCAATACTTTTTTCAATACATAGGTGCAGGGGAAGTAGCTGATAATAAGAACAGTTAATAGGCTAAAAGGAAATTGCCAACTTTTGACATTTAAATTCCATTGATATAAATAACTTCAGGAATAGGTTTTCAGGTTGCAGGAAACTTGCAATAGTCTTCAGAAAACAGGGAGAGAAAAAAATACTTCCAGTTTATATGACAACGTGCACAGAGAGTGACTGAAATTTTGCTAAGTAATTGTAATTTATTTTTTTTTGTAAGTGTCACGGCACATCAAATATAAGCCACTTTTCCCTTTGGTAGATGCACACCAGGGCTGAATTTTGCTCCCACACCCAACCACTTATACAATACTGCTGATCTAGGTAAAAAAGACTTCTTGTTTGTGTATGAGCAGCATATCCTAGACTAAAGAAAGTTTAAAATTTTGTCTTATCATTTAACTCTACCATTAGATATGCAAACAGATGCTTGTCTTCCCCCCCAAAGCCTGCTTAGCACACAAGGGCTTGTACTGCTCAGCTTTTAAAACAGAGATTAAATGGGTGCCTAAGCAGGCAAAGTTGTCAACATTTAATCCCATACTCACATTTTTGACTGTGTGATGAATTCAGTCATTGCACACTCAGCTGACAGAGAGTGATGCCTTCCTGGGAAGATTTCTTAGTTGCATCCAGTTAAATATTTCCTTTCCAGAAATCTATCCTTGCACAATAGAGTTAGCCTTCCATTTGATTCTAGTATTTTAATGCAGAATAATTTCCAATTGATGTATGTTGATTTAACATTTTAAGTGCAGTTTGCTTATTATACTGTAATTCTTTCTTATTATTATCTTGACATGCTAAGCTATTTGATGTGCCTTTTTCATAAGTTATGGGGTTTTTTTTCTTGTCAATGCTGGGTTAAGTACACATTTGCTATTTTGACAAAGATGACAAGGTTTAATCACCATCTTCCCTCTCTCAAGTTTAGTCTTATACCAATTTGGACAGCTCCAAAATGGGATGCTCAAAAGACACCATAGCAATAATGTCTACTAATCATTTTCTTTCTGGACCATTGTTTAGATGTATAGGATAGGCAAATCTATCTCTGAAGGCAATAATTACATGAGCTAAGCATCTGCTTTTGAAGAACAACAAATTTTTTTAGAATTTGTTTTTATATGAGAACACTGGGTGAATTTGCAGGAGATGGTGGAAGGAAACACTATAACTGGTAACAGCTGATACAGTCCCTGTACTCATTCCTTCTGTTTTTCATTTGGGCTGTTAATTCCTAAATGTGCTTTTCAAATAACATATTTATCTAAGATAAAAGCAGGAAAATAATATTGAATAAAACCATTAGCATACAATGTCTGACTGCTCTTCACAGTGAGTTAACTTTCTTTTACTACAGTTTAGAATTATTCCTTTTTTTTTTCAGCTCAATTTTATGCACTGTGAGCCATTTATTAATGCTACCCACCTGCTCCAAACTCCCTCTAGTCTCACAGCCAGGTGCTCTGAAACTCTGTTCTATTTTTTGTGCTAGTCTTCTACAAGATGGAGAGCTGTAGTCCTTCAGGAATAGTCTGTGTTTATGAAGCACCCACCTGAGCCACAAACTCTTACACAATCTTTTATTAAGCCATCCAAAAGGTGGGGAAAAATTGCACCCAGTCTCAGAAACTTACATTGAGACAAGACATTGTCTCAACGTTGAAGACTATATACTGTATTTAGAGGAGCTACTCAGATGGAGACATCTGGTCTGATGCCCCCAGATCTGCATTAGATCTTTCAGACCCTGCTTTCTGTGATCTCTACCAGAACACAAGCAAACGTGCAATCCTGCATGTCTGTGCAGTCCTAGTGAAAGACCAACAGGACTATTTCTGGTTTCACTAGTAATGGTCTCACAAGAGTTCTTCTGGACATAAATGAAGTTTGCCCCCTTCAGAGACATGCAATGATCCTTACAGTCAGATGAAGAATATGAATATAAAGACACTTACCTGATTTTCTTCTGGTACTTATGCCTTTTTGAAGTGATCAGGAATTAGGGACAAGTCCTGCAGAAATGGCTCCCAGGTGTCCCAGATGAGAGGTGGAAGGATTTGAGGTAGCAGCTAGAAAATAACAAAGACTGGGTGTGAACAGCAGCAAAAGCAGCCAAGAGCTGACACCCCTGCCTCCCCTCAGAGCAGGCAAGTGTGCTTTAATTAAAGTGAATATTCAGTGTGGTTAGGAATGGTATTCCTCATTGGACACAGGGCCAGGCAGAACAGACTTTATATTGAAAATTGAAAGTTAATACCCTTAAGAGGCAGCACTGTGCACCACAGTAGCCAAGATAACACCTCATTGTTCCACCAGCAGAATAAAAAGCTCATTTTTTGAAGACACTGTCAGCGGGGAAAAGAAATACAAAAAGCAGAGCTGCTTACTTCTGTTTTTGTCTAGCATAAAGCTGAAAGGCCAGAGCACGTAGCAGTTATAAAATTTAATGTTAAATGGTCCTTACTAACTATATATATATGTATATATTTAAGCAAAACTGAAGCCTGTTACTGGGCCTATTTCTAATCCCAGTACATTTATCTCGGTCCAACACTGTAATAATGAGCTTACTAATACTACTACTAATAATATATAACTAAAGAGAAGTTATCAGCTCATAGATTTTCAACCAGATAACAGTAAATCAGCAGAAAAATAATGAAATTTGGCACAAGCTTAGTTTTATCTTGTGAGGCTCTGGAATGGAAGTGTAGCTGCTTAATAGACAAATGTAATCATTTATTTTTTTTTCTCCTTGGGCCAAAATCTTACTTTTTTTATGAAGTACAGAAATAGCTTTTTCTCAGTTCCCTAAGGGATAGAACAGTTCACACAGCAAGAATGTTCACACCAAATGTCTGAACTTAGGTTTTTCCACTGAAGTTATGTTTTAAAATGTTAACTTATTTAAAAAGGTATTCCTTGAGAACTCCCTATCCCAAAATTTCTGCCTCTGTACTGCTGAAAGCAGCCTCACAACTACGGTCCCTAGTCCTCATGGGAGATTTTAACTATATATCTGCTGGAAGACTTACACAGTCAGCCTTTCACAGTCTAGGAGGTTCCTCCACTGCATTGATGATAACTTTTTAATGCAAATGGTGGACAAGCCGACTAGAAGAGGAGCTGCTGGATCTTGTACTAACCAGCAAGGAGGGCCTTGTTGAAGCAGTGGTGGTCAATGGCAGCCTTGGCTGCAATGATCATGAGATGGTGGAGTTCAGGATCCTGTGTGGAAAGAACAGAATACCCAGTAGGACCAGAACCCTGGACTTCCGCAGGGCCAACTTTGGCTTCCTCAATCAACTGTTAAGGAAATCCCATGGGACAGGGTGTTAGAAGGTAAAGGGGCTCAAGATAGATGGTCAACATTCAAGGACCATTTCTTGCAAGCACAGGATCAGAGCGTCCCAATGGTTAGGAAATCTAGTAAGGGAGCTAGGAGACCTGCATGGTTAAAAAAGGAACTGCTGGGCAAACTTAAGTGGAAAAGGAAAATCTACAGATCATGGAAGGAGGAGCTGGTCATTTGGGAGGAATATAGGACTGTTGTCAGAGGATGTAGGGAGGCAATTAGGAAAGCTAAGGCCTCCTTGGAACTTAACCTTGCAAGTCAGGTTAAGGATAATAGAAAGGGCTTTTTCAAATACATAGCTAGCAAAACTAGCACTAGAGGCAATATTGGCCCATTGAGGAATGAGGTGGGAGCCCTGGTGACAGAGGATATAAAGAAGGCAGAGGTGCTGAATGCCTTCTTTGCCTCTGTCTTCACTCCTGCAGGGTCTCCCTATGAGCCCCAGATTCATATAGCCCCAGAAGAGGTCAAGATAGAGGAAGAGTTTGACATGGTAGATGAAGATTGGGTTAGGGATCAGTTGAGTAATCTGGACATCCATAAATCAATGGGTCCAGATGGAATGCACCCAAGGGTGCTGAGGGAGCTGGCGGAGGTCATTGCTAGGCCACTCTCCATCATCTTCAGTAAGTCATGGGCAACAGGTGAGGTGCCTGAGGACTGGAGGATAGCAAATGTCACTCCAGTCTACAAGAAGGGCAAGAAGGAGGACCCGGGTAACTATAGACCGGTCAGCCTCACCTCCATCCCTGGAAAGGTGATGGAACAACTTGTTCTTGGCACTATCTCCAGGCACATCAAGGACATGGGGGTCATCAAGAGCAGTCAACATGGTTTTATCAAGGGTAAATCATGTTTGACTAACCTCATAGCCTTCTATGAGGAAATTACTAGGTGGATAGATGATGGTAGAGCGGTAGATGTGGTTTATCTTGATTTCAGTAAAGCATTTGACACCGTCTCCCACAGCATCCTTGTAGAAAAGTTGATCAGGTATGGGTTTGGTGACCAGGAAGTGAGGTGGATTAGGAACTGGTTGAAAGGAAGGAGTCAGAGAGTTGTAGTCAATGGGGCAGAATCTGGTTGGAGGTGTGTGACTAGTGGAGTCCCACAGGGGTCGGTACTGGGACCGGTGTTGTTCAACATCTTCATCAACGACCTGGATGAGGGTATAGAATGTACCCTCAGCAAGTTTGCTGATGACACTAAGCTGGGAGGAGTGGCTGACACACCAGAAGGCTGTGCTGCCATTCAGAGAGACTTAGATAGGTTGGAGAGTTGGGCGGGGAGAAACATGATGAAATTCAACAAGGGGAAGTGCAGAGTTTTACATTTGGGGAAGAACAACACCATGTCCCAGTACAGGTTGGGGGCTGAACTGCTGGAGAGTAGTGTAGGTGAAAGAGACCTGGGGGTCCTGGTAGACAGGAGGATGACCATGAGCCAGCAATGTGCCCTTGTGGCCAAGAAGGCCAATGGCATCCTGGGGTGCATTAGAAAGGGTGTGGTTAGTAGGTCAAGAGAGGTTCTCCTCCCCCTCTATTCTGCATTGGTGAGGCCACATCTGGAGTATTGTGTCCAGTTCTGGGCCCCTCAGTTCAAAAAGGACAGGGAACTGCTCGAAAGAGTCCAGCGCAGAGCTACGAAGATGATTAGGGGAGTGGAACATCTCCCTTATGAGGAAAGGCTGAGGGAGCTGGGTCTCTTTAGCTTGGAGAAAAGATGATTCTATGATTATAATAGCTTGGAAGAAACTGAAGTAGGAAGGATCCACTGGGGCTGTCATTGCCTGCCAAGTAAATTTTATAAAGTAGTGTTTTGTGTCTTTGTTAAGAGCAAAAATGACAACTACCTTCCCCTTTTTTTTGTTTAGGTTGGTTTTTTTTTCTGTCTGTTACTATATCTTGGAAGAAACTGAAGTAGGAAGGATCCACTGGGGCTGTCATTGCCTGCCAAGTAAATTTTATAAAGTAGTGTTTTGTGTCTTTGTTAAGAGCAAAAATGACAACTACCTTCCCCTTTTTTTTGTTTAGGTTGGTTTTTTTTTCTGTCTGTTACTATATAATCAAGCATTTTCTCACCTTCTTTTCAAGCATTTTTTTACTTTGAAAAGAAACTAAGTGAAAAGGAACAGCAAACACTCTAGCTCATGTGTCTGCTACCTATATGTATTTAGTGAGTACTTTATTAAAAAAACTAAAGAGCAACAATAGTGTGGATGATCAGCATAACTAGCAATAATAGCAATTGAACTGGACTGAGATGAGCATTGCACAAAAAAAGCAAACATTGCTCATTCTCAGATAGATTTTCCCCCTAGAAATTCCAAAATAAGGCATTGGAAGGCTGTCAGTGAGGTGACAGCCCTGCTGAGCTCCCATTGTACAAAACGATAGACAAGGCTTCAAGTTCTTGGCCCATCTGTATCAAGTATGTTCAGGTCACCCTCAGGTGTCCTTTTAAATCCGCCTCATTAAATTGAAAGACAGTTGTTTACAGACAGAGACCTCAGCTTGGCTAATGTAACCAAGTTCAAACTTCATCAGTGGTTAAAAATTGTATGAGTTGGACTGGCATGTCACTTCTGATCAGTTAAGACCCAAGTGAATTTATGTCTCAAACACTGGAGACTAAAAAGAAAATGCTTTTCTCTACCAAGGTCTTTCTTATGAAGGTAGTGAGGTATTCAGCTCATTTTTTGTCGGCAGAATAGCTTATTTCAAGATCTATCTGATGTACTTCTGTATTTAGGATGACTAGGCTGACTAAAGCAATGAGATAACAAGATTAGAAATGCCATATCTTCTGCTCATAATTTCTATGTATATAATTCCTACTAGCAAAGATAAGTACTACATCTAAACCAGGAAGTTTAGAAAGTACAGTTAAATTCATAGGTTGGTTTAGGGTTTTCTAAATAAACCAAAACACTTTAGGCTTCTCAAAACACCTAGTGCAGTTCCAGTCTTAGGGCTTTTCTGGTCACAACATTTTGTATTCAAAATAAATTAATGCCTTAATTCGATTGTAACTTTATTTACTTTGGATATAACAGCAAAATTATGATCTATTGCAGATGTTTTATTAATGTCAGGCTTAAAAAATGTAAAATAATTCTGAAGATCTAAAGTAGAACCATCTTTGATTTCATTTAAATCAACTATGGGTCCAAAGACATGCTCCTTGTGTATAAATAAGTTTTTTTGAAGTGCACGTTCCAAAATATTTTTCTGATATTACAATTTTTTTCCTCAGCTTTCATTTCAGGTGTCCTTGGAGCACCTCTGCTGGCAGAAGAGTCAGCAAATCAATTTATACGACTTAAGCGACAGATACCGTATTCTCAGACCTACTGGGACCCAAGCAGCAGCCAGAACACATGGAGATACACTTTGGCTAAACAGGTATTTTCTTCCACTATCTTGCAGCAGCTATTGAAAGAGAGAAAATACAAGTTTAGGATTAATACAGAACAGTTATCCTTTGGGGCAAGGCAGGAAACCTGTCTGATTTATCAATGCAGGCAAGGTTGCTCAGAAGTCACATGCTGTATCTATTCAGTATCGGGCATCAGAATTTTCTGTTTTCATCTACTTTCAGGTTGGTGAATCATGGACAGCTTTGAGAGACACAGCACAATACTATATGGACTTGGGTTCTTCTGCCTTTGAGCCTTCAGTTGCCAGGTACGATGGGGTTTCTCAGTAGAGCATTTCATAGACTCAGAAGGCATGCTTTTAACTAAGTACATAAAATTAACCAACAAAATGGTGCTGACAGCTGGGTCTTAGTGGCATAGCAGCTTAACAAACCTGATTATAAGAGACATTTGAAAAAAATAAATAAGATTTGATTTTACTGTCCAAGTTTTATAGTTCTTTAAATGTGCCAATTTTATTGTGGTAAGTAGTTTTTATTTTAATTATGCTTTGGAATAATTAATTAAAAGCTTAAAGAATATATGTCTTTTTAAAAGTAGCTAAACTGCAGCAACCTATCCTACATAGTTGATTTAAAAAGCAGACAAAAAAACAATTCCGGAGGAGACAAATAAGTGATAAATCCCCCCTGTTTTTCAGTAACAAAACTATTTCGTGTAGAATAAACCCACAGAAGAACAAAACAGAGAGTGAGACATAGCAGTTGGTAAAACTTGTATTTATAGATCAGCACACAAGTATATGAAATGAAGGTTCTCAAATTTTCATAGAAAAACTGTTAAGGACTTTGCTGAAATGTACACATTTCTGGAACATAATTTTGTCAAATTTACGGAACATTTGCTAAATTATTCAGTTTGACAAGCACGATGCAGAAACCACACATTATTGCTGTGAAACACTTTTCAAAGAAGATACTCCAGTTCTTTGAAACAGACACAAGCGAGTAGAACTAAACTTTAAGTTTCAGTGCTTAAAACAGTTACTAAGATAGCAACCTAATCAGTCTGACTGTAACCATCAATAGGAAAATTAGTAGACTTCTCATAATATATTTTTTATTGAAGATGCTTTCAATTTTGTTGACTTAAAAGTAGCTTTCTTTTTGAAAGTGAGCACAAAGTTTCATTTTAAAATTTGGATTTGATTTGAAGAGTCTCAGATTGAGCTTTCTAGGACTGTTCCACCTGAAAGGTGATGCCAGTTTCACCCACTCTGTGCAGAAGGAAAGTGAAAGAGAATATGTAAAAGTCATTATTTCCCTGCCCTACTGCCAACCTTTCAGCTAGTGCCTTTGGGCAACTGAAAGATAGCAGCAGGCTATTCTCCCACCATTTTTTATACTGATAGGTGCAACAGCTTTCTTGGCTAGCATCAGTCACTTTGCCTTGTGGCAAATCTGAAGTTACCTGGAGACACTTTGCTCAGTTTTCTAGAAAAAAAACCATCCTGTCTTTTCCAACAGAAAAATTATTCAGATAGAAAATGCCTAACTGGATCTAATTATTAGTTGTCCAATACATGTGTCTTAAGGCTGTGATCCTGACAGTTGCCAGGCATATTGCAAGATGAGTTATGCCTCCAGAATGATAATTCTTATGATTGTTATATGACAGGATTAAAGCCAGTTTACAGAAACACATTTATAGGCACTCCCACTGAAGCATGTTTATGATTTAAAAGCAAGGCTGGTTAACTCCCAGACTGAGATAAACTTCCCAATGCTAATATGACCAAAATTAACATCCAGGGTTTTTATGAAGGCACATAGTAGCAAAGACACCAAGATAGATGTTACAAAAACCATTATGGATAAGGTAAACCAATGGTTTTCAACCTTATTGCTTGTGATTAATGATATTTCAGAGATGGCCAAGAAAAGCAAAACAATACAGCATATGCAGAAATCTGGTTCAGGGGCTGTACTTCCAGAAGAAAACATCTGCAAAAGCTAGCAAAACTGAAGACTGGGTCTGCCAAAAGGATCTTTAAATTAATTTTGCACATTTTTTCTAAAAGCCGTTTATTTCATCTTTTCTAGTGACAACATCAGATCTTACATGGACATGTTACAACAGTAGCATGGGACTCACCTCCAGCAACAGACAAGGACAAGCTATTAAATCCTACATGTTTCATACCGCACTATTAGTATACGGCATGTTGTGTATTTGCCATTATGGAGTTGATATGATGATACTATCTCATCCCACTGTCTAAAACCAAATATAACACACTAATTTTCTTAATACTGTGTATTTTATATTCATAAGTAGAAGTAAGGTGTAAGTCATAAGAAATTGAATAAGAACTTGAAGACAAGGTAACCATTAACTGTTAACAAATTAGGTTTAAAACCCCCTGTGTTTCCAGGTTAAACTATTTTTTTATTAAACAGTTGTTTTTAAATATACATTCCTGATTCTGTGACTGAAACCCACATTTTCTCAGTATTTTACTTTAGCTATGCTTTTAGAGGCAGTTAAGAAATGGAAATCTCACTTTGGGTGGTAAAGAGAAGTAGAGCACACTTGTTACAGGTTTAGCGAGTGAGAAGAGTGTACTTCTGTACTTCAAGTGCATTTCCATTTTTTCAAGTGCTGCGGTCAAACTACTTTATTATATTATATATCTAGATTGTGTGTATCCTTTGCTTTCCACATTTAAACTTCTGTACTTAGTCTTTAATGCCAAAACCAACTGAAACCACAGCTACCACTGTGACTTACTTTGTCATACTCCGTGGAAGTAGAAGCTGGTAGAAGCACTTTTTCACAGCTCATTTTCTAATAAAAACAGTGATGACAAAATATTCTTTACACCATGTTACAGAGTCTGTTAGTTTCCTCATTCCTACCCATTAATCTACCTTATTTTAGGATGTCTTTGAAGATGGGACTGGGCTCTTGCATTTCTTTTATGTGTTGTTAATATACTGCTAGCAATTAAAAGCTTTTAACCCTGGTCAAATTTTCTGCATGGACAGAGATGATCTGTTGGGAAAACTGAAATGTATGGTAACCTTAAATGCAGACTAGGTGAAGGTAGCAATTTTTCTCACATTTATCGCCAAAGAGCAGATTCTCTGTGTTGTGTGTTTGGGGTTCTTTGTGGATATGCACTATATAAAAATTGCAATGAATTTGAAGATAACTGTTGGAAATGCATATTCTGACAGTTTGGCATTCTCTACCATGCTCCTAGGTATAAAAGTATCCTTAGGCCATTATTAATTTCCCTGCATAGGACAATGGGCCTGAAATTGCCATTATTAATTAGCTGAAACTGAAAATTCATTAAACACTTCAGAGAGATAAATGAGGTGCAAGTTCATTATTTGCCATGTAGAATTTCACATCTTCAGTCACACTACTTAATTATGAAGAGTTCGTTCAAAGATAAGGGGTGACAAGTGGTTTATAGAGTAAAAAACCCTCACTAGTTAAACATAGTCATTTCCTGTCCCCTCTGCTCCCCTTTCCTGTGCTGCTCAACCTTGAGTAAATGAGTGTTTCAGATCTTAAACCTTCGAGTATTTTCCTTAGTAACAGTGCAGGCATGACAGAGTTACTGGAACCCTTCAATTTATAGCAAAAATCAGACCTGTAAGAATAAGCATTGCCAATTGCCTTTTATATTAAATGGCTGTAAAGTAAAAACCAAAAGCTCCACCTCCTCTAGCTGTGCACCTTGCTGGTCCCAGAGATATTGCAGCTCTGTGAGCAGTCAGGCACTAGCAACTTACACATCAGTTCCTGAAGTGCTGCTATTCTCAGGCCTGCCTCCCTCATTGATATTATTGCTGCCAGGGCAGGGCTTTGGAATCTGCTTGAGAATGAGCTGCAGTTTTCAGCCAGCATGTTTATCTGAAACGGGAGTTAGTTCAGGAGTTCATTTGCAAATGGACAACAGGCATCCCTGGAGTGTGGATGACAAAGGTCACCAATGAGGTGGATGGAAAAATAAAATGTACCTTACCTTATCTACTATCAGCTGGTGAGGGAATTGCCCAACTTTAATGAGCCATTTTATGGTTGTCAGAGTTATAAAATTAGAACAACCACTGCCTTAAGTCTATTGCTATGAGGACAGTCTTGTATAAGGCTGGCTTTGTGACCAAAGTGTCAGACAAATCCAGGGGACACAATTTGACAGTTCTGTTGTACTTAGACATGACTAATTCCTTTAAAGAAGTTGTTCTGAAAGCCAGAGTCTCAATCTGCAAAGCCGTTGCTTCAAGCTAATATCACTAATTCAGATAATTAGTCTTGCTGAATTAAATGGGAAGAATTGTGCACGCATGAGTAGCAGTAGAGGATGAGGTGCTTATTTTGCATAATCAAAATACATGCCGCTCATGACAACGAGGAAATGGCTTTCACAGGCATTGTGAGCTGTTAAACTCCTTTCTCTGCATTTATTAATCACAAGGAAAAATATTTACCCTGTGAATTTGCTCCCCTTATTTAGCTTCCCATACTGTTTTAGCACTTTAACACAGGTAACTTTGGACCCTTCTTTGCTGCATTTCCTTGCACACTTGTGAGTTACCTTCTACTGGTTTCACTCTTTGTTTTTTTTCTGCACAGCACAGATATATACGCAGTACCTTATTGATGATAAATCCAAAGAACAGGGCTAAACTAAAGAGATTTTCATGTACAGCTCTGCTGGTAATGAAGGTGCAATTACAGGCGTCAGAACACAGGATCTTTGCTTCTAGCACAGTGGAGAGCACTTCCTCTAACTTGTTTCTGAGTACTTCAATGTTTTTGAGCAGAAAAAAGCCTCTAAACCACAAAACACCAAAGACCCCTGAAGCCAGACACAGTAGAGATCCTGGGAAAGAGGGGGAATGGGTGGAGTGGGGGAGTGGTCACAGAAAGCTGAAGTCAGGCTTGTCTCCATATGGACATTAACTGGATGGATGCAGGAGAGTATCTACCAGGCAGTCCGGAGTTTCCAACACTTTTCTGAGTGATGCAAGCAGGACAACTATCTAAGATCAACAACATGACAGAAATCAGGATGCCCGAGTATGTCATGTTGATTCTCATGGAGAACTGGGTGGGGAGAAACTTGGTGGAATTCAACAAGGGCAAGTGTAGAGTCTTGCACCTGGGGAAGAACAACCCCATGTACCAGTACAGGTTGGGGGCTGACCTCCTGGAGAGCAGTGTAGGTGAAAAGGACCTGGGGGTCCTGGTGGACAGGAGGATGCCCATGAGCCAGCAATGTGCCCTTGTGGCTAAGAAGGCCAATGGCATCCTGGGGTTCATTAGAAACGGTGTGGTTAGTAGGTCAAGAGAGGTTCTCCTGCCCCTCTATTCTGCATTGGTGAGGCCACATCTGGAGTATTGTGTCCAGTTCTGGGCCCCTCAGTTCCAGAAGGACAGGGAACTGCTTGAAAGAGTCCAGCGCAGAGCCACAAAGATGATGGAGAGGAACATCTCCCTGATGAGGAAAGGCTGAAGGAGCTGGGTCTCTTTAGCTTGGAGAAAAGGAGACTGAGGGGTGACCTCATCAATGTTTACAAATATGTAAGGACTGAGTATCAGGAAGATGGAGTTAGGCTTTTCTCAGTGATGACCAGTGATAGGACAAGGGGTAATGGGTGCAAATTGGAGCATAGGAGGTTCAAGGTGAATATCCGAAAAAAATTTTTTACTGTGAGAGTGACAGGGCCCTGGAACAGACTGCCCAGGGAGATTGTGGAGTCTCCTTCACTGGAAACATTCAAAACCTGCCTGGACACGTTCCTGTGTGATGTACTCTAGGTGATCCTGTTCTGGCAGGGGGGGTGGGCTAGATGATCTTTTGAGGGCCCTTCCAAACCCTAAGAT
>NW_009952564.1:5348650-5352898 GCF_000747805.2 Chaetura pelagica
AGAAACTCTTCCCCAGGCAAAGGTTCTCCCTCCCATAGGGGTTCATTAGTGCCGTGTCAGATCTGAATTGTGCTGCAGCCCCTTCCTCAGTCAGAGCACTTGAACATTCCCTCAGCTTCTTGGATCCCTAATTTTGCAAAGCTTAGAAAAACCAAATTACTTTTGCAATCTCTGCTACTCTGTCAAGTTGAATTGAAAACAACCCATAGGTTAAAAAATTACTGTGGCTAGACAGAGGAAAAAAACATATGCATATCCAGACAACACGATTATAGGAGCCTTGCTTTGTTAAAGAACCAGATGAAAGATTCAAGTGGAGTATGACATGACAGAAGAAGTAAGAAAACTCATCTCTCCAGTAATAATTAAGAAAAGATTAATACTCCATGGGCTTTCTTTTAATGAGAAAAACAAGTCATTCTGAACAGAACAAATAAGAGAAGCTTTACAACCCAAGTAACCTATACATAACTCATATTACAAATACTGAATGTTGTGCAAGTACTAAGATACACTGTTTTGTATAAACTCAACACAACAGGTGAGCATATAGAGGTAATGAGAAAGAACAATGGCACCTGGTTTTCAGTGAAAGATCTTCACACTGCTTCATTATTATTGTAATTCATATGATTGAATCTGGTCTCGTGATTTTAATGCATAAACCTTTTGAGCTTGCATTGCACTACTGTTATGCATTTGCTTTGCTCTTAATCTTATATTGTCTTGATTTAAACCAAACTTCTCAGTCAAAATATTAATCTAATCTATACTTGCTGCTGTATCGCTCAGTGCTACCAAAAGTGAGCTGTGTTCAAAGCAATGTTTGTTGGCTGATTAAATATGCAAACCACCCACCCGAGGCAGGTGCATTGCCATAAACACTCCATATAGAGTGGAAAATAAATAATTCTTTTTTTTCTTCATCCATACAAAACAATGAGATCAGTAGTTAGAATGTAAAGATAGAAAATTATCCAAAATTGAAAAGTTCAGTCAGGAAAAGAAGTGAGCATTCTTTGTATGTGATTATTATCTTAAGGAAACAAACATCAAGAATTACTGTTCTGCCCCCAAAACCAATATGACATCAAACCTGTGGAGCCTACTTTCCACTAGCTGGAAGAAGAGGAACAACTCTTTTTGTGAGAGCTGAGTGTTATCAAGCTGGATTTCTGTAAAGGTGATCAACAGCAGATGTCTGTTCCCTTTGAGCTTAGACCAAAGTCAGGTCCTACTGCAGCATTAGGTAGGCAGAGCGCTCTGGCAGGCTGAGAGGTGAAAGAAAGGCTCACTGAGTCCTACAGCATGAATTTAACAGTCACATTCCTAGAGGAGCAAGATTTCACTATGCCAGCATCAGTCCAGGCAAGGATAGGGGAGGAAGAAGGGACAGACTGGTGCGCTTAAGCCTTCACAGATAAACCTTTAAAAGCTTCTTTCTTTACAAGGCATTACAAAATAGTCAGCTTGGAGTGACACTTCTCATTCAGCTACTTACTCCCAGTCAGACTATCACAGCTAAGGTGATTTCATGCCAGTCACTGCCTCCTTTGCAGGACTAAATAAGCATGTGAGATCCTGTCTGAATAATTCAACTGTGTCCTGGTTGTGATTGAAAGCTCCTGCACAGCAGGGAACTAGTTCAGGGAAGGCTTGAAAAAAACATCCTTACAATTGCTGTCAGTATTATTATCATAAATCCAAGGCCTGTTTGTGAAAAGTGCCATGAGAAAGCAGTTAGTCTGGCATCCTCAAAGTGTAGGTAGGACTATCTAAGGACAAGAAAACAACCACAGGAAGAAAGTGGCTACAAAAACAACCATGGAGCTTTGTGGTGGCTGCCTAGCATTGCAAAGTAACAGAATAGGTAGTTATTTAGAAGAATGAGTTAAAAATAATCTTGTCTGTAGTTTTCAACATGTTTTGGATGAACCTTGCATGGAGAACTATGAAGTTCTGCTTCCTCTGGATGTCTGTGCTCAAGTATGTATGGTGTTACCTTTGCTGCAGGGTTTAGGTAGGAAGCTCAGTGCTAAGAAACCTACTACAAGCTTTCTGATGGAATGGGACCTATACCTTCCAGTATTGCCTCATGCACAGGATACAGTTTGATTTTTGCTATAGCACCTCAGAAGGCAACTACTATTTCATTGTACCAAAGCTACATCTACTGAATTTTTGGTTTTAATTCAGAAATGCTTACCAAAATGAGGAAGAGTCTGTTTATAAACATTTATCTTAGTGAATCTAAAGGGGAAAAAAAACCCATGCTTTTACTCCTACATCATTTGGGACTACTGCTTTTTTCTAGGTGTACAAACAATTTAGTCAGAATCACTGCATTTTGGACTACAGAAACAATTTTCCTACAAAGAAAAAAATAATCTCCCTTTTTGTTACACAGTTCCCTACTCCTTTCTCATCCACTCTGCCCCAAGCTAAAGTCTATTTTCTTTCCCTCAATAATTGCCAAAGAATTAGATCTAGACCAAGTAAATCCACAGGTACTGTTTACAGGAACTACAGATTACTCTGTGCCTCACTAAAGTGTTCAGGCTGCCTTGATCTTTCAGGTCAGCTGTGTCGAGAGCAGCATACACAGCAACAATTACAAAATAAGAAAATAATTAAAAAGTCGCTCTCCTTTAAATGATGGATTTTGTCATTAAGACATGCTAGTCGTAAACCAGGAAGGGAAGCTGAAGGATTTTCAGAGGATTGTTTGTCTGCTAGCTCCTTCTTTCACACAGTTAAAGCTTCAAAGCCACATTACCAGTGGGAACAGTGACAACAGAAGACAGGAATTATTTGAGGTGGGCAGAGCTTTCTTTTCCAGGTCTAAACTAACACTTAAAATTGCATGCCTGGAAGGGGCAGCCAGCACACATTCTGAAAACATTAGGCATACATAAAACAAGCTTCTTGAGTAACACTTAATGAGTAAGCAGAGATTAACACAGAAAAATGCTGTATCACTTGCATTGTAGCTGGGTGATTAGAAGAAATGAGTCCCAGGAGAATTAGGAAGAGATTCCTGTATTTGTCTAAGAAGCTCACTGGATAGCCAGGGCCAGCCAAGTTTTTTCTCTGAATCTTCTTCAAGTTGAATTAATGTGCTCTGAAATCTGCTAGTTTGAACCTGCTGCTACTATTCGTCTGGAAAGAGAACTCAGAAATGCTTTGAAATAGTTTGGTTTGGTTCTGAGAAAAGACTGAAAGTAGCTCATCTATGCCAATAATATGACTGGAAAAGGAGTGGATCTGTCCTTTGCATTTGACCCTCATACATGAAATATGTATTATTTTACAAGTCCTGCAACATGAGGACTCTATCAAGTTAAAAAGCTGATTTTGCCATCCTCTAAACTTGGACATCCTGAGATGTGTATGTTTATATACAAAATGTCTCCTAACACAAAAAAGTGCAGATGCGAATTAATTATCTTTCTAGTACAAGATCATACAATGTGTAACAGCACTATCAATCATTATGTCCAATGAAAATAAAGGATTATAAGTGTTCCTGTCTCATTATCTTGTGACAAGATTGTTATTAACTTGTGACTACACAACAGTTTTACAGAAAGACTCCTTGAGAACAGGCTGCATATACATGCCTGATTAGTTTTCCTTTTTTTTCCCCATTGCATAGCAAGCAAGTGTCCTAGATGGAAGGGACTACTTGGTGACTGCTAAACTATGGGTTTTGCAGTTCTTCAAACCTGTGTTTGCACAAATGAATATATACTACTGAATTTTTTCAAACCCAAAAAAGTTGACTGTTAAGATGGCATAACAGTCCACACTGAGAATATGGTTTTCCAGGAAAAGGTTGGAAGTGTCATCGAATTTGAAGGTGGTAATGAGATCCAAGATTTTTTTCAGCATGTATGGACATCCTGCTAATCTGATATGCCAGTGCCAGAGTGCTCCTCCAGAAATAATTAACAACAGCTGTTGCATAGGTACTTAATCAGTAGTAACACTGGAGAGTGATGAATCCATGCAAAGATTGCACAGCTGGAATAGAAAGATCATTACAGTAGACAGATGTATGAATAGGCTAGCAGTGTATTATTAGTGTATTCATTAATACAAGTTCATTTTTTCAATTTCATCTCTTTTCTGGGCTCAGAGTTAGTGAAGAAGGTTTGTACAATTTCAAGGAGCTCAGAATTATATCTTTCAGTTGTTTTTGTGTATTTTTTAAATTTTACAGCTTTTTTTTTTTTTTTTTTTTTGGGG
>NW_009952564.1:5353043-5388851 GCF_000747805.2 Chaetura pelagica
CTGCTGATCATACTGTGATGTCTGTTTCCAAGTGGAACTAGCACAGCTACTACTGGGTATTCACTTTACTGACCAGCAGAAAAACAAATAAATCCTTAGCTCACAAATATTCATGCACAGACAGTCATGCCATATGAACCGCAGCTGAAAATTGAGAATGAAGACAAATTACTTGAATTTTTATTTACTTATGCATAAATACACATTTGAATTACATGGATGCCTTTCCATGTTGCAGAGACACTTTTTAGCAGTAGCCCACGGTCTCCTGGCCACTCTTGGTCCACTTACACAGTAAACACTTTCTCTGAGCCCTTTTGAAGGAGATCAAGTTAGTCAAACGGCTATGAAATCAACTTAAATTTGCAAAATTACTTAATTAAACAGCACTGTAAAAAGGCCAGCCACCACCAGTTTGTTACAACAGCTTTGTACAGTTTTGTTTTGTCTTATTAAGGTCCAGCTTGTTTAAAATAACTGCACAAATGACTTTTCCTCCACTTCATACTATTATCGTAGCTGTGTGTGAGGAAGATACTTCCCAGAAGAGCCTTGGGTTTTAAAAACTACATGGGAATACTCAGGAGTTTCTTCTTGCAAGACTGTCAGTTGTGAAAGTCATTTTCCTACTTAACATCTGGTAAAACCAGAGTCTCAATCCTAACAGCTTCTGTAAGGCCAGGATCGCTCGTCAAAAGTAAGGATCAGCAGACAATCAGTCTAAGTCAGTTGATTACCATCGTGCCTAGTCTCAGGAGTTAGCAATGAGCTGCATGTATTGTTCTGATTTAGAGGTTTGGACAAGTGTTAAGGTCAACTTTTGAACTGGTATCCCATAGAAAATTCAGCAGATAGAGACATTTCACATTGAAAGATTAGAGTCTGGGAAAACAGTGGAGGAAAACAGGGGTGTTACTCCTTGGTAACTTCACAAAAAGTTAAACAAGCTACTTAAATACTAGATATGGGACAAAATATGCTATGGAAATACTCCTGCAGCTTCCTCTCCAAAAAGGAGACCAAGTCTCAATTTAGTGGGAATGCAACCCTCTGAAAACACTGGAAGGCAATACAGTTCGGGAGAGTAAAACCTGAATAAAAAAATAACCCCATCTCTGTTTCCAGGAGAGCAGATCGGCCATGGGAGCGAGTGGGTTTGGCTGGAACACCTTGTGTCGTGAGCCGATGCCAGGGGGGGTATCGGCTGTCAGGTGCTTCCACGACTTTCCCCCTCAATGTGGAGGGGTTTTTGAATGAGAACAAGGGCTCACACGTGGCGTTCGCCGCTCACAGAGGAACGGCCGCTGTTGGACCGTATTTTAGAGTGGGAATTAGAGTACCACCCTCACCACGCTCACAAATTCTTACTGAGACCAATGTTTAGTTTACGAATTAACCGGTTTATTAAGGGTTAACACAAACTGAGGGACCAAGGGATCAAGGTTCAGGAGAGGTAGGCCACGGGCTCCAGTCCGGTTTGGCTCCAGGTCAGGCAGGCTCAAGCCAGGCAGGGTCTGTCGAGCAGCGGATCCCTCGGGGAGTGGGCTGGCTCCCCGCAGAGTGGGTACGGGACAACGATGCTGGCATCCCAGGCACCTTCTGGTACTGCAGCAAGGTCTCCTTCCTGGCAGACAGAGAGCCCTGGGCCAGTAGAACTTGCCTTCTTTTACAGATCAGAAACTACTGTTCAAGTAAAGTGCCACTGCTCAAATTAGCCAATTAGCACTGGCCAGGTACATACTCTGTCAGAGGCATCTTTAACCTATTGTCCATTTTTCTGCCAGTTACCATAACCCTTATGCTGTTTTCTTGCTGTGGACTTGTCTGGTAGAGCAAGAGGCCTGTTCCAGTCTGTCCTTGGCTAAATCAGCAAAAAGATGCCACTCTTGCTTTGCTGGCTTGAAAGGCATTTTGTTTAGTCTTATGTGGGGGGGGAGAAGATGGACCATTCCCCACACCTTGTCTCCATCAGATGCATTCTGGAACCTTGGGCACTTGTGAGCACAGAACTGCTGAAGAAGGAAAGCATCTGTACAAGGCAGCTGGAAACAGGAAAGTGGAGGGTTACCTTTTAGATTTAGTTTCAATAGAATTGCAGCAGTTTCCTCAGAACTGACTTTCATGAATATTTGTGCCCTTTTGGATGCTGCAGATTAATCCAGATGAATTCATAATTCAGTTGAACCTGGTTTGTGTGGAAAGTGATTGCTAGGTAACAGGTGGGCGTCCAGGCATCTCACACCAAAGTTCAGGGAAGAGAAAAGAGAAAACATGGTGAGTGCATGTGGAGGGGGATGAAGGTCACAGGAAAGATCTTTCTTACGGGTTTTGCAAACTCACAAGACCCTGAGACGAAGACCTCAGGAAACGAAGGAGCCTTTCCAGAGCTAGGAAAACTCAAGTGCCACCCAGGAACAATGGCGGGTGGGGGGGTCACCAAGGCGGCTGCTGAGAAGGACCTTAATAAAATACAAAAACAGTTTAAGCAGCCAGAATGGCTTTAATGTGTTAAAAACTAGAAAGCCGTAACTCAAGTGGTGAATGACCACGCCAGCTGCTATTCAGATAAAAGTAAGGATAAAAAAAAAGTCCTATCTATCATGAGAGTATAAGCCTGATAGCATATCTAACATCTGGGCTCAGCAGAATAAACTAATTGCAGCTTTTTTACTTTCCCTGACACAGATTCACATACCTATGTCTCCTTGTTTTCACTCATCTGTGTCTTCACACCAATAAAACCAAATGAGAGGCATTTGTTGTCAAACTACCAGCAGGTCCAAGTTCAGGTGTTACAGCATCAACCATTCAAGGGAACAACTGATCCCTGATGTTCACCTGTCTGGGGTAGCACTACAGCATAAATTAATAAACACCTAATACTTTGCTACAGTAGGAGAGCAGCAAATTGCCAAATATAAGTTCTTCCCAGGGCTTTAATTCAGTTCAAGTCCAATAGTCTGAGAACAGATGTTATTCTTCAATTCTGCTTTGATTTCAAAGTAAAGGGAAGACAGATGCAGGTTAACTCTGCTTCTATGTCCTTAGACCAATGCTTAGTTTGCATGGCTTACAAAATAAAAACAACAAACACAAAAAATGCCAGTGTCCCCTGAAACTGCCTTAATAATCTGCTATTGTGCTGTCATTTGACAATGACCAAACAAAATAAACTAAATAGGGAAAATGGCCAAATTAAAAACCTTGGAAAAAAATCTCTTAAAAAAACCAAAAAAACAAACCCCTGGATTTTTAGTAATCCCTTTTTTATCCCAATTGTTCCACAAATGTCAGGCTTTCGCACATTCAAATTCCCCTTCCCTTACTCTTTTCTAAGTTAGTGAAACAGCCCTGGCCTTTGGGTTTTGACTGCGGCCTGCCACAGTTCAACAGCTCCTCAACAGCAGGGTTGTGACAATGCCCTTTAAAACCTTCACAGTTTAAAGGTTTTGCACACAGAGCACTCTTTTCCAGGAAATTGGTTTCCATGCTGACCCTCTGAAAACCTTCTCTCCTCCTGCCTCTTCTGACTTGCATTAGTCTATCTTTAATTTTATAGATATATTTTTTAATTTTTAAATTTTCTTTTGGCTCAAGGCTAACATGGGGGAGGCAGAGAAATCTAATCCCCCAGCAAAGTGCTTAACGTTACATGAATAACTGTACCACTGTGTCACTGCAGTTGTTTCTGCATTAAGTAGGATTAATGGAAGGAGGCAACCCTGCTGAAAAGAGATCACAGAGGAGACTCCAGCCCTTACCCAAAAAGGGCTTGGGCCATGTTCTGGGATTCTGTACCTGCCTGCAGCTGCAAATACCTGCCTTCCTGGTGGGAGGAAGCAAAAGGAAATGGGAAGTGACATCATCCAGCACTAAGGCTTTACCTGCTGATGTAACCAGGGGAGGGTTATGGGGTTTGAGATAGAGTGGACCAGGTCTGCCATGAGCTTGGACAGAGCAAACTCATGTACAATCAAATCAGTGTATGTTTTTTAAACAAGGCAGTGCATTTGTGATCTCTGGAATTGTGTTTCCACTGGCCAGGAGAAGAGAGGGAGAAGTTAGCCTGGGCTGTGGTTTGGGGGGACCCACAAAAGTCTTCAGAGGAAGAAAAGATCCTCCATTCTTTGTTTGAACTTGCAGTATTTGTACAGATTCTTGTTTCCAAAGAAATCTAGATCACCGGGGCTTTCAGGTATCTTCCTGGAGGAGAAGTCTGTGCTGGGAACATCACTCCTCCTTTCTATTCCTGGCTTCCCTGTTGTCCCTCATCTAGAGGGCTTCCAGGACCCACACAGAAGTCACTCAAGCCCCATAAGACATCCGAGTAGCTTGAACTTAGATCCTTGGAAGCTAGAGTTTGGTGGAAGATGGGTCAGACTCAGCACACAAGCTTGTTCACATGAGATTATTGCTCAGGTAAGAAACATAATAAATAATTTTTTTTTAAAGGCCATTTGAGAACTCGAGCAATTCCCTCCTTTGAAAACCTCTGACAACCTCTATTGCTTAGCTCTCAGAAAGCATCTCCACCTCAAATATCACTTCTTGAGAGAACAGTTACAGCAGAAAGCAAATTTGCTATTTCTTCTTACACCTCCCACGGAGAACTGTCAGAAAGGTACTGCCAAAACATTTTCTATGATGACTGGCAACTTGTTTGCATGCCAAGAGAAAGGAACTTGTAAGAACATGCAAAAGTGTAGTCTTGCCATTCACTGCCTGTAAAAGTTTTTTCTTTGTTTGTTTGTTTTAAAATGGTAACTACTTTTAGTTGAGCTTGAAGAAGAGAACTACATTATATTGGTTCTATTTCTTATTTTAATCTTAAGCAACTCATCTATGTCTAGTCTTCTACCTACCGCAGGAACAAGGGTTAGAATATATGAGGCACAGGTAAAATTTAATTAGCTAACACTTGCTTATAATCTTAGATTACCATTTACATTCCCCATGCCCTGTTTAGGAAGTGATGTGTTCCTTCTGCAGTTCAAGTGTTGTGTACAGTCACATTATTGCTTTGTCAAAAGCAAATGTTTGAGGTGAAGAAAAAGCTTGCACTGCACTAATTGCTCATTGATAACCTAATTGGGCTTGCCAGCCTTCTCTAAAAACAGTTATAAAAAGCGCCATAGAACAGTATTTCTACCCTGCAAGAGCTATTTTTACTTTTTCCTCCTATCAATAAGCAGGTTTTCACAGACAGAAAGAAAAGAAGGTGATATCCAAGCCTCAGGGTATTTCTTATAAAGAAAACAAGGCATTTTATATATGAGGGCACAATAGCATTTCCTTAAATCACACACAGGGCTGGGAAAGGTTTGTGATTTAGAAGTGATGGCAGAGACTATGAGTCTTATGTCAACACCCTTTGTCCAAATCCAGTTTGAGAGTGATGAAAAAGTGTCACTTAGTGATCTCTCTATTTGAAATGGATTTATGGTAAGACGTTTGATGGACAGGTGTTAAAAATAGAAAAGCTTTTCTTATACTTGTGTCAGCTTCTGATGCACTTTTTCTGTAGATAAATAGAATACCAATGATATCAGTTCAGACAAATAAATCAGCCCATACTGTATTTTGAAGGGATAAATCAATCAAAGGAAAAAAAGAAAAACAAACAACCAAAAAACTTCTCCCTACCGTCTCTCTCTGCTTTCACAGTAGAAACACCTTATTTGGAATTTGTTCCAAATTTGGGCCACTGGACCCAAGTGTGGCCTTCACAGCCATTTTATCTTTTCTATTAGGAACCTTTTTTAAGCTGAATAGTAGTTATTATTGAAGGAGGGGCTCCAGGATATAAAGTAGTCCATGCTATCTCTCAAATGTTTGGGAACTAAAAATATGGAAGATCCTTCCACCCACAGCTGGCTGTGCTCATAGCCTGGGAGGACTCCATCCATTCATCTGCCTCCCAGTCCATGTGTTCCTGAATCCATGTGTTCCTGCATCCAGGTCCTGTCTGTCACTGACTCCAGGAATCCGGACCAGGACTTTCACGGGGCTGCCCTGCAGCCTGCAGCTCACCTGTGAGGTGAGCTTTACTGGAAACAGTGTGATAGTGGTTTTGTATATATTTGTATGTATTTATTATCCTTTTAATAATTACTTTTTCATTAAATCTGTGTACTTTAATTTCCAACTTTTTTTTTTTTTTTTTTTTTTTTTAAGGGATACAAGTTAATAGAGAACATCTGTCACTTGTTTAATTGCTGGCCCAGTGTTAAATCTTGAGAGTAGCCTATCTTCCTGGTTCCTTACAGTGAATCCGTTGGAGAGTAGGCACATGTGGAGGGCAGGTCTCACTGAAAGCCAGAGGAAATATCAGGTCCTCAAGTATATGAGTAACAGACAAACAACTTGACCTGACAGTGGCTGCTCTATATTTGTTTGATCTTCCTTACAAAATTTATTTTTTAATGTCTTATATGTCTAAATGCAACTAGAGAATTCCAGCTCACAAATTTACATATGCTTAATGTTTTTATGCTTTTCTACATGAGGCACCTATTGGAGGCAGAGAAAATAAAAAAATTTAAAAAAGGAAAAAAAATATTCCAAGACTCTCTGACGATCTACTTTAAGATTATTTTTACTCTGCAGATCCACGCCCTGTTAACCATCATATAGCAGACTGCCATGACTAGAAATCTCTCCCTTCTTTTTTTCTGGATTGCCAATTAACTGAAACCACATGATAGAGGAAAGGATGCTGTTGCTGCTTGCCCACCCATGGCCCTGAGTAAACGTCAGGGGGAAATCGGTCCTACCCAACCACCTCTGCCAAGTGTGTTGGTACAGGTGTCACAAATCAGGGCAGAATTTGGCTTGCAGTAAATGTACAGTTGTACACACCAGAGAAAAAAAGATATGTTGGTTTGGGCATCTCATGGAGAATTTTGTAAGGGTTGTTGCAGACAGACTCAGGGTGGAGGGGATTGGGCTATTTCTTTCTTTTCCTTGTGAACTGAATATCTGTCGTACACGTACTGCACCTGGCTGGGATGGAGTTAATTCTTTGCATAGCAGCCCCTATCGTGCTGTGATTTGGTTTTTCAAGGTCACTTTTCACCCTTTGCCCCTGTCCCATCCCCTTTCCCAGAAGCAGCATATCATGGAGGTGTAGGTCAGAGCCCTCCTACCTGTGTGAGGGCTTCTTTTCTCCACAGCATTTCAGAGGAAATGGAAAAATGCATATCCATTCATTTGTGACAATTTCTCGTAAACACTGAGGAATGTGTGGCCATATGGAGTGGTGCCTTGAGCTAACAGATTGGTGTGAATCCTCTTCTGGGAAGCCAACCTCTCTGTCAAGAAAAAGCAAAACAAAGAAACTCAGCAAACATGCACCCAGGATTTTCCAGAGAACAAAAGCTCAAAATAATTAGCACTACCTCATATATGCTGTGTGTGAGCAGAAGGATAGTTACTTCAGCATAACTGGGATAGAGTAGCTGGAAGCACAATAATCTGCTGGACTGCAGTAACTGCTCTGGTTGCAAAGAAAGATTTCAGCTGTGGAGAGCTTTCCCTGAGGTTTTGATGAGAGAATATAGATCTCAACCACTGGCAACCCTGCTCATTTTGAGGAGCTCTATCTCATGCACCATCATTTACAGTTTAGATAGGATTTTAAGTCTCTTTCCTTTTCCAGTCCTTATCAAAGGACAAAAGATGCCCACAAAGATCGACAGGGGCACCTGAATAACACGTGAGAGGAAGACAAAGGATTTATAAATCAAGGAAAAAAAATCTTTTAGGACAGGATGAGACTGTAAAGAAGTGTGCTTGCATAAAGAAAGAAGACAATAGTTAACATATCAATGGAGGACCTCTGGAGCACACTGTGGAGGATGTTTCTGATATTTCAAAACCAGATACTATATTTGAATATGGTAATATTAAAAAGCACACTGAAAGAAAGAAATTTTAGGTAAAGACACTCTTACCAGCAACTATCTACCCTGTTTCAGTAATCCCTCACGGTAAACCATCTAACACCACAAAAATCTGCAACTTCCATTTGTTATATATTTTTTTTTTTTTCCCTCAGTTGTCATATTTCCACATTGGTGTGCAAATTATTTCTGTGCTCCATAAGCTGTACAAAACCTACAAGGAAGACCAGAAAGAGCTGTACAAATTTTTTTTATTATTTTTTTTTTTAAATAAATATTTGAACAAATCACTCATCATATTAGCTATTTTTATAAAAATCTGAAGTATCCTCATATTTATTATTTTTGTTCATGATAGGACTAAGATTAGCAAATAATGGCATCTTCAGTGGCACAATCCCAATTTTCTAGCACTCTACTCCTGACCATACAATTAATAACTTCCCCTTCTGATGAAGCACTTCCCTTTATCCAGGAGACCAAATGTACATCTTAGAAGAATCTGTGTTAAAAGTTATAATCTGTTTTATTTTTTAAATTAGGGAAAAGTTTTCTTTCTTTGCTTTTTCTCAACTGTGTCAATTGGATCTAAGTCTCAGACTTCACAGAAAAAAAACCCAACAAACCAAACAGGTGCACCTAAGACTTCATCCTAGTATTCCTTCACTTTTCTATCAGCATCCTAAAAAATTGTTAATTCCTTCCAGGGCATGACTGCAGCTTCTTTTGGTTGTGAAATTTATATCTCACAGAGCACTTACATTTTCATGTCTGGAAGACACAAGTGGACACCCTTACTAACAATTTTACATTTACTGGTAGGTGTCATCCTACTCTCAGACACTCTTGCCATATTTTAACATGAGCTCCAAGACCCAAATCTCTAAGCTTCCAAAATTGGAAGCCGCCTCATTTTCATGCTGTGTGGCTCCTTTCCTTAGCTGATCCTTTTTCAACAGCAGCCTAATAAATCTTTATCCAGGCCAGGCAGAAAAATATGGTTTAAGGAACAACACTGTCTTGACAAACAAAGAAGAGGGAGTGCAGTGGATCTTCATGACCCTTCTCTGTGTCTGATTCCCAGTGTTGTGAAGTTACAGTGCAAACATTGAACTGTCCTGAACTTAATTAAGTCAAGATAATTCAAGAACAAAAACTTGCTTGCAGCCAATATAGATATTTGAAATCTTCTCAGCAGTTCTTTAAAAATCTCATTACAAGCTGAATGTGGTATTATTTTTCTGTTGCTTCTACAATCACCAAATTTCTGCATTGTTTCATTATGTGTGTTCTGAATACAGAGACTGGATCTCCCACAGATTAACTACAGAACCAAGCAGGATACAAGATATCCATGAATAAATATTTGGTCATTTTTTCACCAAAAAAATTTAAAAAAAATCACTGCTGCCTGATATATTTAAATCTGGATATCACTCCAGAGCAGGAACAGTACACAAAGGCTTGGGTGAGCTCAGTAGCATTACGAGAACACTGCTGCTACTAATTCAAATCCAGTTAGTACTTGATATTTTAATTATTTTTGAAGATGACAAGTAGACTAGAATATATGGTATGTGAACTCTTACTGTTTCACCCCTTATTTATGGCTACAAATATCCCACTAAGAAACATAGTATCAAAGCTGTACTTTGAAATAAACTGCTGATCTTCACATTATTTATCTAGACAAAAAAACCCAACCTAACCAAACAACCAAAAAACATCCCTTCTCCAAAAAAAAAAAACAACCCAAACAAACCAACCCACACAAAAAAAACCCACTATCTGGTGAGTAATTGAAAGCATAATTTTGGGTTAAAAAATGATCTTGTCTTGCATTCTGTAAACAGCAAAATTTTTTAAGAAGAAAAGAAGTGACCATGTTTCTGGCTACCACGCATGCATTCAGAACTTGTTGTTTCTGGTATACTCAGAGAATTTTATGTTTCCTTTGGCTGTATTGCTAAAGGGAAGACTGTGATTCAATTGAGAAAAATGGCTGTGACTTAGGAGTCCTGTGAAAGAGAAAGGGGAACCTTCTGACCTGAGAAGACTGGCTTTTGCCTATCAGGTTAAACTAAACTTTTAATGGGGACAGCAGATTTATTATTTATTTTTTATTATTATATTTTTTATAAATCACTGAAAATTGTGTGACAAATGTTCTACAATGACAATGGGCAGCCCTGCTTCTCTGCTGTAGTAATTAAAAAGCTCTAGTAAAATCATATTGAGACAGATGTGAATGCTTTGTATGATGGAGCTACTCACAAAGAACTCAGTTTTTCTCCAGCTTTAGTTTCACCTTGTTATTCACTTTTGAAAGCTAATGCCATGATATATTTTAATAACATGGTTAGTGCACATTTCTATGCTGCATTAATTATACATTTAAAACTCCACAGAAAACATCCACAAATAAGGCAAATACAGGAAATATAATCTGCAACTGGAGCCAAATTAAAGCAGTGCCTATCACAACAGCAGCATTTTCATTAAATATAACTACTCTTGTCCAGCATTCATATGCATTGAATTATTGTCATGCTTCCTTAGCTCTCCTTCTTCCCTAGAGAGCTCCATGGATCTAGCCCTTACTCTTGTAGGACTTACCACATCTACAGAATCCCAAACAAAGATCTAAATAATTTATTTCCCCTGGCATCCTAATTAGGACAGTAGGAATGAAGTTCTATGCTCTCAAGTCATAAAGTCTAAAGTTGGTAAAGAACCAGAACGTAAAGAACGTAGCTTGCTACATTCACATGAGCAGTTGCTTACTTTTCTTTCTTTCTTTCTTTCTTTCTTTCTTTCTTTCTTTCTTTCTTTCTTTCTTTCTTTCTTTCTTTCTTTCTTTCTTTCTTTCTTTCTTTCTTTCTTTCTTTCTTTCTTTCTTTCTTTCTTTCTTTCTTTCTTTCTTTCTTTCTTTCTTTCTTTCTTTCTTTCTTTCTTTCTTTCTTTCTTTCTTTCTTTCTTTCTTTCTTTCTTTCTTTCTTTCTTTCTTTCTTTCTTTCTTTCTTTCTTTCTTTCTTTCTTTCTTTCTTTCTTTCTTTCTTTCTTTCTTTCTTTCTTTCTTTCTTTCTTTCTTTCTTTCTTTCTTTCTTTCTTTCTTTCTTTCTTTCTTTCTTTCTTTCTTTCTTTCTTTCTTTCTTTCTTTCTTTCTTTCTTTCTTTCTTTCTTTCTTTCTTTCTTTCTTTCTTTCTTTCTTTCTTTCTTTCTTTCTTTCCCATTTCCTCATTCTGCATCAAGTTTAGTGTAATACCCTGCCATAACCACAGTTTTGCAAAGGTCTCCATACTCAGGAAGATTTTTTGCTGATAACAAAGGACTGTCTTGATACACAGTCTTTTTCACCTAGGAGACTCCTGTTGGTAGATGCTTTAATTTTACTTGGCTGGATCATTAGCAGAGTTGTGGCAAAGAACAGAAAATAGCATTAGGGTACACAGGAAGGGTGGAAGAAAATGCAATCTCAATGCCAGCAAGAACAATCTGCTGACACAGCAATCTTCTTTCTAGGTGGGAGGCCATAATAGAAACCAGCTGAGATATTCCCCTTGGAAAATGCTACTGAACTGGAAAGGATGTTAGAAAGAGTTGCAACACTAGAAAAATAAGGCAGATGGTACCTCACAAATATGGAAATATACAATAACAGCAATTCAAGTAATGTTTGTTTCTACTGAAGTAGTTGAGTTTTTCCTCATTTGCAATATATTACCTAACCAAAGGTATCACTGTTAAGGAGAGAAATTTTAAAAGGAATGGTATGTTGCCAGAAACCATCTGTAAGACAAATTATTGCCCTAATTCCTCATGTGGATCTATATGCACATGCCGTTTGCCATCCTCAGGTTTGATTTAGAAATTAATACCAGCAAAAAAATCTGTTCTCCATGAATTAGGTCTGTTCTTTGGGTTAGATTGGAGATCCAGCATTTTTAATTAAGAACTCAGGTGTTCATATGAAAATTATTTTGGATCTTTCAGTGAGCTCTGCCCATAAGAGCCACCAGAAAAAAAAAAAACAAAACTCTTAAATTTTGTGCTTGAGTTTTTGAAAGTGTGAAGTAATCTAGTTCCATAATTCTAAAACTGGGGTATATAATGGACCATAACACTAGAAAAACTCCTCCCTTAATAAACAACTTGTTTCAATTTAAAATAATGTTGCAGTGACATGCTGTAAGCAGTGGCAGGTCAGGAAAGAGCAGCTGCTGTTTTCTTTCCACCAAAGATTTTTTCATATTCAAATGTTTTTAAGCTGTGGAGGGTTTTTAATTCATATGAGCCTAAGACTTTGCACAGCTTTTCAGTTTGATGGGGGGCATTGAGAGGATTGAGCATTATGTGTATCTACAGCTCAGAATCATCAGCATGCAAGTACCTGCGGTGATCACTAGCAGCATGAAGACCAGAGAATGAACCCCTTCTCTAACAAACTTAGTTAAAGTCTACTGATTTCCTAGATTATGCCTTCTACTGTGCCTGTCTCATTTTCAAGTGAAAATTCAGTTCTGGACTGGTAATTTTTTACCAATAGGACTAATACAGAAGTATATCAGGAAAAAAAAAAAAAATCAGCAAGGTTTCAAAACCAACTTTTACCAGCAATTTATAATGATTCAAATATTTGTGAGAAGTTTCTGACCAGCATCAGTTATAGTGACAATTTGCAAATACATGTATCCTCTGGGAATCTTGAAGATCATGAAATCCAGTTTCCAGTTTGAAAGCACTGACAATCTAATGAGGTTCAACACATAGATCTGAAGCACATTCACAGTGAACAAAAGGCTCTATGTTCCACCACCAAGCCCTTCATAGGAAAATGGGCAAGAATTCAGAATTCAAATAAAACACAGAATCTCACTTTGGTGCTGAGTAGCAGATATAGCTCAGCTCCTGACTGATTTCATTTTTAAGTGGTTGAATTTTTTTCTCGTGCAGATGGGTCTTCAGTGCATTACAAGATAAACACATTATTGAATTTCTACTATCATTCAGCTCTCATGATTCTGAGTACAGCCTGAAAAGCAGCTTTGCAAAATCTAATTGATGTAAAGATTCAATAATAACTTACCATGCCAATAGTCTCTACATTCCTTCTCCCGACACTCCACCTTTCTGCAATCTCACTGCAGTTCTTCCCCAAGGTAAATTAATCCTATACGTACATAAAAACACAATCTACAACTGAAGAAACTGCTGATTTTGTATGTTTTTTGGTTTTCAAACTTGCCTTGTGCTCTTTATGAGTTTACCCAGAGGTGTATTTTACCTGCTGAGTGTGTTCTTCCCAACATCCCTGGCATTAGAAGACTAATCATATTATACACAATGCAGGCACTCTCTTCTACTTCGTCATTCTTCTGCTGGCAGATAACAGTAAACAATAGCTGAGAGATCCTCAAAGGCTTCCGTTAAGCCCTTATCAAATGCTGGCCTCATTTTTCACGTAGAGGAGTGTATTTGTGGTAAATAAGAAATAGAAGTAACCCAAATTGAATATGGATAAGCTGGAAATATTCCCTGATAAGAAGAAACCCAACTGTATTCAAAAGGAAACAATACAGGCCTTATCAACTTTGGTTTTGAGACTGAGGAGCAATTTTTATCTGCCTATCTTGGAAAGTTTATTAACCATACCATAAGGGTTATGTACACAAATCACTGTGCTCAGACCTGAAAGGGCATGGATAACCATCCTCTTGAAATATCTACACTAATGTGTATGTAATGAAATATGCCTACATCTGTTGCTATGCTGGCTGTGTCATTGCTATCCTCTTTGAAAGCCATCACGGTGCCCTTCACAGTCACTGCCTGACCTCAGCACACTGCTCTGAGCTTGGTCTTATGTTTGGGCTCCTCCTGCTCAAGCACTTCAGGTGCTCTGTAGAATGAGATTTGAACAGACTGTCCCTTGTTAGGCAGTGAATTTAAGGGCAAGAAGTACCTTTAGGCACCACTGAAACAAGGTTTACTGGTAGTTTGTTTAAGGGACTGACAAATTGCTCACAAGAATTAAAATGCAAAATGAAGAATAAGAATCTCACAGAAGAAACATGATATATATTCAGAATATTAAAGTTCATGAAATAAATTACAGGGGTACTGAGTGCTCTGCATTTGGAACCCAGATTAAATGTATTTTAAAAGGAAAGGGCAATGATGTGGAAAAAAATTATTATTCTGTTGTGTGAAACGGTCCCAGTGCTCCAATTGCGCTTAGAACTTTCATCTCCTCCAGAACATCTGGAACAGGCAAGTTGGTTTAAGAAACATGTCATTTTTGCCAATTTTAGTTGAAACATGTTTTGCTTCCAATCCTCATTAGCAAGAGGAGGGAGATAGATTCATAGAAAACAGGTTTGTGATGGAAAATTAAAAGGAAGTAATTTTGGAAGGGCAGGAAAGAGGAAGACAATTCATGAAGAATACTCCAGGAATAGCTCCACACAAGATGCATCTTGAGATTAATGGATTTGTTGTACATGCCCATAATTATTTCCATTCACATGGAACAGGTCCAGCTGCTTTCAGCATCCACAAATGAGAAGCAGAAGGAAGCAGAAGAGAAAACAATCATATTTTGTTATGTCCAACAGTTAAAATCACTAGATAGCAAATAAATTATGCTAGGCGCAATTGAAAGCTGAATTAGCAGCAATAATTTGCAGCATAACACAACAAGACAGCTGAGATAAATGAGAAGGGGCTTGCATTGCCTTGTATTGAGGAACTGAAAGATACGTTGCCAAGATGCATGTTTACAGAAACTGAACCTGAGGTCAAATAACTGATTGGCTTCTACTCATACGTGTATTCATGTATGCCTAGTTTGTGGCTGTTTCAAATCCCTTCCTTGGCTCTGTGTGCACCAGAAAAACTGACTCTTGTAATAACTACTACTTTAGTTGTACTACAGGAATCCTAGCACAAATCTGGCCTCAGAGGGCTGATGTTCAGGTGTTAATGAGCAGGGTAGACCAGCCTTTTGCCAGATGACAAATAGCAGCTACCACCCCACTTTAGATAACTCTGGTCTTTAGAACTGTACTATGCAAACCAAGAGGGAAATATTTCTCCAAGGTCATGACAGTCAGGGCATGCCTGCACAGTACCTTGTGAGGAGAGGCAAGCTTGGTCCACATGTATGCCAGAGCATCGTGTAAATTGCTCTCATCCAAGAGTCACAAGTCCCAGTTAAAGCTGTACAAGGGCTTGGCTGATACATGCTTGGCTCCTCAACACATCTTAAAGGCTTAAGCCCATGACAAGAGTAATACAGGCGCTCAGCTTTGGTCAGCTTGAAGTGCAAGCACAGCAATTGCACATAAACCTGAAAGGTATCATTTAGGCTTTCTCACGGTTACAGCTACATTAGATTTCTAAGGTTCAGGTACTTTGACTTGTTAAAAAAAAAAATCTCCTTCATCTGTTGCTATAACAACTCTCTTGCCTTTCTACTCAGCAACAATGTTGGCCAAGACTTTAATTTTGTTATTCCTTTTATTGCATTCTGTGCTCTTTCAAAGATATTTTAACTTGCCATGGTTGAAAAGCACCTTTCATTGGATAATGATAAGTCTCAACCGTGGAAGAGGACTGGAGCATGGCCCAGCTCCCTTAGAAGAACTGGGCCTGGGTTTCCATTTTATGGTGGGAATGATTGTCCAAAAAACTACAGAGCTGGGCTACTTATGTAGTGTTCATCCAAATCTAGAAGCTGAGGAGTACTCCTGGGAGCTATAAGAAGTCATGACAGAGTTTGTGCACCTACCATGCTTTAAAGATGATATGGATATTCTCACACCTGAGAGCAGCCTTGTGGACCTGGAGGTACTAGTGGATCCAAAGCTCGACATGAGCCACCAATGTGCAATTGCAGCCCAGAAGGCCAACTCCATCCTGGGCTGTATCAAAAGAAGTGTGGCCAGCAGATGGAGAGAGGTGATTCTGCCCCTCTACTCTGCCCTAGTGAGACCTCACCTAGAATACTGTGTCCACCTCTGGTGCCATCAGCATAAGAAAGATGTGAACCTGTTGGAAAGTGTCCAGAGAAAGGCCAGGAAAATGATCTGATGGCTGGAGAACCTCTCTTATGAGGACAGGCTGAGGGAGGTGGGGTTGTTCAGTCTGAAAAAGAGAAGGCTCCGGGGGGACTTCATAATGGCCTTCCAGTACCTGAAGGGGCTACAGGAAAGCTGGGGAGGGCATTTTTACAGGGGCTTGCAGTGAGAGGACAAGGGGTAATAGTTTTAAGCTGAAAGAAGAGAGATTTAGGTTAGAGATCAGTTGTAAATTCTTCAGCTTAAAGGTGGTGAGACAGTGGAACAGGCTGCCTAGAGATGTGGGGGATCCATCCCTGGAGGTGCTCAAGGGCAGGTTGGATGGGGCTCTGAGCAGCCTGTTCTATTGGAAGGTGTCCTTGCCCATGCAGGGGAGTTGGAACTTGATGATCTTTAATGTCCCTTCCAACTCAAAAAATTCTGTGATCTTGTGATACCCCTAACATCAGTGTGTTTAAAAGCTAACCAGCGTGATACTTTTGCTTTGCATTCCTAAGTTGCAGTTGTTCCTGCTCCATGCAATACAAAAGCCACCAGTTTTCTGCACCAACATGATCATGCCAGAGGTGATCCTTGAGGATGCAACAGAGCATATCTCAGTTAGGAGGAGACAGGGAATTTGAGACCAATTATGTCCATGTCAGGCCTACTGCTGGCAGCCAGTGGGTCATTCCTCTGAGGGTGAAACAACATGAAGACACCTTCTAGCTTTGCCACTTCATTAAGTTTCCAACAAGGAGCTGTTATTCCCATAGCAAACAGAAGCACTCTTTAGACTCTGGCTTTCAGCAGCATTTTACTTTCTGTGTCAGAGACATAGAAGTATGTTCTCTATTTCAAAATACACTTGTGCCACAGGCTTTCCAGAATCTTTGAAGGATATGTCAAATTAAAAAAAAAAATATTTCTAGCTCCTGATATGAAAAAGCAGGCAGGAAATTTTCAGAAATGAGTGGATGAAACAGAGGATCTGAAGAGAATGAGGCAAGCAGGGCCACAATATAATTGTTTCTTTAGGGGTGAGGATTTGGCCCTCACCTATTGATTTGACTGGAAACCTGATTCAAAATAAGGAAGCCAAAATTTATTTGGTTTATCCCTGCTTTCTTTTCTCCTAAAGAGTAGCTGACAGGTAGAGACTAAGCCAAGAGAGAACAGTCCCTAGATTAACCATTAATGGAGACAAATGCCAGGTGTAGATGTCGACTGTGATTTTTCATTCCCTGCTGATAGCAGAAGGTTCCACAAAGCAATGCCAAAATGTTAGGGTGGAAAATGCACTCATGGCTTGCCCAGTTCTTTTGTGACTTTAAAAAAGCTTTTTGTTTTCAAAAAGCAATTTCGCTCTAGTACTTCCATTACTCCATGTGGCTTTGTCACAGTTGATCTTCATTAAAATTGAAGACACTATAAAAGAAGGCACATTTTTATCGCAAAGGTAATTGTTCTGTAATTTGATCCATTGCAAGTGCCAGCATGCAAAATAATGTCATGCACTAACACATGCTGTGTAGTGTTAGACATTGACAAAACCAGCAGTGTTTGTTTTGATTTAGGAATTACAGTGAAATCATCTTCTCCAAGAGGCATTTTTCTACAGCACAGACATGGGCAGAGTCACAGCCAGATCTGAGGCTTCAGCTCACACACCAGAGAGCCTGGAAATCTTTTACGATTTAGCATGAAGGTGGGACCAGGGTTTCACTTTGTTGACTTCTTCAAGAGCATGCTTTGCTGGAATGACCTTTTACATTTTTATCTATTTTTTGTGAGTCAACATGGTTTCACCTTTGTGGAGTGAAGGGGACCCTGACATTGCAGGCATTTATGCCTCAGCTCTCAAATGGGACATTACAGTAATAGTCTTTACAACTCTGTAAATCCAGCAAAGTTACTCTGATGCCCCAATTCTGTATGGTGATGAATCTCCTCATGAAGGGGGAACAGAGCAATTTAAGACCACCAAAGTTCTCTCAACAGTTGTCTTTTGACATACAACTCCTTCTGCATGGAAGGCTTGGTTATGGTTTTCTTCAGCTGTAAGTTTGCCTGCCTGAAACCCACTCGCTCATTCTAAAATGGCCGATTAACAGAGTATCTGTTCTAAATCAACAATCAGTAATGGAAGGCATCTGCTCCTTAAGTGGGTATTGTTTCCCTGGAGTATGCCTGTCCATCTATTAGTTGATAATAAAACACAATGTTCAATGGCCTAAGACATTTCACAACAAAATGTACTGGCTGAGAGGCTGAGGGGGAGAGAGTCAGGAGAAGGTATTATGCTCTTAATGAGTTTAATAGAGTTGTGTTTAGAGATAGCACCTGAGCTGTCAAAACTCCTATTAGGCTTTCCAAAGTAAGTAGATGTTCTGTATCATTTCCTGGAAGAAAGAGCTTCATTCTTTATTGTGTTAATGTGTACTTAGTGAGGAAAGAAAGGAGAGGCAGACCTGAATGTAAGGGGAAACCTAAAAGACTCCAAGGAAGTAAATGCAAAGTGTACTGCAATAGCCTTGGAAGGTCCTGCACCCACTGCTACTCACAGGCACATAGGAAAACAATGTTTTCCTGAGCATTTTAGCCAAAAAGCAGTGTGAGCAGTTTGTCTAATATAGAAGGGTATTTTTTGTTTGATTTTAGCAGGAACAAATTAACAGAACAGCTTTCTTTTAATTCTATTTGCATCTTAAAAAAAAAAAATATTTTCAATGATGCTGTCTATTCTGTTGTAAGGAAAATCTTATTTGCATCCATCTGCTTTTAACCTGAGCTAAAGGTGCTCCAGGGTTCTTCTTTAATAGCAAGGCACTCCTAATTGCATTGCGATGATCCTTAAAATAGGAATGCCTGAACACTAGCAAGCAAACAGTTTCTTGAGTACTTGCAAGGGGTCACAAACTGTGTCTCACCTGAACTCGTGCAGGTTGCTATTTGCAGATATTAGCATATTCTTGTCAGTGGTTAAGAGAACAAATAAGCAGTATTTTAGTAGAGCTCTACCAAAGGCTACTATTAACAGATCATATGCAATAACTATAAAGAAAGAATGTGAGGGAAATAATGTTGCTTCTTCATCCAACTTTGCTTTTAGTGAAGTCGCTGGGCCTGCAACCTTACACTTTAACTCTTTCAGTTCTACTATTGAAAACTTTGGTCATGCCAGGAATACTATAGCTGTGGGTGCTGTAGACAACATGGAGATAAAAGAAAAGTAAGTTTGGCAGAATTTTTTTCACAGATGTGTACCAAGTAGAAATGACACATATGTTGTTAGTAAATAACATTATCTCAGCTTCTGAGAAGCTATTACACCCACATACATACCCGCTTTTACAGTCCATAGTGATTAAGAATGATCTGCTTATAAGTCTTGAGTTGAAGAAGTAAGTTTGTGTGAGAATGAGGATGGAAAAAAAGACCATTGTTCTCATGAGAGCTTCTCATTATCTCAGATTATGACTTCATAGGAGTGAAAAAGGACTGAGATCCTCAATATCATTGTCTTCATTTTGTAAAAATAAATACTTATAAACTGAGCTAAGCAATGAGTTAGGCCAAGATTTTATTATGGTATCTTGCCCTTGATTAATACAATTTCAATCTATCTCAAACTGTAGCTGCCTATGGGAAAAGATTAACTTCACTCTAGCATTGATGTAGTAGCTTGAGCTGACCAAATTAGACTCACACTCGAAGTTGGTTCCCTGTATATGTTTGGTGAGCAAGGACAACTTAGTAAACTGTCTGAATAGTAATAATTGCATCTTAGCTGCAGGCAGCTCATTGTCTCCAAAGTATTGCAGATTTGAAATTTTTTGCTTTATTCATCAGAGTTCAGAATAATTACCACACAAGACTTACAGATACAGTCTGTAAGTGACAGGTTTCCCACAGAGGTCCACTAAGGAGGCAGCATGAATTCCTGGAAATTCTGAAGAACAAGGAGTGGGCAAAATATATTACAAAGAAATTGTGAAAGTGACTTAATTTTGGAAACAGAAAATAAGAATGGAGGACAAAGATGTGGAAAATAACAGAAAAATAAAGATCAAGCTATACTGCCCTCATTGAATAACTCCTACTGGAGCTCAAAACTCTGTTAAATTAAAAAGGGTGGGGAGGAAGGGGAAAGAAAGAAATTCAGACAGGAGAAAACATGTAAGTTGGTAGCAGCATCTAGAAGTTAAGCATCGCCTGGTTTTGTGCAGGGAGGGAGGATTTATTAAACTGCTGTGATGGGACCATAAGAAACTGTGAAGCACAGGGCTGTGAAGAATGTACTGAACAGCTTGAGAGAAACAGCACAGATGGTTCTAGAGATCACTTGCATCCAGATGACAGCCTCAAAGAAAGGTGGTAAACTGGCTGTAGAAATCAGCCTTTGCCATCCTATCACAAAGTTATGCATTCTTACTATCACTTTTTTCATCCTGGGTACCAAAAGAAGCAACGTAATTCAGGCTAGGCCAAAGAAGAAGATTATCCAGTCTTATGCAATTTGAATGAAGTATTTCTGGCAAAGAAAACTTTCTGAAATAGCCATTTTGAGCAGACAAAAAGTTTGCATGAATGTAACTAAATTCCAAAGAGTATTTTCCAAACAGGATGAGTGGGAGGAAAAAATAAAAACTACCCCAATTTAAAATTATTGTTTAGAAGGAAGTGCTAGGTTTGGATAATTTTATGATTATAAATAAGATTTTTCAATGTTGTTACTAAGGTAAAATAATATTTTTTGAAAATAGAATAAAAAATAAGCCTTAGACCTTTAATACAGGGAAAAACACTGTTTCTAGTCAAACACATATGTTACTGACTTGTTTTAATAATTCAGCCTCGTCTTTTTTTTTTTCTTTTTTTTTTTTTTTTACTTCCAAATGAAATTTATTTGTGAAATATGGACATTTAAGAAAACTGAAGTACAATGTACTAGAATGAGCTTCAGTCATAGTCTTTATGTAGGTCCAAGTCTGAGTGAGGAAAGTCTGGCTGCCCACAGAGCGTCAACAACCCCTGGGAAAAGTCTGCCAGCAGAATTAAGGAAGCTGCTTATGTATCTCTCCAAAACTGAGGCACCAGGATAAACCTTGGTGTACAGCAACGCTCTCTGCACTTTCATCAGCTGAAGAGGGAACCAGTGCCTTCTGAGCTGGTGAAATTCTACCACTTCCTTGAACAGCAAGGGAGTAACTTACCTGATACACGCAACGAGGGTAACGCCGGTGCATGTCCAACATGTAAGGAAGGTTAAGTAAAATAAAAAGCTGTTTCAACTTGTTGTCTTGTAACACCGAGAGTGGTCCAAAGGTGCTGATCAAGATGAGTAGATCTGGTAATATCCCACAAGCAGGGGCTGGGACACCTCAGAAACACAGGGGTTTATTTTTCACTTTTCAGCTTATAATATAGAAACCAAACCACTTGAGTTTTGTCAAAGTAATATGCAGTCTTGATCTCAAGGCATTCAAAAGCACTAGGTTAACCATATAAAGCACTATAATAACCACAGGCTCTATAATAACCATACAAATACCAAGATGTAAATATAAAGTTACCAATTTGGCCAGATTGTGCATTTTCTACTACATGAAATAAAAGGAGTTATTTTAACATGACCATAACTCATGCACTGTTGAATTGTTAACCCATAGAAGTGTGCCAAAGTGAGTAGTTCATTATTAAGGTTTCCGTCCTTGAAAAATGGTATAAACATTTAAATATTATTTTTATTTTTATTTTACTTTCAGTCTAACTTATTAAAAATAGGTTATAACAGTAGTTAGGTAGTAATGGAAGAATAATCAGGTGTGATCACAATAAATCGAGAATGAAGGGGAAAAAATGCTCTATGTGTGGCATTCTTATCACAAGCTCAGTTTCTTGAGGACAAAACAGTAAGAGTCTGATTGAAAATGTTGGTAAATCTAGTGTGGAAGTAGCTCTGCCAGCCCCAGTTATACCATCTATACACAGTAATCTACACTTTTGCAATAAATAAAAACAATAACAAAATCAAAATATCCAAAGCAAAGCAACACCTTTGAGATGGTTTAATTAAACTGGATCCAAATGGGATTAATTTGTTCCCTGTCATCAGCTCAGGTAGGAGCTCTAAGGAAAGACAATATGTCAGACCTAATTGTGCTTTACTTAATGTGAAAATGGCAATAGACTCTCTAGGGGTCACCAGAGTAGTAAAACAACCTTTTAATTACTTCAGCAGTCTTATTTCACCATTGCTTGGGGAAATATCCTACCACTGCTCCTTGGCCATTGTCTCAGTATAACACCTGTCCCATGCAGCAGCAGCAAAACAACACTGATCTACCCTCAGAGTTTTATGCATCCCTATGAAATACCCTGTGTTGGCTGCTGCCAAAAGGAACATCAGTTTGAGCTGCACCCTCTTGAATAATAGCACAGGCCAGGAAGACTGCTAGGGACAAGAAAAGAATAAAAAGTGAATCGACATCTCACCCTCCTGACAGCTCACTCCTGAAGGAGTGCTGGTGAGGAAAAGGTATCCAGATCTTGTGCTAACTGGTGCCTAACCATAATCATAGAATCAGAGGATGGTTTTGACTGAAAGGGGACATAAAGATCACCTCATACCAACCAAGCCCCACTCAACTTAGCCTTGAATGCTTCCAGGGAGGGATCAGCCATAACTTCCCTGGGTAACTTGATGTCATAAGCTTGAGATCATTCATCTGATCTCACAGGCATAGGGTGTGGTGGCTCAGTTTCTCCCACAGTTCATTTCATGTATGGGGCCGGAAAAGGTGCAGTGATAACAGAGCAGCCACCATAGCAATGGGGAAAGGAGAAGAGCACAGGAGTCACCTGAATATCAGTAAAGTCCCATGTATTGTCATTTCTCTAGTTTTAAGGAGTCAAGTTTAGTTGAAAGCAAGGGAAACTGGATGCAGGGTGAGCTGGGAACCTAGCAAAACAAGAAAATACCATGTTTTTCACATCTGGCTGCAACTGCAAGATGACTCAGAAGGTTGAGAAGTCCTTATTCTTACAAAAACATTATTTCCAGGGTGGGGAGAGCATGCCAGGACTTTTCAGATCAGGGGCAGCAGTGTGTGCTGTAGGATTCTCCCGTCCACTTGTGATGTACTGTCACACTGCAGTAGATAGACTAAGGTTTTAAGGAGAAAAAAACAGGAATTTTAGGGATGAGTAAAAAAAAACAACACCAAGTAAGTATAGACTTCAGGATTTGAACACAGCAGCAGCAGCACTTAGGTACAGCTATCTCTCAGATGAAAGGGAGACGTCAATATACTTAGCAAGAGTAAATCCCGCTTAGCAAGATACATTACACTATTTGCTGTAGCACAGACAAAAGCAAACATATATCTGACCTAAAAGATTCCTTCCAATCTAAAAAGTTCATGCTGTGGGTCTCAGCATGACACCCTCAAAGGACTAGAGCTGCTGCATGAAATATTTCTGAGATTCAGCTTTCTGATAGACTCTTGACACAAACATAATATCCCTATTTTACACAAAGAACACTTTTCACAACCGTGCTACCTCTGATCTCTCAGTCCTGATCTTTAAAGAAGATCTCCAAAATGCCTTCCAAAGGCAAGCCTGAAGCTAACATTTTAAACTCCTCAGGGAACTAAAATTGGGGATTCAATAGAGATATTGATTTCATGGCACAATATAATTTCCTTTCCCCTCCGCTGACCTTTCCATGTTCCACAGGCTTTAAATTATTTTTTCTTTCTTTCCCCTGGAGAGAGAACTGCCTTACCAACTTTCTCTATTCTACACACATTAACTACCTTTTCTTTCAGAGCTAGATTACCTGGTACATACCTGAGCAATTGCTTTCATTTTTTGTTTAGCTCTGAAGTTTGCTATTATTTTTTTCAGAGTTGAGGAAGGCTGCTGTGCCTGAAAATTTGTCTGCCTTTTCCAGTTATGCCAGATGATTAAATAAAAGATGGTATCTCAATGTGCACATCTGTTTTTATCTCGTGCCTTCAGAATGCTGTTACTAAAACAACACAAGCACATTTCCTTTGTAAATATTTCTGAAATTGGCATGTTAAGAGAACACAGTAAGTAAAGTACACTAAGTTAAGTGAAACATGAGACATTATGAGATCCTATTCAACTATACAGCAAAGCAGATCAACGTGTAGTGGTGGAATAATAAATAATCAATGTAAGACTACTCACCATGGACTATGTTTAGACACTTTTTTTTTTTTTTTCCTTTTTTCCTCTACCTCAAAATCACCAAAATATTCTGGTAACAATTTGCTGTCTATGGGCTGCCTCATATTAAAGTAAAAAATTGATAAACACTATCACCCTAGAGAGCACAGTCCAAAAGTCTGCACTCAGACCAAAAAGGAGCTGTCTTCTAAACATAGTATATTAATAGTGTAGCCTGTGACTGTTCCACCTGCTGATTCAGGAGGGATTCAAGGGACTTCTCTAGGCAGTGCCACATCAGCCAATGTCTTGTGATTTTCCTGGAAGAGCTGGGGCAGCCTAAAAGACACTTGATGTTAAGGAAATGCAATCTATCACAAGAAGCCCATAGGTGAGGAAGAGCTCCTTCAGGCTCCCCCTTTGTTCGACTCAGCAAAAAGAGAGACTATCTCAAATTTTCTAAGTCAATGCTAACTGAGGACAAGGTGCCTAAGATATGGACCATAAATTGAGAATGTCACCCCTTCTCAATGCCTAAGACAGACACGATGTGAAGGATCACTTGTCACCGTTTGACTCAAGTTCGACAACAATGCTCTTGATTCCCTCCCCCCCCCTTCCCCCCCCCTCCCAGGTAGGGAAGGAGAGAGAGAAGAGAGAGACTTGGCTGGATTGAAAACTAAACTACATAGCTTTAATGAAACACTAATGATATAAGGAAATATATACAATTATATATAAATATGTTCAGATACATGCAAAAGCCTCTAGTCTCCCCCCACCCCCAGCAACTCCCACAGCATCTCCTGAGCTGTGAACAGTCCTGAAAAATCCCGGAGCTGCCGGAGAGAGTAGAGAGTGATGAGGGTCAGGAGAGCTCGAGCCTGGGGGTCGATGGTGATGGATGGACGGAGTCCTACCTGGACACCGGCCGTGGATGGAAGAGAAGGGAAGAAGAAGAAGCAGGAAGGAAGTTGTCTCCTGTGATCTCTGACATTCCTCTGAGCCTACGTAGATATATGGAATGGAATATCTCTGGCCAGTTTTGCTGTCTGTCTAACTCAGCCTCCTATGGGGGGGGGTCATAGATCTCCCCGTATTGTCTGAGCCAGCAGAGTGAAGGTGCGACCTTGAAGACCCAGCAGTTAGAAAAACATTCCTCTGTCTTATCAGCCTTAGCTGGAAGGCCTTGTGACTAGTTAAAAGAAAGGTTACTGAAGGAAAAAAAAATTGTTAAAAGGAAAATTGTCTTCATCCTGAATCAAGCCAGGACATCACTGCTCCCAGGTTCTTTGCCAGTAGGACCAGCTTGTTAGGCTGGGTGTTCCCCTCTAGTGACCTGATAGGAACAAGAATGAACAAAACAGGTAAGAAATTAAAAATAATTTCAGAATCTAGCAGAACTGTGAAACAGTCAGTTTGTAAGCTCTGCACAATTTTTCTAAGAACACTGATGCTTGTTTTTCCTCTTTGTACTTTTTCAGCTAATGAGTAACAAAAAATTATTCCATGTAGCTTCATTAGCAGCATTAATAGCTGCACTATAGTCTTCATGAACTTCTACTATATTTTTGATCCTTCAAAACAAGTGAACATTTATAAATGAAATACAAGCAGAATAATATATAATAACTCCATAAATTTTGTTTTGATGGACAGCATCCTTTCATACATAAGACAGTTCCAATTTACCACATGAAAAATAACAAATATCTCATGACACATTGTGACATCATTGTGATAAAATAAAGCATTGAGCCAGACTTGATAATATTTCCAGAATTCAAAGCACTAGAGCTACCTGTGGGAGACACTTCCTCATTTAAATTTCTTAGTTGCTCTATGTCTGTCCTTGCTGCAAGTATTATTTTTGCTGTATTGTATTTTTTATTTTCTTCAAAAGTTATTCACAGAAAGTGAGCACCACTTAAAGCAAAAATTTGAATACAGTAAGTTAGCTTTAATATTACCTGTCCAGCACAGACAACTTGGAAACCTAAAAATGTTTAGCACTGTGTTTTGTTATAAGACAAATTTTTATTTTAAAAGACAGCAGTTACTAATGGACACTATTTATTCTTTTTTTTTTTTTTCAAAAAATATTCCTTTGAAAACCATAAATGTAACTAAAAAATTACATCCTGTGACTATAATTTATTATGACATTATTTTTCTGCTTAGTAAAAAAAGAGATAATGCATAGAAAGTTATTATTTTTTATATGACTATGTTTTTTATTCTTATTGTATATATCCATAAAGAGAGTCAGTGGAGGGACCAATTGCCCAAGTTGTTGACCATTCTATCAGGCAACAATTTAAGAGAACAAGAAAATGGAAGAGACAGTTTAGCACTTTTCAGAATCAATCTGCTAGCTCTTTGATAAATAAATGAGGCTTTGCTAATCCGTAGCTATGATTCCATATCTTAGAACATCATGTGCTCACAGACCACAGAAGAAAAAAAAAGTCATTACCTTTTGTCCCCACTACTTATGGTGTAAATAAAAGGCTAGGTGCTTTATTAACATGCTTTCAATAATCATTTGCAATGAAGCAAAACCTCTCCTCTGCTGTTGCCTTGGTATTGGAGTAAATGACTGAGAGGCTGGTTTACATGACCCTCACATGTCCTCTGTGCCACCTGAGAGCCGTTCCCAGAAAGCCAAAGCACCTTTCAGGAGTTTAGGAGTTAACTAATAATATTAGAATCCAGAATAAAATCTTATTCCTTGAAAAAAAAATATGCTAAATTAGTTTGTCCAAGGGATTTTTAGATTCTGAAAAGCTCACACAATGTTAGGAACATCCAGGATGTCAGTTGGAAGTACAGCTTACTTAAACATCAAGGTACAATCAGAAGTGACTGCAAATTTGCACACCAGTACATGCCTACTTCCCCATATCAGGACATCCACTCAAAATTGAGAAGTTTGTTACTTATTTATTATCTGTCACACATTTTATATCACTAATTCATCTACTCCTTAATTACATGAAGAAAACAAACTGAGGGGAATAACCTCTTTAGTTAGCATACTAGACATGAGCTGAAAAAACCTGTTCTTTGTCCATCCATTACTAGTGTAGGAGTGAGATGCATCATTGATCTAACCTTTCTTTCACATTGTTGAAAAACACAAAATAACCCTGCTGACATCAACAAACTATTCAATTTCTCAGACTTTAATGATAGACACTGATGCATCTGTCATCTCTCCTGTGCATGATGACCTAAAATGAACCCAATTTTTAAAGCAAAACAAGAGTCAAAATCACAGGGTAGCACAAATAGGAAGGTTGGTCATGCCTGTGTAAACAGAGATGCACAATTTTGGCACAACTCCAGCAAAAACTTTGGATAATTGAGATGACAGGCCTACTGCCTGTACACTGAATGCAACACTCTTGCTTTCTGCTGACAGCTCAGAGAGAAAAATATGCCCTTAGTGGTGAGTGATTGAACTCACATGACTGTATTACATTATTCTACTTTCTCACAAGAAAATCACCTCCTCTTCCATCTTATGGTTTGCTAGGTGAACATGGAAAGCACATATGGAGGAGAGACGAGGAACAGCTCTGGGAGGTGGTCTCCCATGCCTACACCAGTGGCTCCAGTGTGCAGAGCCAGGCAAACGTGATGGCTGAGCACATTTCAAAATCCAGCATTTTGCTTTCTCCTTTGCTAGTATTTACTGCCTCCCTAGCACAGACAGAGAGTAGAAGCCTGTGCCAAACCAAACTTGGAGATTAAAGTGATTTCACAGGCACACAACTGGGTTTTAATGTCAGACTGCCATCACTAACACACAGCCCCACGTACAGCCACACTGTCCTAAGGGGAAGAGATGCAGTTAACACCAGCAGATGTTCTCATCCCTTTTAGAAATCCTCACCTTCAGTAAAAGAACTGTGCACTTTCAGAATAGGGAACAATACAAAACCTAAAACAGTCATCAACATCCTATCTACTACTGAGGCTTCAAGGATAGGACCTCAGATTGCATCTGTAAAAGCCCTAAAACTTTGAGGTGTGCTTCTCCTGACTTCTCTGGTGCTCTTTTTCTCCCCAGCTTCTGTCAGTTTGCCTAATAGTAAAGCAACAGGAATCTACACAACTTTTTTCACAATCACAGTAATGTGTTGATATTTTAAACATAGGCTCATAGGTCAGGACTCTGCTTCTAAGAGCTTCTTCCTGAGCCTGACTTGTCAGTCAACAGCTTCAGTACAAGAGCCAAGTTTTGCTATTCCACAGAGTGAGCCAGGCACCAGAAAATTACAAAATGTGTCAGTCTGCACACAGAAGTCCCAAGGTTAAGGCAGGAGAGAGCTCCGATCTAAGGTAGTAGCAGAGAGGGGCACATGGAGTGAGAAAAGTAAAACACCAGAACAAAACAGCGATAATAAATAGTAAGAGTATTTTTTAAAGAAAACTTTCTTTCTTCATCTATGAAGAGAGCTCTTCTTTAATAAATGAATATTATAAGTTACTCAGCATTCTCGTTTTGACTTCTGTATGATTTGTATCAAAAAGGCTGTGTTTAAGATGCAGGAGCAGAAGCTTTCACACATAGATCATTATCTGTTTTCAGAAGCAGACATCCTAGTACTCACTTTTAAACATTTCCCTCCTCAAGAGATTTCCAGGACTGGGAGAGCAACCAAGGAATAACCATACTGTGCTTTTGTTTTAAGCTTGTCTTTTATCCTGCTAACTGTGCAAAAATCTTTGACATATACTGCCACCCTTCCCTTAAGCACAAATGAAAATAACTTCATTTACCTGGCGCTGTGCAGGGCAAAATGATCTCGTGGACACCTTTACACCTTAGAAGGCCGTGAGGATCTCACTGCAACCAGATGAAAGAAAGCAGAATTTGTGCCCACTTTTGTCACAGCTTGTAAATATTTATCTAACACATAAGAACATTTGGCAGAAATCTAGGGAGTTGATAAGGAGGCTGGGCTCGTTTGGGGACAATAAAAGGAATGAGGCCAGCCTAGTCCTAGAAGCAATTGTTTAACTTCATTCAAAAAAAGGAAAAGATGAAGACATAGCAGTACCATATCTGCCTCAGAAAACACATTAGGCCCACAACATTATGTATGTAGTAACTTTAAGCATGAACAAATTTTTCTAATATGTATATGCATACACACACATATGTCTCTGTATATATATCTGTTACTTATTCACATGTATGTATACATATAGGTACATTTAGACTTGAGACCAGGCAATAAGCAAAAGGGGGTAGAAATGTTCATGTATGAGGAAAAAATCTGATTAGAATTAATTAATAGTTGCTGGAAAGGGGAAGATAAAATGAATGGCTCACACATGCTACAGATGGGAGAGAAGGGTCTTGGTCTTTAACTTACTAAAGCATTTTCTTTGCTTTAAACTCTCCACCACAATGTGGAGGTTGGTTTTGCACTTGCCGTGCTCTGTTGTGTACCAGGGAATTAGCTATGCAACCTCCCCCCCACCTGCTTTAGGCATGCCTTACTATAAGTCTTCCTCTGGTTCTTGAAACCATGTCAAGGAAACACATTCCAACATCTGGGATGCCCAAATTCATCTGGGACTGCTGACACCCTGGCGCGTTTGTTTGCAACCCTGATTGCTTTGGATCTATTGTTTTGGAGAAAATAGGGGGCCCTTGTGCCTGTTAGGCTTCATTCTGAGTCACTTAAAAATGCAACAAGTTAATCTCAGCAAAGCAAAGGAGTCAGGCTGGAAATAGTTACACACAAAAGGGCAGAGAAGCACTAAGTGCTAGGCTATCCTTAACTTCTGCCTGCTACCAAGGCTCAGAGCCGTGGCAGGCTGAAGGCAGCCAAGACTGGCGCCACAGAGGCATCTGTGAGAGGCATTCCTCCATATCAGACTGGGGTCAGGCTGAAGGAACCTTTTCCTCAGCAAAATCTGAGTACAACCCCAATATCAACACATATAAATTAATTTTCAAGCACGTTCCCCTTATTTTTTTCCATTATTTAATTTAGGGGAATATATAATATCAATTGTGATGAGCCTCATCTGTGAATATGTAAATAGAAATATTTTTCAGACCCATTTATGGGTTACACAAAGACTAGACATACTGATTTTTCATGCTACAGTGGAGAGAGAACGGAACTGGAATCTGCCTGACTTTCCATGTCCCAGGCACCACGACTTTCATTGTTGCATTTTTCATAGCTTGATTATAATTTATAAATATGTCAGAGAAACCATTATCATTAAAATGCTGTGTTTCCACAGAGACCACACACTTAAAAATAAACCAAACATACATATCACTAAGTTGGCACATGTTATCTCTATTTCCACAGCAACTTTGCAAGCTGGGGCTCGCTACACTTTGCACTTATCTACTTAATTTGAATCAGACTAGTAAATTTAAAATGTTCAAAGATTAAAGTTGTAACTGATTAAAATAAAGAGATGGATGGGTGCGTTTTATTCCAGATGAGAAAATCCCACCAGAAAAGTAAACAAACTGTTCCTTAAACTTCCAGTTACAAGGAGGAGAATGAACAAGACAGTTTTAAGTTGAAGAATTTTTTGCTGCACATCCCAATAAACTAGAATTCAATTTTCAAGTTTCAGAAAAGAAAAAGAAAAAAAAAGGAACAGAGAAATTTCTAACTAAAAGGACCTGTTTTTTTTAATGGAAGAAGACTCAAAATTTAATTTTATCTTAATAGAAAAAAAGAAGAAATCATCAACTAATACTGGTCTTCACCCATGGCAGAAAATCACAGTCAGCATGTATCTACACTGTATACCCAGAATGTAAAATCAACCATAGTATATAACCTAATGAAAATTTTAAAAGCCATTTCTTCCTCAACTTAGAATGATTGCTAACAGAACTACTAAAAAATTTCAAGAGCCATAAACTTGGAATTACTCATACACTACTGGAAACCTCTAAACCCCAGTATTTTATAGATGAGGTGAGGAAAACAAAGAAAAAGAAGTGTTGCCAGAAAAAAAAAAAAATCCTACTGAAAAAGAGACCTAATTACAAAAATATAGACAAATTTAAAAAAATAAAGAATTGAAGAAGTAGTTAAGAGTCGTGAGCAACTTGTACAGCATCTGAAAATCTCAGTGAAATCTCAACAGGTGAAATAACTAAGGGTAATAAGTTGGAATCTTTAATGAGAACAGGAAGTGCCTGATCAAGGATTAAATCCTTTTCAAGATATAGACAGAAATAATAACTAACACCAGGGAAAAGTTAAATTGTTGAGCAGATATTTACACTTTATAATGAGAATTATAAAATGAGAATGCATCTGTTCTATGCAGTATGAAACATTGAAAGATGTTGAAAAAAGCCACATTTGCCAAGAATAAACATGGACGCAAATAATCAACAAGTCTGGTTAAACTTACCTGCATCCCCCCAATGCCAAAAATTGCCTAACTGAACAGTTATCCAATGAATTAATGTTCATAAATTATTTTGTTATAATAAATCATGGAAAACTAAAATCATTCCAACAGATTGGAGTACTGCCAAGAAAAATAAAATCCTGGGTCTGGAAAAGAAAACCCTGCTGCTTCAGAAACTCAAATCATCTCAGTTTATTGAAGACTGACTCAAAATATGTTGATCACTGTGCAAAAGTGATCTGATAGTAGATGGATTTTTATTCCATAGCAATTTCTAGAAGGAAGATAAACAGCGGAATAGTGAATTATAGGCACTTTCTAGATGGTATTTTTTTCTAAGTCATTTTTCCTTACTGCATCTTCTTAGGTTCAGAGTCTTTGTAGTCAAATCCTTCGACACTGCTGTGCCAATGGGCCTATGTATGCAGTTATCACTTGAACAAACTACTAGCAGGGTCACCCAGAGGATGAAAGGAGGAATCAGCCCGTGGAGATTAAATGTTTGCAGATTCTTGTGATATTTCTCAGAACGAATGGAAAAATCTGAAAATTAATTAAAAGCACAGCTTCACAGCTGAGACCTTGAACATGGCATTTCATCAGGAACTAATGTTTAGGGGAAGTTACACTCTCCCCACCTTGGCAAAAGGACATCAATTTTCAATTAATATTTGTACTGCTATTAATCTTTAAATAAGGGGAACATATTCGTTAACTGCAGAAAGCCTCCTAAAAACAGATGCATGTGGATGAGTACAGAATCCTTTCAGGGGATGAATGACAAGAAATGTTTCTAAAGGCTTGTAACTAAAATGCTCTAATTCTGGTCCAGAATAAACTCTTGAGGCTCCCCCAAATAATGCCTCTTGAAGTCAGCTGCAGCAGTACCTAAGCCTGCTCCTGGAGATGTGCCTGCTTTTCAGTTATAGCAGATCAGAGCTCACTGTGATTACTTCAGATGTCCCCATCAGCAGCTAAACCTTGATTCTCTGACATTTCCATGAGTAGGTCATGAAGTACAGCATATTCCTGTTGCCACTTCTTGAGGCTCAGGGTAGAGAGATGGGGGCAGGAGCACATGTAGTCTGGAGCTAAACACAGCACAGCAATCTGGAATCTTAGATCTTCCCTCACACTGCTTTTGTTCCAGGGCTGAGGCAGCCTCAAGCCAGGTTGAAGGACCATTAGGGAAACAGGCTCAGTTCCCGCCACCAAGGTGTACAGTGAAGATCAGTTTCCCAGAAACACTCTACCTATATTATCTCCTTTCTCTGTGTTTTCCCATTTTCTGCCATTACCAAAACCAAAGGGATGTGAAACCCTCACCCACTACTTGCTTTGGAAGCCCCTGCAACAGCTAGGGGCTCACAGCAGTGTCTGTCCAAGAACCCAGGTTTGACACCAGAGGTTCTCCCAACAGCTCTGGTGCAAAGCTTTAAACCCAGTCTTTCCTGGTGCAGTCTTTTTCTCCCTTTTTAAGTAATCCTCCTGACATCTTCTTCATGGAACTTCCTTCAGAGGTGTGATGGGCTAAAAAGAAGGTCTTTTCTACCTTAACTTTGATTAAAAAGCCCACAATCCTCAAACCTCCCAAAAGCCTTAGGAGTTAATTTCACAGGCCCTATTTGAACCAAGTTTGTTGATCAGTATGAAGAGGAAATAATTTTATCTACTTACTATCCTCACTGTTGCATGACATGGGGAAAACACACTAACTTCTTTAAACAAACTGTAACTGAGAAATTAAAAGTGGCAAATGACCTTTAATTTGGCTACATCTTTGGACCCATGTAAGTAAAGCAAGAGCCTAATCAGGTGCGGCACTCCCACAAAAACTCAATGGGGAGCAACCATGTGCAACTGATTTCATTAAGCAGTGCAATGGGAAATGAAGCTGAAAAATATTATCAATCACTTTCTTGAAGATCACAAAGTAATGGACAGCTTGTTTGAGTATGATAGACATTTATTTACAAAAGGCAATTTATTACCTAGGAATGTATGCTTATACTGAAGAAAGCGTTATTGCTTTTTAATGACTTCAGAAGTGGACACAGCATTTTGACTTCAGTGTAATTACTGATCATGCCAAAGACAGGATCTTCCAGTTCACGGAGCATCAAAAGCTTCCATGTTTTAAAGCCTAGATGGTCCTAACTCTCTGATAGTACTAGGAGAAAAACTTTTAAGATCATGTGTAAAATGTTTAATAATTTCCCAGTAAACATCACAAGTTACCCAAGAAATATCTAACAGAGGAAATTAATGAAGAACCTATATCAAAACCATTAGAACATGAAGTTTTAGTTTTGGATAATTTTGTTGGGTAGTACAGATGAGTCTTTTGGTTGTGATAGGAATATGTTATTGCTTCCACTCACTCTTGAGGCAGCTTGATGATATTTAGAGAACACATCACTGTAGCTATAGCATTTTCATCTCTTCAGAGGAAGCCTATATCTTTGTGTTCATGCTACATCTGTGTCACCTAGGCTGTAACCATCTCTCCCTCATACAGTAAACTGTAAAACAGACTAGGTAAGGATTCATTGAAGTAATTCCTCCCAATCCTCCTATGGAAGGATTATAACACATAAACAAGCTGATTTTCCACACCTTTACATATGGGCTTTTTTTCTACTTTTCAAAAATCTTGTCAGCTGAAACAAGTGCATTCTGCTTTTACACTCTCATTCCTTAAAGTGCATTTGTAGGCAGTTAATAGTCACTAGGCTGCATTGTGTAATATGGAACTTTAAAAGGACATCTGCACAGTGCTAATAGAAGAGTAAGGAAATTTTATTTCACATCTCATTTGCTAAAATATAAGATTAGTATGATGACTGATAGAGATGACCCCCCGCTTAATTATTATAACCTAATGACCATTGCACGCTGATGAATAAAATACAAGGTGTATCAAGTCAGAAAGTATGCACAGATTTTGCAAGGCCAAAGAAAATTAATAAGAATAAATTAATTATTTTCACTGGCTGGCCTTTTAATAAGATTCAATTTTCACTTGCATACAGACACACAATGACCTGCAATTTTTAAATTCTGTGCAGGTTTCGTTCTGGCATGGTTTCTGTAGTGGGGTGGCTCCTATAAGAAGCTACTAATAACTCCCCTGGTTCGGGTGGCCAAGACCAGAGCCATTAGAGAGACAATAGATGTGCCTCTGTGATTAACGTATGAAAGAACTGATATAAGACCTGAAAAGAGAGAGAACAAGGAAGGAAGAGCTGAGCTGGAGAGGTGAAAGCAGTGCAGGAGATCCTGAGGCTGATGAGGAAAAAGGGGAAGGAGGTGCCCAAGCTGAAGTTGCCACACATTGGACAGTTTTAAGTCTCAGTTTGACAGGGTCCTGAGCCATCACATGTAAAGCACAGTAGTACCTAGAAAGGTTGGACCAGATGATCCTTGAGGTCTCTTCCAACATGGCATTCTATGATTCTATGTTTCCCCTGCAACCCAAGGTGTGATGACAGACTGTCCTCCCATACCCCATGGAGAAGAAACACAGCAGAGCATTCCTTGAAGGCACCAGAAGGGGTGAATGTGGACCTGCAGCCTGTGGACTTGGATCTGCAGCTGTGAAAGACCCCACACCAGGGGAGGTGACTGTTCCTGAAGCAACCTGTGACTCTGTGAGAAGTCCATGCTGGAGAATCTTGCTCCTGAGGGACTGCACCTTGTGGGAAGGACTCAAGAAGGAGAGGTTTGTTGAGGACTGTCTCCCATGGGAGGGACCCCAAAGGGAAGCAGGGAAGGACTGTAAGAAATCCTTCCTCCTGAGGAGGAAGGAGCGGCAGGAACCACCAGCCTGTGAACTGACTCTAAAACCCATCCCTTGTCCCCCTGTGCTGTTGGGAGGAAGGAAATAAAGAAATCAGGAACAAATTTTGCCTGGGAAGAAGGAGGCCTGGGGGTAACATATGTAAACAGTGCTCTTTGTGTTGTCTGTGTCCTGTTTGCATTTGATTAGTGATAAATTAAATTTATTATTTTCCCCAAGTGGAGTCTGTTTTGCCCGTGACTGGCAAATTGGTGAGTGAAACTGTCCTCATCCTTGTTTTGATCCACAAGCTTCTAACTGGTCTTTGTCCTCCCCATCCCAGTGCATGTGTGTAGGGGAGGTGGAAAGAGGTGGAAAGAGATGGAAAGGGGTGGGGGGGGGGGGGGGGGGCTTGAGGGGGGGGCCACATGGGCGGCTGTTTTTTTTTTTGAAA
>NW_009952564.1:5388990-5401138 GCF_000747805.2 Chaetura pelagica
GGGTGGGTGGGGGGGAGGGGGGCTTGAGTGAGTGGCCACATGGCTGGTTATTTGTTATTAGATAAGGCTCTAGCCACGACAAATTCTTATCCTGACTGGACTCCCTTAGCCCAGGTAAGAAGTAGAAGACATAGAAAAGGGGAAAAAAAAAGTTAGAAGTAACAGAAAGCTGGTCAGTAAATCATATATCAGGTCCCTGAGCAAAACTGCAATAAACACAGTTAATTTCTAATATATGCTCCTGACAACTGTGAGTAGATGAGCCCAATAGGAGAGGACACAAAGAGGGCAATGGTTGGTCCTAAAGACTCAAATTTCAGATTATATGTGTTGCAATGAGATTTTAATTTGCTGTAGTTTCCTCCTGTGGACTAAGCACCCACTGGCTGCTGGAGTGCATCTTCCAGTTAGATTTCAGCTGGCAGGATGTAAACTCATGTGCTGTCACACCACTTGGCAAGGGGAAGAAAAGCCTGGCAGGCAGGAATAATGAAGTCAGTCATCTTAAAGTGAACTCCTCATCCAAACCAAAATGCTAATATGGATATTCTTGACTTTTCAATACACAGAGACACAAAAGATAGTGTAGAAGAACAATGATAATACCTCACTTATAATCATGCACATGCTACATTATAGTGATTTCTGCAAAGATGGTGACAGTAGTGTCTGTCCTGCATGCTTTTTGCTTCCACTCTACTAACACACGGGTGTTATCACTGCATGGCTTTTCTCTTCCAGAAGGAGGAAGGGGTGGTCAAGATGCACCAAGTACTTCTCACTTTTCCTTTCTGCCACTCTATCAAGCACTCACCAGTAAAGCACGTTGGCTTTGTACTGATACAGCACAGCTGATGGACAGGAGAGCCAGCTGAGCTCTCGAAGGGAGACACAATCTATGAAAAAGTCCCATGCTTGAAGGCCACAAGAAGGATGATTATCCAGCTTCCACCTTCTGCAAAAGGAAGCAGACAGATCCCTCTTCTCCCTCAAAACTTTCCTCCCAGGCTCCACAGACCCCAGCAAGACACCCAGAACAGTATTATGGCTACCCGGTCGCCTCGTAACCTGAGAGAGATGCAGGAATGTCGGTCATGGAAGAATTGCAGTGGCACTTTCCACCACTAGGGGACAATTAGTCTTTTCCAAGCAAGACTTGACAATTCGTGAGAACAAAATAAATGGACTTGGTTTCCAAGGAGTGAGGTAGCTTTCTTACCTAGAAAAAGAGCACTTTTTCACATGGGCTAATCCGGAGCAAGAACCATTTTTATCTGAGCCACATGTTACAAATTGCTCAATGTAGCTAATTTAGCTGGTTTCCATAGTGCGCTTTTCTGCAGAGCATTTCAGTAACTAGGGACTAGTTGTGAGAAAGAGGGAAGCAAAATTTAATGCAGAATCATTCAAAACTCACTATCAATTATCCTTGATGTGAGTGCCCTCATTTGAGCAGGAATTGAGAGGAGGGTTTGAAAGCCGTTTTATTACAGATGAGTGCCTTTTTATTCCCACCTTCCTATCTGAGCTTTCTCCTTGCTCATAACACATCACAGCCACGGGTGGGGACTGCTACCCATGAGACTTGTCACACTGCCACACAAGTCTTACCTGGCCTTCTTACCGAGTTCAGCCTGTATTGGTCCTCCTGGAATAACATCCCCTGGATTTATGTCCTGATGAACTGACCTCCTCCACCTGTTAAAGGCTGTGAGTGTGGAGTAACTGAGGTGTCTGCCCTGCTTTTAGTTATAGCCTCCTCCTTTTGAAAAAGAGGCTGAAGAAGTCAAGGAACAGCACTCCATTAGGGTGGGCAGTGGACTCTGGGTTTCTAAATGACAGTCCATGTAGAGAAAAAACAAGTCACATACACAGAAAATGGCTATCAAAAATATGTATCCTAGATACCAATGTTACACTTTCTGACTCTGGTTGCATAGGTGATGATGTTTTCCTCCAGCAATACTTCCTGTAAATATTCAAATGCCCTGGCAAGTGTGGCTCAAATTTCCACATGAACAAAATGCAATCTACTGTTCAGATTCAAGAATCACCTTGTTGAAAATGGCAGCTTCATTCAGCTACCCACAGTAAGCAGACTCATACCAGGAATTGCAAATAATGCTGTTTTGGATTAGTGTGGTGAGGTTTTGGTAGGAAAGGGGCCAGGGGTGGTTCCTGTGAAAGCTGCTGGAAGCTCCTGTGGCTCCAGTTCCAGCTCCACCTTTGGCTAAAGCCAATTAGAGAGGCTGGATGCACCCCTACAGGTAACATTTTTAAGAAAGGGAAAGCAAAACTGTGAAAAAGACCTGCAGGACAGAGAAGAGGGGGAGGTGAGAACATTGCCAGAGCAGACATACCAAGGTCAGTGAGGAATGAGGGAGAGGAGATGCCCAAGCAGAGGTATTGCCACAGCCCATGGTGAGATGGCAGGCTGTCCCCCTGCAGCCCATGCAGCAGCACGGTGGAGCAGCCTGTGAGGGGCCCCAGTGGTGCAGATGTGGGGATCTGTAGCCCATGAAGGACCATGGTGGAGCAGAGGTGGACCTGCAGCTGTGGAGGACCACGTGCCAGAGGAGGTGAATTTTACTGAAGCAGGCCATGACTCTGCAGGAAGCTGGCACTGGAGCAGTCTGTTCCCGAGGGACTGCACCTCGTGGGAGGGACTCAGGTCAGAGGAGTTCATGAAGGACTCTGTCCCATGGGAGGGACTCCCCATTGAGCAGTGGAAGGCTGGGAGGAGACCTCCTCCTGAGAAGGAAGGAGCACCAGAATCAGCAGGTGATGAATCTTGAACCCCCACTTCCTGTCCCCCTGTGCTGCCGAGGGAGAGAAAGGAGTGAAGTAATTTGGGCCCTGGAAGAAAAGAGGGATGGAAGGAAGATGTTTATGTCCTAGTCTTGTCTTCTCCTTCTCCTGTTCTGATAGATTAAATTGATTTTTCAATTTATTTATTTTTTCTCCCCAAGTTGAATATATCTGTTTTGCTTGTGACTGTAATTGAGGTGTTAAAACCACCCTGTCCTTGTCTTGATTCAGGAGCTTTTGGTTAGATTTTCTCCTATAGAGGGGAATGAGGGATGAATGAGTGGAGGCCTGTTTGTTACTGGTTGGGCCTAAACAGTGACAACATTAATCTTTCATAATTCCTCACCAATTTACTGCTTAGGTTTACAGTTCACTAAACCTGATGCAGATATAAAAGTTGTATCTGATAGCATCATCTGCTGAATACAATTAATGAAATTACTTTCACACACAATCTGGCACTGCTTTAGCTTTAAAATTTAATGTGAAATCCCACATATGAACTCTTTTTATGTTATTTTTTTTGTCATATATGATTTAAAAAAAACAAAAAAAAACCTCTTTGAGAGCTTGTGGGAAGGAAACATTTCAGAATCAGTTACAGTTCTCGTGAAAGGCTTTGCAGTTTATTGGTAATCTGAAAGTCCTTTTCACCCCTTCACTTAAAAAATGAGGTGCAGTGTGGGGGCATGAAGGCACCAGCTGCCTATGCACAGCTTTCACAATGTTCTTTCCCTGTATCTCTCCTCATCAACTGGAGCGCCACATCTAGGCATGGGAAAATAGCTGGCTTGATCTCCATGCACATTACTACCCTCTTCACTTGTAAAACCAAAAAGGTTATAAAAAAAATAGTGATGTATGTGACATGGACACCTGTGGGGTTAAGACCTCAGATTATTTCACAGGTTACTGAACAGCTGCCTAAAATATCCTTTCTGTCTCCCATTTCTTTTTCTCACTCACTCCCCCAGAAATTTACACAAAATAGAGCTTAAGCCAGAAGTCTAGACGACATCTGAATCTTAAAAAGCAAGAAGTAACACTGCTTTTCCTTAAGTAGATCAACCCACAAAGACAAGATTTTTCTCTCTGATTGGGAAAGCATCTGGAGAAAGACACTACATTGGTTAAAGGCTGAAATAAAAGGATGCTTTGCAAATAACATATTTAGTGTATCATAATGGTGATGTTGCCAAGGACAAAGAAATGTTCAGTGAAATCAGTATCCATGACAGCTGATACTGTCCACATACTTGAAAGCTAAAAGCTTAAAAGCCTCTCCTTTGCAAGTGGGTGCTTTACAAGCTGTACTTCATCCATCTTCCCCAAAGTTGGTCAGAACCTCAAAGGATCTCCATGTAGCAGCCAGTTCTCTGCCACCCCACCAATGCACCCCTTTACTTGCCCTACAGCATGTCTTTTGGGCTGAGGCTGGGAGCGGCCTATAAAGCAGCAATTAAGCTGCGTAAACTGGGTGAGAGTGGATGTCGAATACTGAGTTCTTCAGGGCTGCAAAGTAATTTGGTCTGTTTGAGGAAGCCTGCAGCAGAAAGCAGATTTAAAAGGAGAGAGTCACACACAGATGGGGGAGTGCAAGCAAAGCATTTCTCTGACTGGAGAGCATCTGGCATACTATTAAGCTACACTAAGTAACTAACAAGCTAAACAAAAGGTTTAAGTAGTGCATGATGTGTGTCTTTTGGAAGGACCTGAAGTGTGACAGCTGAAGACAAGTCACACAATGTTTAACTACTGGAGATCCTAAGTAGTCCAAACAAATGCTTAAATGGTCGCTAGAAAGAAAGGAAAACAACAATAAAAACGCACAGACTTTTTAAGTCCAAATGATGGATATGATGGATGGGCCTGCTAATGTAAAGACAGACATACAATTAATGTATTGCAGACCACAGCACTTGAAGGAAAGCAAGAAGACTGAGTAACTGAGTTTTATTTCGTTGTTTTGCCAGGTTTTGAATTTTACCCATTTCTCAAACCAGATCCAACTCTGCTTGTGCGCTACCAGATAATTTTGCCACTGGGCAAAAAAGTTGGACAGTTACCTCACAATAACTAAGTTTGCAGTCCTATAAGTCTTTTACATAGAAGAACTGATCTATATTCTACTTTTCAAACAGAGAGAGGCAAAACAGTTTTCATGCAGCTCTGAAGTCCTTTGCAATTCTGCATCTCTCTCAGATCCTGAGGAATGAGCCTCTCTGGATATCTTTTCTCATTTGTTACAAAAAACATAACACCTTTCATTTTTCTGGACTCTCCCACATTTATTTTCATTACCTGGTAAAATACAGCCACAAAAGGAAGTGGACTGTGATCCTCTTCCATGCACTACTGAATTAGGAGTTTAGCTCAGAGGATGGTTAGTGTACTACATGTTATCAGAAAAAAAGTCTGATATAAATTCAATTTATTATTATTATTATTACCCACTCAGATGATAATAATTTGTAACTAGATGTAGCTGTGCACTTGAGAAAGGGGTGCAGGTAGTGTGTTTTGTGATATTACCAGGGAGTAGACGACTTTCCCCACTGCTTATGTTATTTTAAATACAATGCAATTCTTACAAGAGACTTTTGGAGAGAAAGAATCTTTGTCTGTAGCCTGTACTGGCAAGACTGTTCTGTTTCACCCCTGTTAAACTCCTAATTGCTAAATTAAGAAGCTTTTTGTATCCATTTGTTCTTAACATAATGCATTTATACACTAATCAAGTCACTTCTCAGTCTGCTCTAGTATAAAGAACTTGATCTGCAGTTGTCTCATTATACAGCTTTTTCTCTTTCTCTTGAGTAATTAGTATTGCTTTCTTCATCATACCCTACAATTTTTATTATCTTTTTTGAAAGTTTGAAATGGAAACCATTTCAGGTTCTGAATGTGGTATTCATACAGAAAATTACCTTACTGCTTCCATGTGTTCTTCTTTCCATGCGTTCTTGATATATATCCAAGGTGCACAATAACTTTCCTGTCATCAGAGAGATCCTCACATTGATCAAATGCCCTTTTTCAGAGTCATAGCTTTCCTTTCCCCCATTATGTTTATATTGTTTTGTATTTCTAGACACATAATCTAGTTTCTTTTCATATTAACATGCATTTAATTTAAATGGTCTCTGTTGTTTAGTGTTCCTGATCTCTCTGAAGGACTTCCTCTTCTTCAGGGGACTTGGTACTAGATGATCTTTAAAGTCCCTTCCAACTCAAACCATTCTATGATTCTGTGATTCTATGATTCTTCAGTTTTTGGCAGAGCACCTCCCCAGAACACTTGACCGTGTTAGGAACACGAATTTAACATTCCTTGCTGAACATGATAAATAGTAATGAATTCAGCATTGACCTCTGCATAGCCTCCCTCTAAGAGTATCTTCCTTTACTGATTACTCCATACTAAATTGTGTTTTTCAAAATTTGCCAACCTTTCAGTATGATACTTTTGTAGCTTATGAAAATAAGAAAGGTGTTTCCTTCCACCACGGCAAGACTGGCAGAGATAGTTTTAGATGTCTCCTTTTGCCTTCCTCTATGGTGTTACATATGATTCATTTACTATGGACCATCCAGGCATTTTCATCTAATGAAATGTCTCCTGTTGTGCTGAAGTGGGGCACAGCTGAAGTTCAGTATAAGCCTTGCTCTCCTCCCGAACACCAGCGTGGGCTTGCGACACGTCACCAAGTGTCTAAGGTCCCTCTGCCTCCAAGTGTAGGGATAAGGCTCCATGGTCTGAGTGGTCCCACGAGTCCTTTATCTCTGGTTTAAGCCAGATTCCTATTAACTGTCCTTACGTCTATATATTCATCTAGTTTGCATGGCTGAAGAAGAAAGGAGAAATACGATCAGACCATACGGCCATCCTGGCTGTCAAAGACAGAATTATGCTCTGGCTTTCAAGGACTGTGTTACACACTCACAAGGCTCTCATCGCTAGTCATCTTTGAATACTTCAAGAGTTTTAAAACATCCCTTCTAGAGGTCTCAATAATCCAAATTTAAAAATAAGTTAGATCCAAGGGGGAAAAGAGCTTCTTAGTCAATACCTTTAAGGTACCTGGCAGAATCTTCTGTGAGCCTGCAGAGTATTAAATAAGTAGCATTCTAAGTTACTAATGATTTAGAAAATATATTTTGCCCTTAGGTAATACAAGTATATCAGTCTGATATTTTCCGAAGAGAACACAGAAATTGTGCTTTTTCGGCACAATTATTTTTATTATTTCATTCTGCTTAGAATGTATATGTACAGTTACCAAAATTCCTAACAGATTTTTATATAGAACAAATAAACTTCTTTGTGTTCTCAATCTTGCAAGACATGAAATTCTTCACCACTTTTATATGTTCCATAAATTCAGAACAGTAATGGTTTCTACTTATTTCCTTGTCCATATTTTTACACTGTGTTTTTTAATACCTAATTACCACCTCCATTGTATTACCAAAGTAAGACAGGATTTCCAGCAAAGCTGCTTTGTATCTTGACAATGGAATACTGCTTTTTTTTTTTGACCATTCATCTGAAATATATCCTATTTTTCTTTATACTTTATTTCTGAATTTTTCCTTTGCATGATTTCTGTTCGCAGTTTCCCTGTGATGCTTGGAGAATTGCCTTGGTAGCACTAAACATTTATACAGCTCTTAGGATCATTTTTGCTTGCCCAGACTGAATATAATTAGATCCTGATCACTGGTCACCGTCCAATTTCAATCCAGAAAATACATATTGCTCACCAGCCATTGCAGACAAGCAGTTCATCAAATACTTTTGTTGCCTCTTCTCCTGTAACTCAGGTATGCACTCCCAGGTCTTTATGATTATTATTATTATTAAGTTCAGTGTCTCCCTAAATGGGAGAAATTAATAGCAGGTGCAGAAACTACTCTTGGGCCAAGAGAACAGATTGGCTGCATCCTAACTCTTTACAGGAGGTAGGTCTGCTGTATGTGCTTGCTGTACCCACTCTCCCATTTTCTGCAGAAAGAAAACCTGAGGACAAGACTGGACTTGACCCCTTCACATGCCTGGACATATACTCCTATTCCTTTGTCTTTTCTACCCTCCATTTCTCAATCCTTCGAAAAGAACCTTCTGGAAGGAGTCTTCTGCTTTCTCCATTTCTCTTGTCCTACTCCTTGTGATAAAGTACCCCTTACTTCTTCCTTTTCAATGCATTTCCCTTAATTCTTTCCTGTGTTCACCTCCCCATCAGCCGTGTCAAGGCGCTTCTCTCCCTAACCTACTGTCTCTTCATTTACTTTGTCATATGTTGGAAACACATTTACCAGAATATTACTGCTTGTAACGGGCTCTGTGTGTTTACACTTCTATTAAAATCTTCAGAATGATACATTGGAAAGTCAAGTCTTACCTCATGGTATGATACTGATGAATAACCCATCTAAGTTTCCTCAATACATCATTACTCCGTGGGAGGTGACTCATCTGAACACATCACTGCTCACTTTGGCTCATCCATCAGAATTTCTCCTAGGAAGAAAGAAAAAGGGAAATCAGCAGCATGTCTGATGGCAATTACCACAGAAAATATTCATGCGTCTCCCACCTTTATGTCAATGTTCAGTGTTTGCTTAAAACACAGCTTTAAGAGGAAAAACAGACCATTAAAGTCAAGTGACAAGTGAGTACACCGCGGGCACGGCTTAGCTGAGATAAAACAAAGATTTTATTCTTAAACAAGCTTAGGCTGTCTTGTGCCTGCTTTCCAAAAGCAAGAGCTTAGCGTGACAGTGAGACCCCGTCCCCCAGCAGCACCCTGCTAGTTACTGCTGCTCAGCTCCCCACAGCCTTGACACACTGGCACCTCAGCACCCGCAGCCACGGCTGAGCAATTTCCCTTCTCTGTCCCACTTTCCTCCTTCACACAACCAGCAGGAGCTGTGTTAAGCTCTTTCTATACACAATACTTTTAGTTCTTTTCATCTTCAAAGCTTTTTTTGCAACCATTAACTAATTAATCCTCGCAAGAGCCCAAGAGGGTTCATGGAGTTGTTCTAATGAGCAGTTAGCTCTCAGCATGCTTCGTTTAACTTGACCATTTAGACAGGAGAAAAATAAGTGCAGGTGTATTTATTTTATTTTTTACAAGACCAGAGACTGAGGCAACACAGGAACAGGAGCTATGGCAGTGTGGCTTCTGATTTCCACTTCTGACCTGAAACCACTGAGCTACAGATCTCATAACCCCCTTCCACTGTCCTCCCAAGGTAAAGGTAAACTGAAACTCCTACCAAAAAAAAAATAAAAAAAATTGAGGAAAAGGTTTTTCCTCAAAGGGATGTTCCTCCTGCAGAATGGTAAGCTGTCTCCTTGATTGACTGTCCCCAAACAAGGAACTGATTACTTTTTAACCTTTAGAGAAATTGTAATACAAACTTACTATGCACTGCACACGTGGAGATTTATTGAAATTTGATTGCAAAACCCAAGAAGAAACATGCATTGCATCCTGAGCAGCTTTAGAAAAAGTCAGTCCAGACAATCCTTTATGAGTGACTCAGTCTGTGCATATCATGAAAGAAACCATACAACACTTTCCAACTGTCATGTCTAATTAGAAACAACTAGAATATATGTATCCTTAACTAAAGCAAGCAGAAGTAGCAGGAAGGTATTTTACAGGCAAAGAAGCCAGCTACAGCTAAATACGTTCAGGAGTGATTGCAACAAACAAGTTGTAAATTATTTTGCAGACTTCAGGGATCACTTTGAAATGGTTCTCAATATATCTAGTCCTCCCCAACCTCAAAGCAGCATAAAGCAAAAGAAAAAGGGTCTGCATTATTTATTTTTGTAACCTGTTAGAAATTCTTAACACTCTCTCTTTTTTAGATTCACACAGCTGTTTGGGAGAGGCACATAACCAGCAGGATGGTCTGTGCCCAGCTAGTGGTCAAGGGTTGATGGAATGACCAGCTGCCCAACCAGGCTGCCACCTCTGGCAGCCTGAGCAGTCCATGCACAACTGGCTCTCAACCTCCCCATGGTGCCCGAAGTTTCCCCAGCAGCACAGAGTTACAGATTGCACCAAAGTGCTCACCAAGCTTATGGAAAAAAAGGCATTTGGTCAAAAACTAGTAAGCTATTGCAACAGGCAAGGACACTTACCTCCATCAAAAGGTTAATGGGAAGAAACTGTTAGGGTGAGACAATCAAACATCCAGAGAGATGGACAGAGCTCTCCTGTCAGGGAGCAGGGCTGCCCTACTGCGCACAGGGCAGGGGCCCCCGACTGAGTTGCAAACCCCCAGGTCAGGAGCAGTGTCAGGGTGCCTTGAGGGCTCCAAGGTGACACTCAGGGAGACCCAGTGAGGGCAGCAGGGCCCAGGAACCATCATGGTGATGCTCATGATAGGTCTGGGGGCCTAGCTGAGCCAGAATGATACCCCATTCCCAGGAAAGGGAGTCCTAGGTAGTGATCTTGGGGGCAGATCAGGGAAATCAGTGCCCATAGATGCCCTGATAATACCTTCCATTTAATCTTCCTTACCCACTTGAGGTCCAAGTGCAACCTAACTAAGCAGAAGAGTAGATCAGAGTGTTGCAAAGGCTATGCATGGCCTGGCTTCAGAGAGAGCTATTTTCTTAGTGCATGCCCAGGAGTAATGACTGCAATAGCAGCATAGCAGTTAGAGTTTCATTTGGTGAAATCATGAGCTGAATTTTTTTTGAGACTGAGAAGTTGCTGTGCTTGTTCTAAAACTCCCAGTGAACAGAATGAAACTTGCTATTTATATTTTTTAGACCTAAGAACCAAGCAGAGCTTCAGCCTGGCTCATAAGCAATGCCAAGTCATGGCAGCTCTACCTCAGACAGCAGTGTTAGAGAGTGTTGATCAGCTGTAACTTCATATACAGAGAAAGTAATCTTAAACTGGGCTCAGGTATGTCTTTGGCTGGGATCTTCCAATAACAACAAGTGTAAACATGTTGAAAGCCTCTCTTTAATTTTCAGAGCCAAATCTGAGTGATCCCATCCAGCCTGTCACCAGCATATGAGGATCACCAGAAATGAAACAGATGCCTTGCCCACTAATAGTCTCCTGCTCCCATGTCACTACCAGAAGGTTGTAAATGCCAGTGAAAATTAGCAGTTACAGTCATTGCTATCTCATCAATCTTGGATATCACTAAGCAGTACCTAGGGATCCTCCATCTGAGCTACAGAAACAAACTAAACACACATTAATATATACAGATGTTTTTTTAGATGACTATACCCATGTGAGGTAGACTCTGTCCTTCTAGTAAGTTCCCAGAATAAAAGCCTTTTCTCTAGCTTTGGGAAACATGCCCAATCCCTAACCTTTTAAACAGCTTGCTTTATAACTTGTCATCTATCTAGTATGTTGTATAAAACGTGGACATAAACACCAAGTTAATGGTATAGATACAGAAACAATTCTCTAGCAGCAAAGCCAAGTTGAGAAGTTCCTCCACTGCTTAATCCACCTCCATCTTTAGCATTTATTCTCTATACCAGCCTGATGGCCTGAGACACTGCACTCTTGCTGAGACTGCTGAAGTTACCAGGGTAAAAAAGAAAACAGAAAAACCTCTTCCATTGAAGTCTAGTCCTCTCCAGCAAGGAAAAGGTGGTGGAGAGGACAGGAAGAATAGAAATAGAAATTTGGAAAAGCATTTTCCAAGTATTAAAATAGAAAAGAGAAGAAAATACTTCTTTCTTTGCTATCATTACCAAGAACTTACACTCACAGCTGCACATAAACAAGTATCAACAGAAGAAACCATTCACTCACCTGTTACAGCAGTCAGAAGCCCTGCAGGAGACAGCCTAGAAGACAGTATGCATTCAAACTGTAACAAAACTACAATTTAATGTTCAGGACATTTCAATTTGAGATTTAGCTTAAGCTTTTCTTAAAAGGAAGGAAAAGGAAGCAATCATAGTTGTAAAATGACAGCATAACTGAATTATCAGGGCAACGCCCTGCGTGAGAGAAGAGCTCCTGATCAGTTCCCACAGACACCACCAGCTCTGCTGACATGAGGCAATCGGGAATGACCAACAACAAAACCAGAGACTTAGCTTCACAGCACTACAACTCCTGCTCAGAAAAGGCAAATGGCCTTAGCCTGGCTTAGAGGCGTGAAAATGAACTGAGTTAAAATCCTTGAATTTGGAATAAATCCCCAGGTGGTTTTCATCCTGTTTACAGGAGCACAGGAATAAAGGAATCCCCAGCCCTTTTCATTTCATGTGGCCTCATCAAAATTCCCTGCTGTAATGATGAAATTAAGGTCAAAGATCTGTGACCCCACCGCTCTT
>NW_009952564.1:5401463-5427616 GCF_000747805.2 Chaetura pelagica
CGCTCTTCAACTCACTAGAAATTGCTTAATTTTCATCCCCAATTTATTAATGGTAAATTTATTCGAATTTATCCACATAACACTGTCCTTTGTGTTAAACGGCTCTTCTGCTCTGCATCAGGGATTCTACCCAACATCTTCCTGCAGACATCTTTTTGCTAAATGAAGGAATCAAGCTCTTAAATTTTTATTTCAAGAGGATAGATTTCTGCTGAACTTTTTCCAAAAGTCTTTCCTTTCCTGCTCTAATTAGAGTTCAACTTCCTTGGGCCTGTGTATGTCCAGCACTGCACACAGTATTTCAGACATTATCGAATTTGATGAAAACCTTTTAAAAAATTAACTGAGATTTATGATTTAATTTTTATTTTTATCATCTATGCCAAGAAACCTAAAAAAAAATCAAAATAATTTTTTGAGCCTATACCTCAATATTTTGGCACAAACGTGGGAAAATTAAGACTTCAGAATATCATATCTCCTGCTGCATTCTAGGCACCACAGTCTGAATTGGAGACTGATGAAAATCTCTCTCTACAGTGTTATGTCAGGATCAAATAATGCATACCGCATACCTTAAATAATATAATTGACAAAGAAATAACATGGTTCTTAGTCTCAATAGCCTTTTCTAAACATCCTATTCGAGGTTATGGGTAGGTTATAAAGATTGTATCTGTTTTCCAGAAATTGAAAACCTGTGCTAAAATACATAACAGTTACGGAATATAACGCACTGTAACAGTCCTTAAAGTGTACTTGAGTTTATCTCTATGTTTAATTATTTCTTTTCAAGATTTTTGGTTGGGTCTCAAATTCCTGATGATTTTTTGTCATTATAGTGATAAAATGTGTCAACTGTTACTGCTTTATACCTCATTAAGTAGCCCCAGGATGGTGCCAACCATTATGCAAAGCTTAACAGCCAGAGTGTATTTACCTTCTTTGTTTCTTGACCGTTATGAATGTAACCTGCACTTGTCACCTAAGCAACAATCTGTTGGACTATTTTCAATGTAACAGGGCTTTATTATTTTGATGGTGGGGGGGTTGTTGTTGTTTTTATGTTCTGTTTGTTGGGCAGGTTTTTTTACAGTAAGACTTGTCTCAATATGACATATGGATGTGTATGTGCACGTGTGTGTGTGTATCTTCAGCTCAGAAAGCAACTTGTGAAAAAGCAGGCCAGTCTTAAGAAAGAAAAAATGCTATTCTGATTTATACCAATATGAACTTAGAAGGACTACTGAAAAAGTCACTGGACAGAAAGCAGTTTAGCTGAACATTGATTCCATTGCTATGTGACTGAAGGGTCTCCTTTTGAAATTCAAGATGCTGAACACCAGGGCTGCCATTTTAAAAATGGCAGAGCAACTTTTGTCCATGACCTCATTGTTTTACAAATATTAGTCAAAATATGTATGTGTTAAAATTAGTACTCCATCACCACAAAAATATTTTTCTTCCTCAAAGAGAGGAAATGCAGGCAGGCTCCACAATACAAACTTTAACAGATGTAGGACAAGACTCCTGGAGTCTTGGAGCCACCATGGAGCCACTTTCTGGGAAGGAACTTCATCATGTTGCATATGTACAAGCAAAATTAAAGACTAAACTACTTTCTTAACTTCAAATTCTTAGTAATTTAATTGACTGAACGACTGTTGGGGCTCTTAATATATCTATAGGAACAGATATCTTCAGTAATATAAGTCAGTGAAGGAGAAAGAAAAATAAAAAAGTATGCTCTTGCAAGATGTCCTGTGAAAATTTATATTTGCACTCAGTTGTCTCATCTATGTATTCACTTGCAAAGCATAGTTGACTGAGACTCGGTAGTTAAAAAAAATAAAAATCTTCAAAACGTTAACACTAGATCTTCATAATTTATTTATTTATTTCCTCCTGTCTTCTTGAACCAGATTTAGGCTGCTGGAAAGGTAATAGGAAAGTTTTTTCATGTTGAGCTGTCTACACAAGGCACTAAAATTCAGCTTTGTAAGCACCCTGAATAAGTAAAATTACATATTTCATTTTATTTTTAAATCACAGCTTGCCAAAATGAACAGCAAAGAACAGCAGGGACTCATGCTGAACAGTAATCACTAACTTTGTCACATTTCCATTTGTGTATACCTTGTGTGAAACGGAAAGGCAGATAACAGGGGCTCTGTTTTTCACAATGGAAAACTTTCTTTTCTAATTATTAGCTGCTCTAAAGAGGGCATCTGAACTCCAGAAGTCAGTTTGTACCACTATCTTGATTTGCAGCTGAGTTGAAAATTTAGAGCCCAATTTTGGTTGCCCTCCACACGTGCAACTCTCCTGCAACATAACGCAAGCTTTGATATGAGAATTGAGATAAAATACTGGACCAATGCCTAGCTTACTATACTTCAAAGAGCGGCACTTCAGCTAAGTGAGCAGAAAAATATACCTACTCCAAACACAGTAGTCATCTTCTTTTTAACAGACCAGAACTCTTGAATCATTATCGAGAAGAAAATTCTAGCTACCCTTAGCAAAAAAGAAATAGCACAGTTGCAATCCCAAATGTCTGTGGCTTCTAGGATGCTTGGAGGATGTAGCCAACAGTGGGTAAACCCTAATACTATATATTTTTTAAAAAAATATGTGTACTTGCCATATATGTACATACATATGTATATGCATGTATGCATATATAAGAAACAAAGATAGAAAGGTTTTTTAAAATGCAAAATTATTTTTTTCTTTTCCCTCTGGTAAGCAGAATAAAGATTGTGTAAACTTCACTCCTTGCCATCAATTGTGGCTGGGGAACAGGAATGCTGCTGACAGCAGTTGCTATTCTTTTGATACACCAGATACATGCCTCACATTCCCGTGGCAGCTGACACCACAATTAGCCCTTGTATGGCCAAAAGGGGGTGGGGAAGGAGGGAGTTCTTCTGGAGAGCATTTTGTTTCCATGGATAAACATAGTTTCTTCTGCTGCAGTACTGTCAGCCATCCGAATCATGAAGTCTTTATACTCTAATTCTATTCATAGGCATCTTTTGCCTTTTAATTAAGATTTCTGAGAGAGAAAAGTTTAATGAGTTTCAACCTTGTTTTGTGAAAGAAATGGAAATCTGGAAAAGTTTCATCTTCTAAGTATTTTGGCTTTCTTTTTTCACTTTCCTTGTTTGAAAATGATTTCTGACTAAGGATAGTGCAGAAGACTTGGGTGTTTACTAGATGTTTGATCTTATATAAAGCCATACATGGCAGTAGAATTTGTGTAAAGAAACAGTGGATGTTGATTACTAATAGAACTTAATGTATTTTTCTCTTAACATAAAATAACTCATTATCACAATTTCATTCTCTCTGATACCCAAAACCAATTAAAGGTTCTGTCTGTTCTCCAGTAATGAGATTCAGATATTTCAATTGCATGATAATGAATGGACAATTTGTGCCTAGAGGTGAACATCTTTTCCATATTGTTTCTGCTGAAGGCTACATTTTTTTTGCCCTTTTTGGAAGCCAAAAAGGAAGGCAGTGCAATCTTTGGTTTGCCTCCAGCTCAGAGCTCAAGATGCATTTGGGGTTTAATGATCTGTGTGCATTACAGAACAGCTTACTCACTGATATGTTTTAAATAAAAATAATGTTCCGCTTCCCTGGCTTAACTCATAATTTGATTATCCAAATCCATATTTCCCAGGGGCTCTTGTTAGACATTCCAAACAAACATTTCACTCCTTTTCCTCTTATGCCTGAATTGCTCATGCTGTCCTATTCAAGACTAACACTTGCAAAGAGAACAACCAGAAGGTACCTTTTTGTCCAAGGAGAGAAAGAAATCAGTTCTGCAAAATCATTACCCTTCCACTGCAAACCCTGACCCTGTTATTGCTAGCCCTGTGAATAATCACATCCAGCTCTTAAATAATTTGATCCTCTCTTTTTACATTTCAAGTTTTAAGGCTGGAGGATAAATCGAGAAAAAACTAACATTTATTTCCCCCTCTTTTCATTCATGCCCTTCCTACTGACCTTGAGGAGAGTGAAGTTCTGAAACAGAGCACACTCATTTTATTATTTCTCTTTTCAATTCTTACATGACGTTTACATTGTAGGCTCTCCACTAGAGGATATGCCTACCTCTGCATCACTCAAATGTAGAAATGCACAACAAAAACTAGATTTTGCATTATATTCTGTTTCCTCCTTCTTCAGTATTAGTATACTAAGAAAATATTACTATAGAATTGTATCATCATATGGGCAGAGATCTGGGTTACATGTGAGCAATCTGCCAGCAGATCACAGGTGTTCTGGCAGTGCACTCCATTGATTAGTTCCTTCCAGGGGAGCGTTTTCCACTGAGAATTCCTTCTACCTGAGTATCTTAAGGAGCTTCAGAGGCACTGGCTCTCCTCATCTTAATGTTGCTGTTCACTGAAAGAAAGCTGAAAGAGTTGAGTAAATAAATAGAAAGGGCTTTTCAGAAGCACTGTTGTAGAAAAGTCAAGGCACAACTGACCTGCCCAGCAAACCAGTGGCTGAGCTGGATGGGAATCTGACACCTTCACAATCTCCTACACCAGCAGCTTCTCAGCCCTTAGAACCACTGCAGAGAGTCTGGGGTGTGCCAGTCACCCCAGGCCAAACAGCAGAACTGGTGTGAAATTTACCTGCGGGAAAAAAAATAAAAAACAATACTTTGGGCGAAGCAATTGGGAGCTGCCCAAAAGGCAGCAGCCAAACTGAGCCCGCACCTCCTCGGACGGAGCTCACTAGAGGGAGCACACACACCGCTGCCACCCCTTGCTGTCACCGCAGCCTGCTGGAGGGAACCCGCTCGAATTTTCAAGTCTCCTCAGCTGCTGAAAATGAAATGAAAATAATAAATCCTAATGAATAGACGTAAAAATCACCATTATAATTTTCTGGAGAGGGTTTTCCTTTTAAATATATTTTATTTTAGAAGCAAGTCTGATTGTTCTGACAGGGAAAATACAGTACTAATAAAAAGATGAACTTGTTAATGAATAAATCAATCTCCCTTTCCAGAAAGGTAGCTTTTTCACCCTTTCTCATTTTCAACAGCTGCACTGGGATAACAAAATAGTCACACTACTATATGATCTGAGCAAAGAGGAGGAACCAGGGAATCTCGAAAGAATGTGAAATCAAGACTAGATTTTTCCCCCCATCTTTCTCCAGTTTATTTTTCTAATCCTGTATTGCTGATAGATACTAGTGTAAACAATGGCATAACCAAATCATTAAATATCATCACTGGGGGCTGCTGGGCAGCAGCGGTTCTGGAAACAACTGCTGCAAGTTCAGACTGAAGTCATTAAGAGAGGAGAACTTGCCATGGAACAGCTACTCTCTGCTGTCACTTGTACTCACCATTCCAAAACAGATCAGTGATGTGCTTCAGGTGATTTTTTCAGAGCTGCATGCCAATGTGCTGTTGATTGTTTAAAACAAAAAGGGCTTGTGCCTTGTGATTTTTTCAGCTAGGAACTTTGCACAACAATTAGACAAATCACCTGAGCCTGATGCTGCTGGCAGTTCTCTGTGGTCTATAAATGGCCCTTTGAAGTATGAGAGTAACACCAACTTCTTCAGAGTGCATATTTGGACGTCCACGTTCTCTATGTCCTCCACCCAGCTGAAGATGCTCTGAGGATAATGCCTTTGGTTGACCTGCCAAAGTCTTCACCTGAAGCAATTATTTTATCTCCAGACTCTGCTCCTGGCTTCTCCCATACCCTCTTTTATTTTGTTTTCTTGGGCTATTTGGGGGTGGTTGATTACTTATTTTTCTCCCCCTTTGTTTCTGCTTTTTAAATAGTTATGCAAGAAGTCTGCAAATGTCCTTCTAGACTCAGCTACAACCCCCTGGTGATATGACCCCTGATTCTCCCCTTGCTCTACATTCTTCACGGGTCATTTGCATTTGCTACCTGGCACAGCTTCTCGGACACTGCTGCATGAGAGAAGTTCTCTTCTTATCCTTATGTGGTATGTACCTTACTCCTAATTCAAAGCAGTCAGAAAACAGGACTCCTCAGGAGAAAGGTCAAAGTCACACTTAGTCATTCTTGCAGGCAGATGTACTCAAAGACTTGATGATCATTTCGGAAATGTCAGGAGGTTAATAGCCATCAGCTCCATTTACGTAGTCACATAAAACCAGCCACCACACGTTGTGACTGTATGTGTGTTGGGAAATAAAGGGAGAGAAGGAGAAAAAAAAACCTTTGCAAAGAACTAATCCCCTTGTCCTAAAGAGTCACTGAGAAATATCAAGGCAGTCACCACAGCCTGCAAATCCCAGTAACTTGGCAGTGTAAACCCAATGTTGCCAAAGAGACAACCTTTAAAAAGAAACTATTGTAGCTTTCTCTAGCAGTGTGCACTATTCCAGCCCTGTCAGACTGCTGTAGGTCATGAGTGGAACATATTGAGGGTTTATTCTCTAATAAAGGGAGTAACTTTCTGTGCATCTGGATTAAAGTGATCTTTCAGCAGCTGCCACAAAATCCTGCTTGGTGGTGGTAACTGGGAATTTTTCCCCATTGCTGCTCAGCAGTTCTAGAAGGCTCATGTGACAAGCTTTCCCATACAAATACAGATAACCAATTTATATAAAAACAAACAAACCCTAGTCAGTATAAGGAAGAAAGGCAATGTGTTTCAATACCGATGACATTTTTTTCTATGTGCATTTTCTCACTCTTTTTTTAAGTAGTGCCTTGACATTTTAAATTGTCTTTACTGCCAAGCCTTCATTCCAAACCGATCAATCCAAACTGAGGGTGATGTAAGAATCAATATGGTTTGGGAAGAATTAAACCCATTTCTGTCTTGAGTCTTTGAAGCCTCAAAGTGCCAAATATGTTTCCCATTAGCTGTACTGTAGCCAAGCTACTAATAAGCTTGAAGATGCTTATTAATTTTGTTAAGCATCGCTCTGAATTAGTGAAAAATTAATCTTTAAAGAGTATTGGCCAGTAAGGGAACCTGACGAACTACCTACACAGACATGACACAGGAGTCTGTGAGGCATCTTTATCTGAGGAATTTTGAATCTTTCACTTCTAGCTCTGTGCACACCAACACCTGACAGATGAGAGACATGTCTATGGCAAAGATCTCACTTTTATTACTACTGCAGAGAAAATAAAATTACCCTCTAAACCACAACAAAAGAAAACCTTTAAAAAGGAAAACATGAAAAGCTCAAGCTTTTCCTTAAATTCTTTGTTTGCTGCTTTAAGGTTCACACAATTCTTGTTAATTTTGGTAACTGCAGAAATACTTGTGTCAAGCACAACAACTGCCAAGTTGGCAGGATGGTTTGCTGAAACAGTTCTGGTGATTTCCCTCTGAAAGTATGACAGTTTATTATAAGCGAAGAAGAGAACACGTGAGACAGTAGCAGGATTTTTGGGAGAAAATTGGGTAAGAAATCCTAGGATGACAAAATGCACTTTGGTCTTCAAGAAAAGATGGTCTGAATAGTCATATGGTAGTACGTACAGAATACACTAAAGGAAATAGAATACCGTAGAAAGACCCTTTGTCTGTTACAATTGAATTTTTAATCAAGGCTAATTGAGAAATTGAACAGGTGAATCCAGTATAACAAACAAATACAGATTTTTGTTTAAAAATATAACCAGTAATCCACCACAATTAGGCCACAGCCCCAAATGGGAAATAGAAGCTTTTCCTTCATTATGCACAGCTTCTTGCAGAACAATGAAATAATGTCACACTCCTACCTTTTATCAAGTTTTTCCAGGCACAATATCAAGCACACCCAGCCTCATCTCTGCAGGCTGTTACAGGTTCTCCATTTCTCTAATAGGAAGTACCTTAGTGAGCAGCTTGCACTGCATTGAACTTTTGCACCAGCTGTTTCAATCAACCATGACATAATACAAGCAGTTTGAAAGGCAAGACCTCTCATAGTCACAACTCACCTTTTGTTTCTTCTCCTAACATGAAGATGCATACTGACCTTGCCATTCCAGCATGTGTTGGCATATATGATAATAAAGCTTTAATAAACATCGTAAGTACCACTTTGATTGAGAGCAAAGTTGGTTCATGTTGGGAGGGAAATGAGAGGAGAAATATATTAGGCAGTTATTTTGCTCCTGGTCCATTAGTAAAAGGTCTAGATAATCTACTACATGAGTGCTGAAATGCCTTTAATTACAGCTCTCATAATTGGAGTTACTGCTGTAATAAAAGGGCAAAATTTGATCTGGTCTGCTTGAAAAAATGAGAGGCCTATTAAAATTTAATTTATATTAGCAGTCTTTACTCTGATAAGGGCATATTTTTTCAGACTGATTTCATGCAGTGCTGATATGTTTTCAGTGAAGGAATGGCTCTTCCCAGGGGTACTGTTCTTGTGATGGGAGTAGACAAAGTGCCTCTTTGCTAAATCTGGATATGAGCAGTTGTACATTACAGTCCAGCACAGGCTCTTTTTTTGCATTCAAGATAGTTAGTCTGGTAGTGTGTGGACTGTTTTTTGTGTAATGCTTGGCTAGGTGCTTTATTAAATTCAGAATAAACTATCACATTCAAATCATTTCCAAAATGCTCCTCTGAGTCAGAGAGAGACACTGCTATCACATCTGAGAGCTAAAGAAATTTTCAATTTCACTCTGCAGTTTCTGCTCCTCTGTTGGAGTTTATTTTGCTGAAAGACAACTACATGAAAGTAAAAGAAGCAGCAAGGGAAATCCCTTGTCTCAGAAATGCATTTTGGGGCCAGCTAAATGTGCATGGGAAGTAGAGATGATCAGGAAGTTTGTGATAGATAGACTTCATCAAAATAAAACTTTTCTAGGCAAGGGACCATATTCCCAATGTCTGAACACAGTTTTTTACTTACAAGTTTATGTACCAAACTTTCCATTCTTAAAGTAAAAGCTGATTAAGAGATTGATAATACAAAAGTAAAAAGAAAGTGTAAATGATGGAATTTGAATGGAAAGTAATGATAATTATTGAAATAGAACTTTTGGTTGATCAAACCACATAATTTTCCCCCTTCAAAATACATGCATATATACTACCTGTTTAAGAATTTCAGAATCAAAGATCTAAAGTTTATCTTCATCTCTAGGTAAATACCCACTCTAAGGGCCTCTATACACCCTCCTGTGTTTCTTTAATAAAATAGATGGGCCCTAGTTCTGAGCAAGAGCACTGTAAGGCTAAAGATAATTCAGCTTCAGTGTTATACCTGGGGGCTCCTCATTTGCCTCAACCATGAAAAAAGAATACCTGTCAGTTAAATACTGGCACAAACCACTAAATCAGCTGTGATTAGTGTTTAAAACATCACAATAGATATGTTTTAGAACTACAGGAAGGCAGGAATAATATAACTCATTGAATCCAATATTGCACTTAATAGAATGCGTGTTCACAAATTGGAGCTCTTGAGAAAATTTTATGGCAAACAGAGGGATCTAAAAGGAAAAAAAAACACCAAAAACAAAAACCAGCCTAAAAGTATAATGAGCAGAAGGTGAAGTTTAGTCAGAAACTGTGAATTTTACCTCCTTGAAAATTCAGTTTGGCAAAATTTATGATAAAAATAAAGATTAATAAATGCCAGACCAGCAAAAGTAAGACCTCTTAATAATTTATCTAATTCTAGACTGCCAGCATTTAATAGGGAACTGAAGACTTTAGTTACAAATCGTGATGAAAACCCAACATTTTTAGGCAAATAAGTGTGTAATGTGTGGAATGCATGAAAAACTTTAAATCTCTTTTGTCACATCCATCAGTATAATGTTACCAAGAAACACTGACATTACTGCCTAAGCTAATCTGAATTTGCAAAATAATTAATTCTACCAGTCTGGCGTACCAAAAGAAAACAATTCAGCTTTACAAGCACCTGTGCTGAGTCCAGTAGCAAGCAACAGAGTAGCTTGCAAGAAGATGCTTTGCATAGCTTTACATTAAACTGCCTTCCACATCTGGTCACTGCATTTACAGAGATGTATTTTTAATGTAATATTTGATAATAAATTTCCTACGTTAATCTGGACAAACTGCTGGGGTTTTTGTGTACATTAATCTCCCATATATGGAATGAATAGTACAGGACTTTTTTTCCTTATGTCCTGGGAATATGCAGCTTCAAAGATGAAGCATGCAGGTAACCTAGAAGAAAATAATGTACCAGCAAGAAAAAGAGCAAGGAAATATGAAACTACTCACAGCTCTCTAAATGATGAGCTCTTAATATTCGGGCAAAGTCTGGAAGCCATGAGCCATGCACCAGATTTTCTAATTTGTGCTTTTCTGAGGTTAGGGGAATTACTTTTGTTCACAGGTGCCCACTCAGACAGCTTAGGTTCCTTGGCCACAACTCATACTTGGTAAAAACACATTGGTGACATCAGTGACAGAGTCACAGAGGGCAAAGGGCAGTCAGACATCATCGGGTTTAGATACCAGAAAAAGAATTTCAGAAAGTGCTTATTTGCTGCAGCAAAAGCAATAATCACAGACAGAGTTTTCCTGGGAATATTTTCTGACTTCAGCTGTATTATCTATTTGGTGACAGCAACAGCCACTTCGGAGAATCATAAAATCAGACAAAAAGTACTGTCCTAGTAGAAATATCTGCAGTGGAGGTTAGATAAAGGAGATAACTGGGTAACAATCAGTTTGGCCATAGCATCAGTCTCTCACCCTGCTGTTCTGTGTGACTATCCCTTTTCTTGCCTCAATCCAAGGCCTCTGGTGTCCTCCCCTCTGCTGATTGTGCTCAACATACCTGTCCTGCAGACACTCATGTATTTACCCTTCCTCATCTCTCTTTCTTCAGTTTTTCCTTGCTGCCCTATTTTTCCATTAATCTCCTGAACAACAGTTCATGAAGGACATCAATCGAGTATGCAGTTATGGGATTTTTTTCATTAACTATGAAGAATAATGTGACACGTGCACATTTTCACCAATTGTCTTAGTAAATCACTGCTATCCCATTTCCTTCCTTTGTAGCTTAGCTTCAGCATTTTACTTCGTCATCTCCACCTGCTGCCATCACATCAGATAAGGCTGTGAGCTCTTCAGAATAAAAGCCTTGTTTTTCTGTGCAGTAACAAACTTACTGTGTGTGAGGACCTGTAAAATAATGAAGATTTTTCTCCATTAATACAACAGTGATTTCAAAGCATTTCCAAATGGACAGGCAGGCACATAAATGCCAGCCAGAAATTGGTGCTCTCAGCAAGGAGGTCAGGGCCTGAAAAGGCCCTAAAGACTAGCCATTTTGATGCATTTGAGAACTGCTGGTATGAAATTGGTTCCATTCGTTTTTAAAGGATTAAAAAAAAAGCACCTAACAGCAGCCAACCTCTGCTCCCATGGAAGTCAAAAGCTTTGCCATTCACATACATGCAAACAATTGGACAAATGCCAAATGCTTTCTAAAGCCCCATCCCACACACCTGGTTTGTATTCAACATATGAATGTATATATCTTAATGACTGCTCCTCAGCTAGCATTACTAATAAAAAAACAAATCAACCCACATAAAAGACCAGTATTTTTCACTTAATTTTTATGATGCTTATTTATTAGCCATGTAGTCTTGTAAACAGTGCAGCATTTCCCAGTGTGAAATAAATTTTTAAAAAACCATAAACATAAATGAGACATAAAAGCATAAAACAAAATAAACAAGCAAAAATACCTTTGTAGCTACTACTGAAACCAGAATACCAACTGTACGTGTGAAGGCATTAGCATTGCAGAAGTACTCTATCAGCTAATTAAACTCACCTTGCTATTTGTTCTGCAGGCCCTCTCTTTCTGGTGTTTCAAGGACCATATAGATGCTTGAGGCACATGTCAGAAGGCATGTGACCACATGTCTAAACCCACTCAATGCTAGCAAAAAAACAGCCAAGAACTTGGTAACTGTACCTGTTTTTAAGTTAGCAGGAAAACAAGCTCCTATTAGGGCCACACATTCTCGATGTTTAATACAACAGCAGTTGTCACATTTGCAAAACAGGCAGCCTTTGCATTATTGGTAGATGGAAAATGCTCCAGGGAAGTGGAGGCAACAGTAGCATTGACTGCAGGGAACAGACAGGATTTGTTTTTACGGTGGATATTACCTGACAGTTTCTTTCTTTCCAGTGTTACTTTTACTCTCAAGTTTCTCTTACTTCTGAAGTGAAGCACGTCTCACACTGCAGAGTCCTTCAGATTCATCACTTTGTTTTGGGCAACAAAGAAATAAGAGAGCCTTCCCAAGCCAATTTATTCCACTCCCAAGTACAACCCTAGGAAGAAATTTCTGCTTGATACATGGTTCCATAGGCAGTGGTGCATATTGAAATACAGACACTCAAGGCAAAAGAGTGAGAGAGATTTGAGTGGCAGAGTTTAACACAAGTGGTGGGGGTGGGAGGAGGGCTCCTTTAAAAACACATGAAGCTAGACACCAAAATGGTTTTGAAAATGGGAGATGTTGGCATGAGAAGGCAGAACGCGGCAGGCTGTGAAAGGGCAGGAACCCTGGCAATTGGTGGATGGGTAGTGTCGGTACTGGGGGGCTCCTGGCTGTCAGGATGCTCTTATGAGCCCTCCTCGATGTGGAGGGGTTTTTGAATAAGACTGAGGGTCACACGTGGCGTTCACCTCTCACGGAGGAACGGCCACCGCGGGACTGTATTTCAGGGTGGTAGTTAGATGCATCCCCCTACCACGCTCAGAAATTGCCTCTAAAACCAAGGTTTGCTCCACAAATTAACTGGTTTATTAAGGGTTGACACAAACTGAGGGATGATGTTTAGGGAAAATGCAAATGTGAATGGCTACCAGGGATATATACATGGTATATACGTATATATATATACACAGTAAGGAAGTGTCCTTTAGGGAGGCAATGCAAAAGGTCTTTTAAGGGAGAGGGTTGAGGACCAAAGGGAGGAGGGAAGGAGGGAAGGAAGCCTGACCTCAATCCTTCTTAAGAGGTTGCACTGTGTGTGTGGGTATGAGGAAAGGAATGTGTGTGTGTGTGTGTGTGTTTGATGTCACCCTCGGGCCTGTCCCCGACGGCTCCGTTCCCAGCGGCAGCGCTGGTCTGGTCAGTGGCCTCGTCTGGCCAGGCAGGACAGCAGGTCTGTGGTACCGGAGGGGCGGCGTCTCGGCAGCAGGTGCAGTGGGCGCTGGTTTCCCCTCAACCGGCAGCAACACGGGGGGGGCTCTGGCCCCTACTCCAGGGCTCAGGACCCTGAGCTCAGAGCTGAGGCTCAGGTTGGACCCGGGGCAGGCAGGGCAGGCAGGACAGGTCCCAGCACCAGTGTCCATAGCAGGGGGGTGTCCTATGCAGAAAGCATCCAAATGGGCCTCAGGAAGGAGGGAAGGACCCACCTGCTGCACTCGCCACCTTTGATACCCCCATGACCCACCTGTCCAGTCAGTGTCACTGTCCAGAGCCAATGAGCATCCTTAAGCCCCAAGTTAGAGTGGTGACTCCCAGGGGCACAGGATGGCTTGTTGCCCATCCTTTCTGTCCCACACCATATCTGTTGTTTTGGGTTCAGCTGTCCTTGAGAATCAAGTCTGGTTTAGTCCGTGAGCTGGGAATAATCAGGAGAGGCCTTCACTGGCTTAAAGACATTTTGTTTAGACTTATGTGTGGAAGAAAAGAACAGTTTCCCACAGGTAGAAAGCCCACCACCAGGCCAGAGGAAGACATTTTCTGACCATTAAAAAACCCCAACAAACAGAAAACCCCAAACCCTCAAAAAAACAAATCAATAAACAAAATATCCCTCTCAAATATCAACTCTGCAGGACAGGACTGTAATTTCAGCAAGTGCCAATGTAGCATCTAAAAAGGTGCTTTTTTTGATTATTTTCCCTTTCCTTAGCCCAAGCTTTCAGGTAGCTGCAGTCCAACACTGTTTTGTGCCTCCTGTGAAGATGCAGATACTGCCCTCTGACAGTACATGCTGTGAGAACATGACATTCTCTCAACTAATCTTTTCCAACAGGGAGAAAATGACCTATTTTGTAAAAGGTTTTCCCAGAGTTATGCCTCAGTTTACCCAGCAGGTTATGCTAGAAGAAATATAAAAACTAGTTCAAACTAAGAAACAACTTCAGCTCAGATGCTTACCTGCTCAGCAAAAGTCAATGCAGGAAGTCTACAGAGGCTTTTAGATGAAAGTTCAATGAGATATTTCTACTGTAACCTGTTAAATTTCTAAGTAGTGCAAGTAAGTGTGATAGTACAGTGCCACAGGGCACGACACTCCTGTTAGCCTGCTGTATAAGGTTAAACTTGTTAACAATTTTTAGGACATGAGCAAAGCGATGTTGCCAGGAATTACTTACAGCATCAAGGACTAGGTTTGAATGGAAAGGGCTCACTATAAGATGCCAGTCCCAACATCACCCAGGAACAGATTAAAATTGCATTGAGTTTTCTTCTGCTTAAATCAGCTCATTTTTTCTTCTCTTGCAGGCATCAGTCAATCAATCTATACTCAAGAACCAGGATTTCATGAAAAGAGGAAAGATTCAAGCAAGACATATTACCAAGTTGCAGTACCTAATTTTCAAAATTATTTCAAGATTTTTTTTAGTATTTTTTTCCTGGTGAAGTAGCTGCTTAGGAAGGAGGAGTTTGTTTATCTCCCCCAGTGGCAGTACACCACAATGATACCCTCCTCCCTGGCAGAGCTGGCAGGATTTGCTAGGCAGCAGGGTGCAGCCCCAGGTGCTGCTGGCCCTGCAGGTGAGCTGCTCTCCATCCTTCCCACTCCCTTTCCCACAGGTAGAAAGCCCACCACCAGGCCAGAGGAAGACATTTTCTGACCATTAAAAAACCCCAACAAACAGAAAACCCCAAACCCTCAAAAAAACAAATCAATAAACAAAATATCCCTCTCAAATATCAACTCTGCAGGACAGGACTGTAATTTCAGCAAGTGCCAATGTAGCATCTAAAAAGGTGCTTTTTTTGATTATTTTCCCTTTCCTTAGCCCAAGCTTTCAGGTAGCTGCAGTCCAACACTGTTTTGTGCCTCCTGTGAAGATGCAGATACTGCCCTCTGACAGTACATGCTGTGAGAACATGACATTCTCTCAACTAATCTTTTCCAACAGGGAGAAAATGACCTATTTTGTAAAAGGTTTTCCCAGAGTTATGCCTCAGTTTACCCAGCAGGTTATGCTAGAAGAAATATAAAAACTAGTTCAAACTAAGAAACAACTTCAGCTCAGATGCTTACCTGCTCAGCAAAAGTCAATGCAGGAAGTCTACAGAGGCTTTTAGATGAAAGTTCAATGAGATATTTCTACTGTAACCTGTTAAATTTCTAAGTAGTGCAAGTAAGTGTGATAGTACAGTGCCACAGGGCACGACACTCCTGTTAGCCTGCTGTATAAGGTTAAACTTGTTAACAATTTTTAGGACATGAGCAAAGCGATGTTGCCAGGAATTACTTACAGCATCAAGGACTAGGTTTGAATGGAAAGGGCTCACTATAAGATGCCAGTCCCAACATCACCCAGGAACAGATTAAAATTGCATTGAGTTTTCTTCTGCTTAAATCAGCTCATTTTTTCTTCTCTTGCAGGCATCAGTCAATCAATCTATACTCAAGAACCAGGATTTCATGAAAAGAGGAAAGATTCAAGCAAGACATATTACCAAGTTGCAGTACCTAATTTTCAAAATTATTTCAAGATTTTTTTTAGTATTTTTTTCCTGGTGAAGTAGCTGCTTAGGAAGGAGGAGTTTGTTTATCTCCCCCAGTGGCAGTACACCACAACGATACCCTCCTCCCTGGCAGAGCTGGCAGGATTTGCTAGGCAGCAGGGTGCAGCCCCAGGTGCTGCTGGCCCTGCAGGTGAGCTGCTCTCCATCCTTCCCACTCCCGCCCTACCCCTTGCTGCTGGCTGCCCTTCACACTCTGCTCCTCCTTCCTCTGTTAGCCAATCTGTCTGGCTATTTCTCTCACCTCTTTGTCCTCTCAGCCTTTTTCTTTCAGAAATATCTGTTAAAACGAACAAAAACACATGCTAAATAAGAGTTTTAGGCTTGCTCGGTGCCTGCTTGAGAGTTATCTGTCTTCCTCTCAACCAGATGTCTAAAAAATCTTCTCATCTTATTGGACTCACCTCTCCCCAGTGTAGTCCTCAGTCTTCCAGCTTACAGAAGACATTGCTTTCAAATAAACATTTGTATCTGATTTCTAAGCTAACCAAAAGGGAGCAATTCTGCTTTGAGCCACAGCTCTATTAATTGGTTCATTAGACCTTTTCCTGATCTTTCTACTTCTTTTGTGCTGGTCTTCCCACTAATTATTTTCAACTCCAGGCAGGTCAATGTTATTTTTTAGAATATAATTCATTTTCTTTGTAACAGACTACTTTTCACTTTCAAGAGTATCTGTGGACTGTCAGAAGAACCATAGCCCGTGACAGTCTGTGAAAATGACACTGGCTGTGGAGCACAGCACTTCACAGCCTGCAGCCACACGTGGCCATGCATGGGAAGAAAAGTGGGAACAAGGAGACACTGGCCATGAACGTGTAATTGCTAGAAGTTTAATGGGGCATGGAGTTAAAAAGCTGTTTGTTTTTTCCTCTTTTTCCACTTTATTATCATGTCACTTAATTGCTTCATTTCCTGAAAGTCTTAAGACAGACTGGAAACACATCATTGAATGGAAGACAAAGGCTTGGCTGGCTAAAACCAGAAAGTTTTCATTCAGATCACCCAAAGCAGTTCCAAGTCAGCTGGGAAAGAAATATCCAAGGAGAAGTATGCAGCTATCCTTACAAGGGAAATGGAGGTAGTGAAGTAGATATCCAAACTAAATTAAAAAGAAATAAATAGAGACTTAACTTTAGGAATTGTTAATTCACAATTTATCTAGAGATAATAAGGCATTTTCTGGGAGACTGAAAATTATTAAGCTGTAAGTGGGGTCACCACTTTTGAAAACTATCCAACCCCTTTTCTGCTTTTTCAGTTTCCCACAAATTAGGAACCTAGAGGTCCTTCAGTTTCTTCTGGATGCTTGGGATTGCCCAGGTGCAACATTCAAAACTCCTGATGGTAGACGTGGATAAAGAGACATCATACACAATGCACATACAGGCTTGTGAACTTGGGCAGTATCAGTTTATGAAACTGACTACAGACTAACTTTTTTTCATTGATAACCCTTTATATTATTGCAGGTTTTATTGCTTCCAAGTGCTAAGGGAAAGTAAAACTAGCATCTTAAATTATTGCCTCATATGTAGAGACAGAGCTTCACAATTTGCTTTTGGGGTCCATTTCATAACTGGTTAGGGAATTTCTCCTCTTCAGAATTAGAAGATGAAAATTTAATAGCTAACTAGCTCAAAATAGAAAATAGCTTAAGCTTTAACAATGTGTTAAAAACTCTATTAAAATTTTCAAAATAATGGAGTTTTTATTAAAACATGTTTTTCAACATTTGAACGTATCATAGTTAGCCACATAGCCATAGCTTGGACCAGATACTTTTTCTTTTACTGTTCCTTGTTTTCACTGGACTGACTCTGATAGCCCAAACCATGAGCAGATTGTCACTGCTCCCTCCACAATAGTTCTGTTTTAAGGTGTTACTGTTCCTCCCTTGTGCTGAGTTTTGCTACTTCATCACTAAAACTGCCCTAAGACAAGAGCACTCTTCACCCACCCAAGCACAGGGCCCTGCTCCTCAACTCCCACCATACTTTTGGTGTTGAGACACCAAACTTTGGCCACAGACCCTACTGGAGGGAATTCAGCCCCTGGCATAGGGTGGTATCACCCACCTTTCCCCACTGCTGCAGATGCTTTGGCAGTATGCAGCTTCCCTTGGCTCTAGGCAAGACCAAAAGCCATCCTCTGGTATTCAGAGAAAAGGAAATTGGTCCATTTGTCAGCAGGCTGTCAAAGACCACTGCATGTTGTCTTCCGAGTTTCAATTATTTTTTTGCCATAAGAGCACAATCCATTCCCAGTATAATCACCCACTGGCAAATACTCTGCCTAGGAAGCTCCCTTTCTAGTGAAAACCTGTGCCAAAGATTCCAGTAAACTGAAGTTCCTTCTCCTTGAAATTCAGACAGTCCTATTCTTGACCCAAGAACAATTGAATTACACAGGGAATGTCAAAGGGATGTCAAACAACATGAGACAATGAGTAAAAAAATTAAAAAATATGAGAAATGAACTTCTTTTTCACATTTCTCTGATCAAGTTGCAACCTTTAACCCATTTGTCTTTATTAGGTTTGCTGTGTACTTGAACTGCAAAGGAGGCACAGCCCTTTTTGATGTTCTTACTTGTATACCATTTGTGCTAACCTAGACAGTTGGGGTTTTTTTGCTTCTCACAGAATTAGTTTCCCAGTTCGTTTGAGCAGCAAAACTGCCTTTTGTTTTGATCATTTGGGCTTTAATATAGAAGAATCACATTCATTCCAGATGGATTTTACTTGTTTTACACCTTTCAGTTCTAAAATCAATGTTTCTGTCTTCTTGTCTAAGCCACATTCAGATATTCTGTTTCACTGTGAAGTTGCATACTGCAGTTTAATAAGACATTGTAAACTGGCATTTGCTTTTTGTTATTCAGAATCTTATGGAATTACCTAGTTTGCTAAACTTTGTTTAGCCTGTTGCATAATTAGGAAAAAGCAGATGTCAACAAACAGGTGAATCAGTCTCAGATTGCTCCATACAGCTTTACATCAGGAATAGAACTTCTCCCCTGAATAGTATGTTGACTTGAGTGTGCTCCAAAACAGCAGAAGAACCAGCATCATGGCTTACCCTATTATATTGCAACACCATGGCTCTTGCTAACCTGAGTTTTTTCATGATGGTAGATGATGGTTGCCTAAAGTATATGGTTGCCTAATATGGTTGCCTAAAACATAGCTTTTTAGTAACATGTATTAAATTTGAGGTAATCCATTGTCTGGAAACCTCAGGTTTCATACTTAAAACTACTGAGGATGTAAAAATCCTGTTGACATTAAATGCAACAGTAAAACACTCCTAGTACTCATATTCTAAGAGTCTCAAATTTGGTACCTCAAGTAAGTGTAAACTGGTGAGCCCATACAGTGCCTTAGCTATGTATCTGCACCCACCCCAGGGGAATGCTGCTTCAAGAAAACGAGTGAAGTGACCACTCAGGAGCTTGCATGGAAAGCCATACTGCAGGGACAGTGCCCAACTGTGTTCTAAATAACAAGCAACAAAATAGTGCAAACAGCAAGTAAGTTATTTGTTGTCTGGACTCTACACTAGGTCTGTCAGAAAGGATTTTTGGCATGATCTATTAAAGCACCAGCAGCTTTTCAGGTGAGGTAGAAAGTTCAGGCTCCACAAAGGACAATTGTTCCTTGTCACCAAAGAGCTCAGAAGGAAAAACCGTTACTCTCAGCTGAAAATTTAAGCTGAACTAGAATCATGCCACTAGGAAGACTGTTTGCACAGTTCTGCTTTTATAGTTACTGTCTTTTGATATTTGAGTGAGAGAGTATTAATGTGTCATGGTGTACAGAGCCCTCTCCAATTTATCCACTTGACTTCTCACATCTTTTCTTCACATCTGAACTCTTGTAACATTCTTAATCAGAGGTTACAGGAGACTTGATGCACAGGCAAACCTTATATACAGCAAGGTAAGGTTATCACACCAGACAAATCAGGCCCTCTCTAACACTTCAGAATCTCTTAGAAGAGAGAGGCTGGACTTAAGGACTTTCTCAATTGTTTTCAAGTAAACTGTTATATCTACATATATTCACACCCCTGTATATGTATGCTAATATAAATTTCTACATAAGTAGTTGCACAGACATATATATTCGCACATTTTAATTCAATAGGTTCTAGGAAGACTGCAAGTACTTCCCATTTAATTTTTTTGAGTAACTAAAAAGCCAGCATTGAAAATTAAAAAAATAAAATTAATACTTCCCATTTCCAAATGAAAATATTTCCCTCCCTTTTACATGGTAAACCTAAATAATTCCTTTTCAAAACAAACAAAAAAAAAACCTTTTCAAGTGTGTTTTGAAATGTTCATGGGAAATATATCATATTTCATTCTGCCCTAGCTTTTGCAAAGTCACCAGCAGAAGTACTAGAATTAAATGCTGTCTCTTGGAGGATAAGTCCTCTCACTTCATTGCTGTGAGCCATCTACCATGCACTTTCAAACATCTTGCCCCTCACATCAGTATTAAGTGACTGCATGAAGCATCTTTCAGAGACCAATCAGCATCCCAGGCTTTTATCAACAGATTGGACCAACTTCTGGAAAATACCGCTCTAGCAGCCTCTTGCTGGGGTCAATCTAGAGACAATGGTTATGCTTTTTGAAAAAGGGTCATTGGGGGTTATGTGTTTTTTTTACAATGGTGCTGACTATGACATTCAATTGTGTTTAGCATGTGAGCATGTTACTTTTACTGCCTGAGGATTTAAAATGAATTTTAGCCTTAAGAGAAGTATTTAACTGATAGAGAAAAATGAGGCACAGAAAAGGTCAAATAATCACTCTAGCTTGACTGCCTCGTTCTGGTAAACCTGCAGAGATAGAATAAGGCAAACAGGGCTATTTTCTTCACTCCCATGTATTGCATGGTTCAGTATATAACCCCCTTCAGCCTCCACTGCACTGTTACTCAGAGACTCAGATGATGCTCCCAAAAGCTGGGTGTGCTTTTAATGGCATTACCATTATAATGAGATTGGACTAGTACTAGGCAAACTATTTCACATCAAAACTCTGATAATGCCATGCCAACAAGAAAAATAGTAGAAAGCTTAACAATAAGTAGTAAACTTTGGAGCCTTTTGATCTTCTCTACATATCTCATCACACTTTACCACGCACAACTCCCCGGCTGCAGCCATTCCCGTTAAAGGTGAGCTGCTTTTGAGGGTTTTTTTTAAGACATTTGTAATGTATTTATGTCAGAGAAGCATGTTTATTTTCCTGTGCAGCACTCTCTATTTCACCTCTACGTCTTCTGTTGCTTTCTTGATGCTTTTTTCCCCCTCACATTTGTTCTTTTATTCCTTTTTCCACCCCTTGTTTTTGGGCTTTTTCTGGTTTGAATTACAAAGAAATGATAAATCCTACTCACAATTGTCATAAAAATGTTTCATCTTGTATTTTGAAACATTGACCCCAATGCAGCTGGAGTCTCTTTTTAGATTTAAATGGTGAGTTTCTTCCAATTTGACCTGCTGTCTCATGTGTGTCCTTTAGTAACACATTAGAGCAGAAAAGACATCAAGATCCACTGTGGGACATAGAAAAGACCATAACCTCATGCAGTCAGTTTCTTTCAATGTCCTTTGATAATGTGTGATTTGGGGGATGTTTCTTCCTTCACAGGAGTACTTAGTGTTGCATAGGGTCTCACCTCATGTGAAGAAGCACTTCCCAGTAACAAATACTTGTCCTCTCCTCCTCAAAACAAATGACAGAACTCCAGTTGATAATGACTGCAACAGCAGGAGAATAAGATTTTGATACTTACACAAATAGATGCATATATACAGACACCAAATACATAATCATATTGAGAAGCACATAAAGCACATTATAAAGCCTTGCCTGATGTATTAATAACCGAGTTGCTAAGTCCATTTGTACCACAGGAAAGAAAAATACAAAAATTCATACATTAGGGTGTTTGTTCCTGGGAAGCTATCTCTGTAAGACACAAGGGGTTTATTTCCTTCTTTTTGATACTGACTGCATTTCCAGAGACAAAAAAAAAAAAAAAAAAAAAGTTTCTATTTAGAAGGATAACCATCCCATGCTGTATTTTGTCCCACTGGTAAATTGTCTGGCTTCTGAGCATAAGGGAGATTTTACTCTCTCCTGGCTCTAGCACCTCTATATTCTAAGGTAGCTGCTACTGCTTGAGGAGGATGCTCTTCGTTAATTTAGAATTTAGTTGTTTATTCTTTAAAAATCTCATACTCAGAAAAGGTTGAATGAGGTAGTTTCTTTTTTGCTCCTGTTCAATTTTCTTGTAATAAAAAATGTCATCCTCCCTACAATACAAAAAATGCCATTTAAATACCAAATAAGCATCATTCTTAAAATTGTCTGAAAGCCTATAAGAGTTAGTAGGTCAAAGTGACCACATTGCAACTGATTTCTGGCTGTCCTGGGGAAATAATTTCCCTGGAGACCAATCTTAACCTTCCAGCACCACAGTGTTCAGGCCCAAATTACCCAAGCTTTCAGGAAATACTAACTTTTCCTGCAAGATGATAGTGACCTGGTTGTCCCTTCTCTGCTCCAACCAAAAGCACAAGTACAAGTATGCTGGAAAATCTACTCTCTTAGGTTAGAAATAAGAGAATTGGTCAACGTGTGACAGTCTTATCAGTTCCTTTCCCTTTCACAATGAAGAAGGGATATTAGTCAGCATCTGACAGACAGACAACTTTGATAAGAAGTTTTGCTTTCAGTCAAGTTTACAATACCTGACTGAACTGGGAGTCAGGGTGAAAAAGCATTGTTGAGTTGCTTATTTGCTCCCATTACTTGTCGCTGCTGGAGGAGGACAGAGATAATATGATTAAGAGAATTCTGTTTTCAGTCTTCTCAGCTTTGTCTCAGGCAAGACAAAAAGAATGACAACAACATTCACCTACATTCAGTAAATTATGTAAAATTTGCAGTTCAAATTACTGTTTCTAGTTGTGGAGAAATTCTCTGGATGCAAAGGAAAGAACCAAAAGAAAGGGAGAGGAGAGAAGGAAATTTAAAATAAATAAATAAATAAAAAATAAAGCCAGCTTAATTTTGTCACAAGCTTATTTTTGCTTTAGCAAACAGCAAAAATCTCCAAGTGTTTCCAGTATCTGTGACTAGCTTTCAGTGTAAAATCCACCATGACATTTCAAAGGTCACCACTGGCTGACTTACACAGGCAAGTCACAACAAGCCAGCCTCTGTTACATATTTTTAAGATGAGTGAAATAAGTACTTTGCAGGGAAGGATATGAAGATCTAAGCATAAACATAATTCTAGATCCCCAGATAAAATGAGATTAACTATGTATGTGTGTATGTGAGAGAGAACATCTTCCTCCACCCCCTTACTTCCTGATCTACATAATATTGATTAAAATACTGTAACTACATCCATTGCTTTTGGATACAGAGATACTGACTGTCATTCAAAATCTTATTAAGCTGCCAGTAGACATCTCCATTGCAAGGATCAAGTAATGACAAGGAAATCTGATAACTTGTCAAAGAAAAAGCATACGAGGCATGCTAGAACAGCAGCCACCTTCTCTGTGACAGAGCACAACTCATTATGTGCTCCTGTGACATATGCACGTCTTTATACTCTTGAAAAGAAAGGGCAACACGGGGCAGAAGGAAACACCTGAAGAAAAAACCAGATAAAAAAAGATAAAAGAGACAAGACATGGTAACATGAGCATGTCTGTATTAACACACACAGATTTTCATCAGCGGGTAGTAAGCTCTAAAACCCAAAGATAGGGCTGACAATGCTGATGAACACATGTATAATATCTGCTGTCAAAAAAAAGTTGCAGTGCAAAAGATGATGGCAACCAGTGTGTCTTGGAACCAATTGGCTGTGGAAGGTGGAAATTCAAGTTAAAAAGGAAAATAATATAGGGCAAGAGTTTCCACACCCAACCAAAAACTTATGATGGGTGCTTCGGAAATGAATACTACAGTGATGTAATTTCCAATGTAAATTATTGTTCATATATATATGTATGTATATTTAAGCTAGTAACTTTTGCATGTGTCTTATCTATGTATCTGTATTTAGATGCAAATACGTGTGCATGCATTACATGGATGCATTAATATGTGAATACCCCAAATACACATAAAATTGAGGTAGGAAAAAACCTCTTCCAAACCATTGGCATAATGCACAACAGATGAGAGAACAGAGTAAAATCCAGAGGGAACAAAAGAAGTTACAGATGAGGAAACTGGTATGCTGTGCGTGCCACTTGTGTGATACGAAGCCCACATGTCCATGGCTGATCAGGCCCCGTATCAGTGTTTTAAAATGTATATGTAAAATAGCACAGACAAAATCTGAGCAGCAATTATGTTGTTCTGTCAGAGGCTGAGCTAGTACAAGTGTATGCCCAGTCTGGGAATGGCCTTAAGATCTTTGTAACTCTGATGACATCTGTAGGGGCTTAACTGATTATATTGTTGCAGGCAAACAGCAGTGAGCTTCTCGTCATGTTTTCATTCCTGGTGTTCTCTAATTAATTCATTGAACTGTTTCTGAGGGAGTTAAAAAAATCCTCTTGCTACATACCTTGAAAAAAGTGATTAACCTCTCTCTTATTCCAGGTTAGTAAGGAGCTCTGATGCTGAGCTCAGAGAGGGCTGCAACCTTGAAGACACTTCCACAGGCAAGGAGCTTACTCCTACCTTCTGTGTATGCAAATCTGAAAGCCTAAGCATGCAATATCCTCTCCTTTCTCCTTTTAATTGAATTCCTGTGATAATACTGTCACAGAATAAGTTAAATTGTAATTAACATGAAATCAGATGTTGAGGTTTTTATTAGTGAAAAGGTTTTTCTTTATTGAAATATGAAGACATAAGAAGTTCCTTGAAGCAGAACTGCTCTCTATATCTACACATCAGTAAATTTGCCTGACTCGCCATGAACAAGGTCTTAAATCGGTTCACCAGCTCTTAAAAAGATTATGAAGCAGCTGTTTACAAAAATTGCGAGAGTCTCACTAGCAAGGTAACATCCTATTAGCTGCAACTATTGCAGCTGGAGAAAACCGGGCAAACTTGGAACCTGATTCTATAGACCTAGTTCTGTAACACTACCTCTCTACATTAGAAACTAATGTGTATCATTCCTCCATGATCTGTAATCTGGCTAATTATAGCTTCACTATTAAGTCATGTCTAAACCATAACAGAAGTACAAAGATGTTAATATGTAGGGCTCTTGCTCAGAAGCATCACAGAGAGTTTCCAGGGCTGTTCTAACCAAACCTTATTACTGAAAAGATGCTCTAGGATTCATCATTCAAGCATGTGGGTGTGCCTCCACTCAGTCAGGCACACTCCCTTTTCAGGGAGAAAAGACTAGGAGAAATAATTAGAGACATTAAAATTACGTAGAAAGCAGGTGTATGACAACCATGATGCAGAAAAGTGACAATCAGCTACAGTATGATCAGACATCTATACACCGCTGATAAACAAAATCTATCTTGCTTGTCTCACTTAGACTCAAAACCCCAGACTAGGTAACTCCTAGCAGCTGAAGCCTGCTGTGACTCTCTTAATGTTTTCTTATAGTGCTTACAGACTGGGAAGCCAACGCAGTGGGAACCAGCAAGCTTCAACTTCCATAAGTGTATCTCAAATTACTTAATAATCAGTTTTTACTATACAGCTGAGGAGATTTAATTGCAGCCTCTCCTTGAGATTGGATGTCATCTTTTTCTTGAAAAGACTCAAATGTATATTAAGCAGAAGACTATTTGATTTCTTTTTGGTAGGGTTAATTTTCTAGTGCTTTAAATCGTTGTACTATCATCCCAAGGACCAGGCCACCATTAGTGCCAGCACATGGGAAAAAAGAGGACTGTCTGATGAAGGTGAAAATGAATTCAGTTCTTCAGAAGAGCCCCTCGAGCTCAGTGGCACTGTCCAAGTGGATAATCACATTCCTCTTGGGCTCATGGGAGTTGATGTGGATGCACTCAGCAATCCATACAAGCACAATAGCTCTGTGATCAGAGCAGCTTTTTTCATCTTCAAGGTGGCAAGGCTGTATTGTGGAGCCAAACCTCTGCTGTCAATTTCAGCAAAGGAACTGCATCTCTGTGCCCCACAGGAAAGGACATCTCCTCCTGCCCAAACACACAGGTACCCGCATACATGCTGGAGAAAGGCTCAGCTCCAAGTTCCACAATTCATCAGGAAAAATGAAGCTGAAATGCACAGAGCCCAGGGAACAGAAATTTTAAGGTTTCTTCTTAATGACCTGCCACACTGCACATATTGGGAATGTAGGCCAAAACTTCTTTTTTTTTTTTTTTTTTT